>NC_069785.1:19230547-19548297 GCF_027406575.1 Nycticebus coucang | reverse complement strand
AGGCTGAGGCAAGAGAATCACCTAAGCCCAAGAGCTGGAGGTTGCTGTGAGTTGTGACACCATGGAACTCTACTGAAGGCAACAAAGTGAGACTGTCTCTAAAAAAAAAAAAAATGCCTATATGGCAGGGTGCAATGCCTCAAATCTGTCATTCTAGCGCTCTGAGAGGCCATTGTGGAAAGATAATTTGAGCCCAGGAGTTCAAGACCAGGCTGGGCAATCTCAAGACCCTGTCTGTACAAAAAATAAGAAGAAAAATTAGCTGATTGTAGCTAAACACACCTGTAGTCTCAGCTACTTGGGAGGCTGAGGCAAGAGGATCTCTTTATTCCAAGAGTTTGAGGTTGCAGTGAGCTATGATGATGCCACTGCACTCTAGCCTGAGGAAACAGAGTAAGACTCTGCCTGAAGGACAAAAAATTAAAAATAAATAAATAGATAAAAGTCCAAATAGTAAAAACAAATCGGAACAAAAAAACACAGAAATTGAGAAATATACCATCAATACAGACAAATCACAAAAATGTCTAGTCAATAATGATAAAGCTTAAAAAATGGTTAATCTCTGGCTCAGCACCTGTGGTTCAAGTGGCTAAAGCGCCAGCCACATACACCAGAGCTAGCAGGTTCGAATCCAGTCTGGGCCTGCCAAACAACAGTGACAACTACAACCAAAAAATAGCTGAATGCTGTGGTGGGAGCCTGTAGTTCCAGCTACTTGGGAGGCTGAGGCAAGAGGATAGCTTAAGCCCAAGAGTTTGAGGTTGCTGTGAGCTGTGATGTGACAGCACTCTACCAAGGGTGACAAAGTGAGACTGTCTCATAAAAAAAAAAAAAAAGGTTAATCTCAATAATTTTATTTCTTTTTATTTTATCTCAATAATTTTAAAATGCAAATTACAGGCCAGGTGCAGTGGCTCACACCTGTAATCCTAGGCCGAGACAGGTGCATTGCTTGAGCTCACAAGTTTGAGACCAGCCTGAGCAAAAGTGGGACCCCGTCTCTACTAAAAATAGAAAAAAACTGAAGGAAAAGGATTGCTGAGCCCAAGAATTGGAGGTTGCTGTGAGCTATGTTGCCACAGCACTCTACCCAAGGCAACAGCTTGAGACTCTGTCTCAAAATAACAATATGATAATGATAATAACATAAAAAATGCAAATTACAAGATAACATTTTCTACCAAACTACTAAAACTTTTAAAATAACATAATATTACTTGGCACATTGCAAGTGTTCAATAAATATTCGTTGTATGAAAGAATGAGGAGATACATTAAAAGTTATTTACTCCTCTGACTCGGTAGTTTATGCCTGTAATTGTAGCACTATGGGAGGCTGAGGCAGGTGGATTGCCTGTACTCAACAGTAGGAGACCAGCCTGAGACCCCCATCTCTAAAAATAGCCGGACATTGGCTTGACATCTGGGTAGAGTGCAATGGCATCACAGCTCACAGCAACCTCCAGCTCCTGGGTTTACGCAATTCTCTTGGCTCAGCCTCCCGAGTATCTGGGACTACAGGTGCCTGCCACAACGCCCGGCTACTTTTTTTTGTTGCAGTTTGGCCAGGGCGGGGTTTCAACCCACCACCCTCGGTATATGGGGCTGGCGCCTTACTCACTGAACCACAGGTGCCACCCTGCACTCAATTGTTTATTGCAGCACAATTCACAGTTGCAAAGATATGGAATCAACTTAAGTGCCCATCAACTCATGAGTGGACAAAGAAAGTATGGTGAATATATACCGTGGAGTACTACTCAGCCATAAAAAGGGATGAAATAATGTCATCTGCAGCAACTTGGATGGAACTGGAAACCAATATCCTAATTGAAGTATCTCTGGAATGAAAAAAGAAACACTTATAAGTGGGAGCTAAATGAGGGGTGCACATGGGCACCCATGTAAAGGACACTGGAAACCCAGAAGGGGGAAAGGTGGGAGGGATGAGAGATGAAAACTTACCTATCAGGTACAGTGAACATTATTCTGGTGACGGACAGATGATATACAAATGTTCTTATTACGCATCCACGTAACAAAAACATTTGTACACACTGAATATTTTGAAATTAAAATTTTTTTTTTTAATTAAAAGAAAGATTAGGCTCAGTGCCTGTAGCTCAAGAGGCTGGGGCTCCAGCCCCATACACTGGAGCTGGTGGGTTTGCATCCAGCCTGGGCCTGCCGGACAACAATGACAACTACAACCAAAAAATAGCTAGGCTTTGTGGCGGGCATCTACCAGTCCCAGCTACTTGGGAGGCTGAGGCAAGAGAATTGCTTGAGCCCAAGAGTTTGAGGTTGCTGTGAGCTGTGATGCCATGGCACTCTACCCAGGGCGACAGCTTGAGACTCTGTCTCAAAAAAAAATTAAAAAATTAAAAAATAAAGATCAAATTGCCAAGGAAGAAAGAGTTTAATGTCAGAAACAGATTGTGCAGCTGATGGGATTTCAAGAAATGTTATTTTTGGCTCAGTGCCCATTGCACAGTGGTTAACAGTGCCAGCCACATACACTGAAGTTGGCAGGTTTGAACCTATCCTGGGCCAGCTAAGCAACAATGACAGCTACAACAGAAAAATAGCCAGGCATTGTGGTGGGCGCCTGTGGTCCCACCTACTTGGGAGGCTGAGGCAAGAAATCTCTTAAGCCCAAGAGTTTGAGGTTGCTGTGAGCAGTGATGCTCTAGCACTCTACCTAGGGCAACATAATTAGACTCTGTCTCAAAAAAAGAAAAGAAATGTTATTTTCCAGTGGGGGAGGAAAAAAGTAAGCTACTTCTAAAAATAGCTGAAGGAAGTATAAATATCTCTCTAGAGGGTGACTTGGGAATATTCATCAAGAACGGAAAAGCAGAAAATCATTCCATTTGTAAGAATTTATCTGAGGGAAGTAATTAGAAATGTAGAATTATGTCAGAGTAGTTTTGTTTTGTTTTTGAGATAGGATCTCACTCTGTTGCCCAGGCTAGACTGCCCTAGCATCAGCCTGGCTCACAGCCAACTCAAACTCCTGGGTTCAAGTGATCCTCATGTCCTGCCTCCACCTCCTGAGTAACTGGGACTACAGCTACCTGCCACAATGTCCAGCTAACTTTTCTATTTTTAGTAAAGATGGGGACTTGCTCTTGGTCAGACTGGTCTCAAACTCATGAGCTTCAGGGATTCTCCCTGCTCAGCCTCCCAGAGTGGTAGGACTATAGGCATGAGCCACTGCTCCTGGCCTATATTCATAATAAGAAACATGTATGAAGAAACTGAAAACATCCTAGATAGCCAGCAAAAGGAAATTAATTAGGAAATCATAGTTCTCCAGCCTGAGCAGGAGTAAGACTGTTTCAAAAAAAAAAAAAAGAAGAAGAAGAAGAAGAAAGAGAAAAGAAATCATAGTTCAATAAAATATTTTGCTGCCATTAAAAATGTGTTAAAACCATGCTGGGCTCACATCTGTAATCTTAGGACTCTAGAAGGCGGAGGTGGGTGGATTGCTGGAGGTCAGGAGTTTGAGACAAGCCAGAGCAAGACACCCATCTCTAAGAAAAAGACAAACGAAGAACTAGCTGGGCTTTGTGGCAGGTGCCTATAGTCTTAGCTACTTGGGAGGCTGAGGCAAGAGAATCGCCTGAGCCCAGGAGTTGGAGGTTGCTGTGAGCTGTGACGCCACAGCACTCTACTAAGGACGATAAAGTGCAACTCTGTCTCTACAAAAAAAAAAGAAAAAAGAAATGGGGCGGCGCCTGTGGCTTAGTGGGTAGGGCTCCAGCCCCATATACCTAGGGTGGCAGGTTCAATCCCTGCCCCAGTCAAACTGCAACAAAAAAATAGCCAGACGTTCTGGTGGGCGCCTGTGGTCCCAGCTACTCGGGAGGCTAAGGCAAGAGAATCGCCTAAGCCCAAGAGCTGAAGGTTGCTGTGAGCTGTGAGCTGTGACGCCACAACACTCTATCAAGGGTGATAAAATGAGACTCTGTCTACAAAAAAAAAAAACAAACAAGAAATGTTTTAAGGCCAGGTACGGTGGCTCACGCCTATAATCTCAGCACTTTGGAAAGTCAAGCTGGAAAGATTGCTTGAGACCAGGAGCAACAGAGGGAGACTCAGTCTCTAGAATAAATTCAATTCATTGATTAAAGTAAAATTGTAGGCCAGGCATGATACTCTTGCCTCAGCTTCCCAAGTACTTGTGACTAGAGGTGCCTGCCACAACACCCAGCTAATTTTTCTGTTTTTAGTAGAGATGGGGTCTCACTCTTGCTCAGGCTGGTCCTGAACACCTGAGCTCAAGCAATCCACCCACATCAACCTCCTGGGATTACAGGCATGAGCCACCACTGCTGGCCTGGATTTTTTTTTTTTTTTTTGAGACAGAATCTCGAGCTTTTGCCCTGGATAGAGTACTGTGGTGTCACAGCTCACAGCAACCTTAAATTCCTGGGCCCAACCGATTCTCTTGCCTTAGCCTCCCAAGTAGCTGGGACTACAGGTGCCCGCCACAACACCTGGCTATTTTTTGGTCAGGGCTGGATTCAAACCTGCCATTGCTGGTGTATGTGGATAGGGCCCTAGCCGCTTGAGCTACAGGTGCTAAGCCAGCCTGGATTTTTTTAAAAGATTAAAGTTGTCAGTCTTTTTATGAAGTGAATAAGCCCCCAATTTTCCCATTAAATGCCAAAATAAAAGGCGTGGATATTCTCACCTGTTTTTGAAGTGTTCCCACATGGTCTGCTAGCACTAGGTGGAGAGGACGCCTGCTCAGATGGTCACATGCTGGTTAAGACTCCCCAGTTTTAACTCTGTGTGGGGCACTTGTTTTCCGCAGCTCTGGGTCACAGTCCCTTAGAAGGTGGCCCCACACTCCGTGCATACATGAAGTGCATTCATAGTTCCCTTGGCAAAGCCGTCACCACTGTACAAAGAGCAAGAGCCACTGAAGGAGAGAGCAGCCTGCAGCATTCCCCGGCATCACGTCATCCTGTCGCATGTTCCACGTCTGACCTCAGGCTCAACGTCCTCACCTCCCGCCCTGTGAATCTTACTTTACCTTGCCTCTGATGAAAGATGAACACCACCATGTGCTGGGGCTTTGTTCTGACTCAAGAGCCTCCTGGGTGACAAAAAGCATTATTCGCCTACTGACCTCTCTGTGCAAGAAGGAACACACTGAACCCAGTGCTTTTAAATTCTCCGTAATACCACTTTTCTCTGTCCATGTCCCATGAGGGTAAGCATGAAGACTTGTAAACTGAAAGGTGCTGGATTAGTAGTCCTCAGCCAGGGTTTTGCATCAGAAGCAGCAGGGGAAATTTTTCAGAGTCCAGGCTCTTGGTCTATCAAAGCAGGAGTCCCCAGGATGCTGCTCCAGGCACGTGTGCATTGAGGCCCCTCCTGGTCATTGGTCAGGTCGGTGTTGGCCGCTGGTCAGGAAGCATTGTGAGATGACGTGCAGGTGACATGACCACAGTCAAGTGTATTCTGGGCTCATACCGCCTCTGGTCAGTGGGCAGCTTACCAGTGTGCTGAGAAGTCAAACAGGTTTCCAGAAGGCGACTCTGTGCCTTTGCTGATCTCATCCCTGACTCTCAGAGCCAGTGGAGGGGATAACCATGCAAATGTCTAGCAGTAATTTACCCTGCTGGCTAGCCCCGCTGCCTAGCAACCGCTTCCTGGGGCTCCCCTTTCAAGGGTGTATGGCAGATCCACCAGGCCTTTCTGCAGACTCTCTTGGGGAGAGGCCTCTCCCAGATCCCAAGGGATACAAGGACATAGAGAAATATGCATCTACCGTCCCAGGTGCTGAGTGGAGTTGCATCCACTTTGGTGAAGCTCCTGATGCCCCTTTTGAGTAGTTGCTGTGTGAAGGCGGGTTTAGGAGCATCCTTCCCAGAGAAGGCAACATCCGACCTCACTGCAGGGGGGGACCTCAGAGCTAACCCAGGGGTTTAGGTTTTACCAAGCTCTGCAGTGATCAAGGCTTCATTGGGGACTGGAATGAGGGTGGGCAGGGGGGAAGGAGAAGTAGAACAAGAACAGGAAAGACGGGGCGGCGCCTGTGGCTCAGTGAGTAGGGCGCCAGCCCCATATGCCGAGGGTGGCGGGTTCAAACCCAGCCCCGGCCAAACTGCAACAAAAAATAGCCGGGCGTTGTGGCGGGCGCCTGTAGTCCCAGCTACTCGGGAGGCTGAGGCAGGAGAATCGCGTAAGCCCAAGAGTTAGAGGTTGCTGTGAGCGGTGTGACACCACGGCACTCTACCGAAGGCGGTACAGTGAGACTCTGTCTCTACAAAAAAAAAAAAAAAAAAAAAGAACAGGAAAGACCTGTTCTCCGGCCAGGGTAGGGATAATCTGGGGAGAGCCCCAGCTCAGAGCTGCAGAGTGCCGCCCGGATGGGGTTTTCCAGGGATAGAGGCCGTGAGCAGCACCTCAGTTACTGACCGGGTTTAGCGGCCAAGTTGACAACCTCCATTAGAGCCGTATTTCTGTCACTTAGTATAACTGGGGCCACGCTGCTTGGGCAGCCCCCAAAGGCATGGCTGGGACTTGTTTCAGGGAGCTCATACAAGTCATCAGGAGGGAAGGCAAAAAAACTTCTGTAAAGATGGCCATGTTGGCATTTCTTTTTTTTCTTTATGAAATAGGGTCTCCTTGTATCACCAAGGCTGGAGTGCAGTGGCATCATCAGAGCTCACTGCAACCTCAGACTCCTGAGCTCAAGTGATCCTCTGCCATCAGCCTCCTGAGTAGCTAGGACTACAGGCACATGCCACTATGCCTGGCTAATTAAAAGAAGGTTTTTTTGTAGAAACGCGGTCTCTCGGCTGGGTGAGGTGGCTCGTGCCTGTAATCCTAGTACTCTGGGAGGCCGAGATGGGTGGATCCCTTGAGCTCAGGAGATCAAGAGCAGCCTGAGCAAGAGCAAGATTTTGTCTCTACTAAAAATAGAAAAATTAGCTGGGTGTTGTGGCGTGCACCTGTAGGTCCAGCTACTGGGGAAGCTGAGACAAGAGGATCACTTGAGCCCAAGAGTTAGAGTTTGCTGTGAGCTATGATGATGCCACGGCACTCTACCCAGGGTGACAGAGTAAGACTCTGTCTCAAAAAAAAAAAAAAAAAAAAAGGAGGGCGGCACCTGTGGCTCAGTTGGTAAGGCGCTGGCCCCATATACCGAGGGTGGCGGGTTCAAACCTGGCCCTGGCCGAACTGCAACAAAAAAATAGCCGGGTGTTGTGGCGGGTGCCTGTAGTCTCAGCTACTCGGGAGGCTAAGGCAAGAGAATCGCTTAAGCCCAGGAGTTGGAGGTTGCTGTGAGCTATGTGATGCCCTGGCACTCTACCAAGGGCCATAAAGTGAAACTCTGTCTCTACAAAAAATAAAAAAAAAAAGGAAAGAGGCTAGTCGCTGGTAGCACAGTGGTTACAGCGCCAGCCACGTACACCAAGGCTGGCAGGTTTAAACCCAGCCCAGGCCAGCTAAACAACAATGACAACTGCAACAAAAAATACCTAGGCTTTGTGGAGGATGCCTGTAATCCCAGCTACTTGGGAGGCTGAGGCAAGAGAATCACTTAAGCCCAAGAGTTTGAGGTTGCTGTGAGCTGTGATGTCATGGCACTCTACCGAGGGTAACATAATGAAACTCTGTCTTCAATTAAAAAAAAAAAAAAGAAAAGACAAGAAATAGGATCTCTCTATGTTGCCCAGGCTAGTCTCAAACTTCTGATCTTAAGCAATTCTACTTGCTTTGGCCTCCCAAAGTGCTGGGATTACAGGCACAGACAACTGCTTCTGGCTCATGCTGCCATTAAGTTCTGGACACAGGAGGGGGCAAATCACAGCCTCCCCCATCCCCCAACCCCCCGTCTGAAAAAGTGGTCCATTCATTCCAGCAGAGGGACTTTAGAGACCTGTGACTACACGCCTTCCTGGAGAAGGCTGCTTGCTTCTCTGTGCCTTTGCATCTAGCGCCCGAGAAAATGTCCTTTAAAGGCCCGGTGCAGTGGCTTACACCTGTAATCCCAGCACTTGGAAGACCAGGCAGGTGGATTGCCTGAGCTCAGGAGTTCGAGACCAGCCTGAGCAAGAGCGAGACTCCATCTCTAAAAAACAGCCGGGCATTGTGATGGGCACCTGTAGTCCCAGCTACTCGGGAGGCTGAGGCAAGAGAATCGCTTGAGCCCAAGAGTTTGAGATTACTGTGAGCTGTGATGCCACAGCACTCTACCCAGGGTGACAAAGTGAGACTCTGTGTCAAAAAAAGAGAGAGAGAGAAGAAAGAAAGGGAAGAAAGGAAGGAAGGAAAGAAAGAAAAGAGAAAGAAGGAAAGAAGGAAGGAAGAAAGGAAGGAAGGAAGGAAGAAAGGAAGGAAGGAAGGAAGGAAGGAAGGAAGGAAGGAAGGAAGGAAGGAAGGAAGGAAGGAAGGAAGGAAGGAGAAAATGCTCTTCAAGAGTGAACCCAGGGAAGAAGGTTGTGCAGGGGCCATGTTATTCACCATCTCTTGTCTATTTAGGAAACATTTTCTTAGTTCTTCTTATTGGTCAGCAAATATTTTTGAGCCCCTCCAGCAAGTCAGAACCTGGTTTGGGGCATAAGGGATGAATAAGGCAAGATGGACCAGGAGCTAGGAACTAAGGCCCTTGCGTGTCTTGCGGAGTGTCTCCTCCAAGTCAGTGAACTGCCTAGGTACCCGTGGCAGCTTCACATCCTGTCTGCATCTAGCAGTGTGGGAGTTTGCAGATTGGGCATGGGAGAGACACCTTGGGCAAGAACCAGCCTGTATTCCCAGCACTCTGGGAGGCTGAGGCTGGAGGATCCCTTGATCTCAAGAATTCAAGCCCAGCCTGAGCAAGAACAAGACCCCGTTTCTACTAAATAGAAAAAGTAGCTGGGCATTGTGGTGAGCACCTGTAGTCCCAGCTATTCAGGAGACTGAAGCAAAAGGATTGGTTGAGCCCAAGAGTATGAGGTTGCTGTGAACTATGATGATGCCATGGCACTCTATCAAAGATGACAGAGTGAGACTCTGTCTCAAAAAAAAAAAGCCTCCAGGCCTCCTTCCAGGTGTCTCTTTTAGGGACACCCCCAGGGACTGCAACCACTATCCCTTGATTGGTGAAAGAATGCCTCTAACTACTCAAAAACACTTGTAGTAGGCCCCTTTCCTGCCACAAACTGCCTGGAGATCCCTTCTGGGTTGTTTTTTTTTTTTTTCTTTTTGTTCTATTTCTTTCTCTGTAAGTGTACTTAAAAAACAAAAGGTCATGTAAAACCCAGCATAATGCTGTTTCTTCTAAAGCAGGAAGAGCTGCAGGTGCTCACAGCTGATTTTCATTTCTGAAAACCCCAGTTCCAGGCCTCCTTGTAAGAGGAGGGGGGCTAATGGCCTTGGAGGAAGGGGTTTTCCAGGGTGGGGGATAGTCACACTAACTCCTGTCCAGGCACTTGCCCAGGGACAATACAGTGGAACTGGGCGTGGGGAGGATCCTCCTGAAAAGGGTACTATAGCTGCACACCACCACGCCTGGCTAATTTTTTTGTATTTTTGTAGAGATGAGGTCTTGTTATATTGCCCAGGCTGGTCTCCAGTGACCCCCCCACCTCAGCCTCCCAGTGTGCTGGGATTACAGGTGTAAACTACTATGCCCAGCCTCTTTTCACATTCTTATTGACAGAATATGGCCTCTTGAAGCTTACAAGTGCAGGAGGGATTTTGCAACCTCTCGCTGGCATTTGTTACCTATGGAAAACTACTGGTCAACTAACTTGCCTATCTGGTAATTGGAGCCAGGAGGATTCCCAGCCTTGGGAAATCCTAGCTTCTAAGGCTTCCTTCCTTCGCTTCCCCTGGCTGGGCCTCTGAAGGGCAGGGTGGACTTCCTGGGCCTGGCACCCTGCCAAGTGTCCATAGGACACTCCTTCTGGCACCTGCATGCTTCTTATCTTCCTGGGATATAGAGACCATGATGCTCCTGCTCTGAAGACTGATTGAATGGAACACACTTGCATTTCCAGGACCTCAGGAACAGCCTGCTCCAGCCAACCTTTCTGGGAGCAGCTGAGGTCAGAAGCAATTCTCTTTTGCTTTGTACTGTCCTGCTGCCGGGGGGGCCCTTACCAACTGAGGATTGAACAAGAGACTGTGAACCTGCTCAGCTTACAGCAGGTGTCCCATGGATGTTCTTCCCCCAAGGGCTCATGAGAGTAAAGCACTACACTAACCAGTAGCAGGGGTCCTCAAACTATGGCCAGCGGGCCACATGAGGCGGTGTGATTGTATTTGTTCCCATTTTGTTTTTTTACTTCAAAATAAGATATGTGCAGTGTGCATAGGAATTTGTTCATAGCTTTTTTTTTTAAACTATAGTCGGGCCCTCCAACAGTCTGAGGGATAGTGAACTGGCCCCCTGTTTAAAAAAGTTTGAGGACCCCTGGTGTGCATCTGGGCTGGAACAGCTATTTAAATTTAAAATCTTGCTACGCCAGTGGAATGTGACTTAATTTCTTTAAGCCAACATGGCCTGATTTTTTTTCAGATTCTCAGCCTGTTTTGCAGCGTTGTTGAATCTTCTTCATATGTCTTCCTGAGTTTCCTAATCACCTCCCCACCCCTGCCCAGCACCCCCACACCCAAGGAGCCCACAGTCAGGCCAGGCAGGTCCAGAGAAGAACAAAGTGGAAGGTCAATGGCTGAGCCTGAAAGCTGAGCTGTTCAGCAGCTGTTGCCCCAGCCCCTGATCTACTGGCCAAAGGTGGGGGTGCCTCCCACGCAGTCAGGGCCAGGGTGGAGCCTGGTGCAGGTGCCCTTACCCGGGGTTCAGCCGCAGGCGCAGGAGTGCTGCAGAAATTTTCCACCGAGGTCTGCAGCCTGGTTGGCCCCTCCTCTGATCCACCCTGCACCTGACAAGCCTGGCTTTGGCAAGCTTCCCCACAGGTCAGTGAGGGCTGTGGGACCTGCTCAGGGCCTGGCTTCCCTTCTGCAGTGGGAAGGGTGAAGGAGGGTTAGAGGCCTCAGTTGTCCCTGAGCCCAGAGCCTCAGGCCAAGCCACCTCTGCCTCAGCCTCTGCCGAGGCCTGTTTCTTTCTGCCTTCTGTGCTCTTGTTTCCTTCGGCTTTCCCTCTAGGCAGCTCCCAGGTATTCCAAAAATCCCCTCCAGGAGATTTGCTTGTTGCCACAAAATAATGCAAATCTGTTCCTGGGGCTGCCCAGGCGGCCTGCAGTGTCTGCCTTCAAATACCTGAAGAGGGAGGGCAGGAAGGCCCTGTGCTCTTTCTCCAACCGCTGTCATGGGACAAAGAGCAAGCTGCTCCCACAGCAGCCCCATGTGGTGTGCAGGAGACAAGGCCCTGCTCACCCCAGGGGAAGGCTCACAAAACCCTCAGACTCCCGTTCTTCCCCCCTCCCTCCCTTGTAATGTATTAATGGTTTGTATATTCAAGTTTATGCTTATGTTTAGCATTTGCTTATTTATCTAACTTGAACTCCTTGCCCTGTCCAGAGCAGAAAGTGCAGGCACACGGACACGCACTTCTGAGCCTACAGTCCTGGTGATGGATGCAGGGACCCACAGAGAGCAGCAAACCCTGCCCTGCACTGTCCTTGGAGCTAGGCTCTGCGTGGACCCCGAGTCAAGGTGGCCTGAGACCCTTGAACATGGAGCCTATGACCAGAGGCAGCGCACTCTGGTGAGCCCCAGGGCAGGGGCAGGGCCAGGCAGGCAGGTGGCACCCCAGGCTGCCTCAGGGAGAATGGGGTGGAGTGAGCGGTGCCTGAGGCAAACCTGCAGCTCCTCTTGCCCTGTACTCTGCCTGCACCCCCTGGGCTGAGGGCCTGGTGAGAGTGTCACCTATTGTCAGCTCTCTGCCTGTGTTGCTGCTGCTGCCTCCAGGACAGGCCCTGACTTCTCAGGAGAGGAGCAGAAGGCCAGGGGCACTTGAGGGGAGGTGAAGGAGCTAGTGTCCACCACCTACCATTTAGCAGGCCTCAGATAGAGGCCTCCTGACTCCACACCAAGCATGGGAGGTGGGTGTTTTTTTCTTGCCTGACAGATGGGATTCTGAGGCTCAGAGAGATTGATGACTTGCCCAAGGTCACACAAATGGCAGGTGGTGATTCCAAACCAGGTCTGTGTGCAGATCAGTGACCACAGAGTCTTGCCCTGTTACATGGGCTGCTCATGCAACACAACCCTTGCTTGCGGTAACCCAGCACAGTCGGTCTGCAGTTTTACCCAATGCCAAACTCAAGTTTCAGAACTTATTTGCACCCATAAATGGGGCCCAGAGGCTCCCTTGAGGCCACAGAAAGACATGGCTATTTGTCCAGCTCAGCTCTCTGGAATGGCCTGGGACTGCCTAGTGGGAAGGGACAATGGCAAATTGCAATTGAGCAGGTAATGCCTTCCCGTTGTTACACACTGAACTCTCCCAGTCAGTATGTTCACCAAATGAGGCATGTGGCCTAGTAAGAAGGAAGCCAAAGTGCGGTTTAGGCTTGGTGCCCGTAGCACAGAGGTTACAGCTCCAGCCACATACACCAAGACTGGCAGGTTCGAACACAGCCTGGGCCAGCTAAGCAACAATGACAATGCAACAAAAATAGCTGGGTGTTGTGGCGGGCGCCTGTAGTCCCAGCTACTTGGGAGGCTAAGGCAAGAGAATCACTTAAGCCCAAGAGTTTGAGGTTGTTGTGAGCTGTGATGCCACAGCACTCTATCAAGGGTGACATAGTGAGACTCTGCCTCAAAAAATAAAAAAGAAAATAAAAAGCAGGGCGGCGCCTGTGGCTCAGTGAGCAGGGCACCGGCCCCATATACTGAGGGTGGCGGGTTCAAACCCAGCCCCGGCCGAACTGCAATAAAAAAAAAAAAAATAGCCGGGTGTTGTGGCGGGCGCCTGTAGTCCCAGCTACTCGGGAGGCTGAGGCAGGAGAATCGCCTAAGCCCAGGAGTTGGAGGTTGCTGTGAGCTGTGTGATGCCACGGCACTCTACCGAGGGCAATAAAGTGAAACTCTGTCTCTACAAAAAAAAAAAAAGAAAGAAAAGAAAAAGCAAAGCACGGTTTAAAAGCAGAATTTGCCTCCTGCTGGGTAACGTTATCTAGCTAAATTTATTCACTGTGGTCAGCTAATCCGTGGTGTCCCCAGGGAGGCGTTTAGGGCTCTGGGGGCTGTCCCTGTGGCCTGTCTCCCACTCAGGCAGGGAAGCCCCTCCTAACTCCTTCACACGGCAACTCTCATAGGGGACGAAAGGCCACAGACCAGAGTTAGGGTTAGGGCTGGGCAGGGGAGAGGATTATTAGGGCAAAATCTCTGCCTCCCCCAAAGGATACTGAGACAGTGCTGGTACAGTTTGGCAAGTCCTAACACAGGCCTCCTTGAGCCCAGCCCCTCAGTGAGAGCCTTAGGAGGGCCCCAAAGGTAGGGCACCTGCACCCCCTGCCCTGACTTCCAAGCTGCAATTTAGGATCTAGGAGACGGCGGACTGCAGGTGACTAAGCCTCTTAATTGAGGCCCATAAGCTTGTGCAATGGGCCCATCTACCCCTAACAGCCTCTGACCCTAGAGAGGGTGAACGGTTGAAGACAAAATTTTTTTTTTTTTTTTTGAGACAGAGCCTCAAGCTGTCACCCTGGGTAGAGTGCCATGGCATCTTAGCTCACAGAAACCTCCAACTCCTGGGCTTAAGCGATTCTCTTGCCTCAGCCTCCCAAGTAGCTGGGACCACAAAAATAGCCAGAACGCCCAGCTATTTTTTTGTTGCAGTTTGGCCGGGGCTGGCTTTGAATCTGCCACCCTTGGTATAAGGGTCCAGCACCTACTCACTGAGCCACAGGCGCTGCCCAACCTCAAACTCTTGTGTTTGAGTGATCCTCTTGCCTCAGCCTCCCAAGTAGCGGGGCCTACAGGCACCTGCTACAATGCTAGGCTATTTTTCAAGATGAGGTCTCACTCTGGCTGAGGCTTGTCTTGAACCCGTGAGCTCACATAATCCACCGCCTCAGCTTCCCAAGTGCTAGGATTACGGGTATGAGCCACCGCACGAGGCCACTGTTTGTTTTTTGAGACAGTCTCACACTGTTGCCCAGGCTAGAGTGTCATGGCATCATCATAGCTCACAGCAACCTCACATTCCTAGGTTCAAGCAATCATCCTGGCTCAGCTTCCCAAGGAGCGGGACTATAAGCACCC
Source organism: Nycticebus coucang (assembly GCF_027406575.1). Lineage (NCBI taxonomy): Eukaryota > Metazoa > Chordata > Mammalia > Primates > Lorisidae > Nycticebus > Nycticebus coucang. Next base: position 19,534,113 of record NC_069785.1, on the reverse strand, counting down.
GCCACAACACCTGGCTGATTTTTCTATTTTTACTAAAGACCAGGTCTTGTTCTTGCTCAGGCTGGTCTTGAACTCCTGAGATCAAGGGATCTTTCATCCTTGGCCTCCCTGAGTGCTAGCATTACAGTTGCGAGCCACCTCGCCTAGCCTAGTGCAGCCTTTGCTCCAGCTATTAGGAGTAGATGGGGATGCTGAGATTTTTGTGGCAGGGGAGCATGGGGGGACTGATACTAACCACAGTAACAGTTCTGGAATCTCCAGAACTGCCGTGCCCCTCAGTGTGCCATCAGTTCCCAGCCTCCCAGGTGGCTCTGGGCCATGTGGCTCAATTTCCAGGTTTCTGGGCCCACCTAAACACTGCATCAGAGTCACCAGGTGCTTACTAAAATGGAACATTCTTGGGTGGTTTCAGAGGAGAAGAAAGACGAGGAAGTCTTTGTGTTAATAAGCCTCTTGCCCCCAGGTAATTCTTCTAGCCAAAGTTTGAGAACCATTGCCCTGCACGCAGAGCAGGGGGCAGCTCTGTGCAAAATGCCTATTTCTTTTTGTCTAGACAGCTCCCTCATCCCTGAATTTCTGTGTCAACGCCAGTAATTCCGCAGTAACAGACCATTTCTCTGGTGCTTTCCACAGCGGAATGAGCCAGTGAAGCTTGAGGAGAAGCAGCCTCTTCCCAGGGGCCCCTTTCCAGAGGCCTCCTCCCCAGTAACTCCGGCAGGACCTTGCACCGTGGGACTCTGGCCAGGCTGACAGTGTGGGGAAAACCCCAGGCTCTAGGGGAAGGGGCCAGGGAAGGCTGGTGTCCTCCCCTTGGGCACTGTCTGGCTTGCCCCCACCCTCGGGCAGAAGCCCTGGGCCCTCAGCGCAGTCTCAGGCCTCTCAGGGTGCCAGCTGCACCCCCTTCCTCCTTGTTCCCAGGTTGGTAGTCCCTGTGCCCTTCTCTGTGCCAGGCAGGCTTCCCTTGCCAGCCAGCACGTTTGGTGTCATCTTTCAAAACCAATCTGGGCTCTTTCACCTTTTATATGAATACTTCCCGCCACCCTGAGAGAGAATTGGTCCCTGCCTCCCTCCTGTGGTGGTCACCTTTTGGCCAGTGGACCCTCCTGTCAGTACGGCAAAGCCCCCCTCCCCCCACAGGCTTCTCTTCTGCGAGCCGCTGCAGCTCTGAGGTGTGCAGGGAAGTTGGTTCTTATTTTAGCTCTGTGGTCAGGAGATACTTCGAGGCCTATTTTCCTTTGACACAGATTGGGGTGGGTTTTCTATTATCTTATTTCAGAAGCAAGTAGACAAGCTCAGTCACGACTTTTGCACTTTAATGGGGATAGAGCCCATTATCTCTACTTTGACATGAAAATGTTCCCCCTAATGCTAATTGCAACTTGCCATTATTTGCAACTTGCTAATTGCAACTTGCCATTATTTTAACATCCTCAGAGATGATGCTGAATGGTAGCAGGAGGTGTCCGTAAGTGTTTACTGACTGAGCGAATCTAAAATCCTTGTCGGTTATGTTAGGGCAGGTATGAAATTAAATAATTGGCCCTGACCCAACACTCATCTGATAGGTAGTTCACCCTCACGATCTGTATTTTCAGATCAAATGCAGGTTCCACACTGACTCCATTCCAATTCTGTATGGCTGCAGTCACTCGGGATGAAATTTGATGGGTTCTATGAGGTGCCCCTGCTCCAGGGACAGATATTAGTACCCAGGCAGGGCAAGGTATGGAGGCAAACAGCCCAGGGACAGGGAGGAGGAGGCCTGGGCTTTCCCATCCAGGGCATCAGGGCACTCTGCAGACCTGCTATGCCCCTCCCAGGCTGGGCATTCACTCAGGTCAGGTGTGTGGCCTGAGAGTGCAGCTTGTGCCCTCTTCCTTGAGCCCCTCCTCTGGGGAAGGGACCGCAGGCCCACAGCTGATGAGCTGCCCTCCCCACACCCACTGCAGACCTGCACAGGTCAAATTCCTAGGTTCAAGCAACCCAATTGGAAAAAAGCAACCCATCGTCCAGATGGATACTGCCCAACACGCATGCCTCAGCCCACACCTCTGGAGCTGTCCACAGCAGCCCTGACCCCAGGAAAGTCCCCAAGATTTGAAGGAAAAAGGAAAGGCAGATGAGGTACATTCTCCACCAGGCCCTTCCCTGGGGCCTTCCCAGAGCACTTTGTCCCTTTCTGGCTGCGCCATAACCCAGCAGGTTGGACCGTGGGCCCTTTATTTCCCTTAGTAAGACTCTGGATCCTGAAGGGGGCTTGCCCTTCACCCTGGGATTCTAATGCAAACTTTTACCTCCTGGCTCCTCTTCAAGGCCTGGCTCATCTCCTGCCCCTGGACCCTGCCCCTCCATCCCCAGATCTCCCCACAGCCTCTACCACACAGAAGGAGGCAAAGCTGGTGAGATGGGAAACTCCCGCTGCCACTGTGGCTGCCAGCTGAGTATAATTACCCCGCCTACTCTCACAGAGGTGACATTGTGGGCTTGCCAAGGCCCCTGCCTTCTACTGTTTGCTGGCAGGTCCTCAGGGCAATTGAATCTCCCAGCTCCCTTCTCTGGGGGAGAAGCAAGAGCTGAAAACAAAAGGAGAAGAGGGGAATAGCCCAGGTGGAGCAGCCCGAGGTGGGGCCCATCTCCCCTGAGGTGCCACCTACCCTCAGTCCTTCAGCTCTTACCCTTGGCTATGTCCGTGCATCTCCAGCCATCAGCTGCCCTTGCTGGATGGGGGTTTCCGTAACAGAAGCCTCTGGGGCTGTTGGGGACTGGCCATAGGGACTCGGCTGTCCCAGACAATATATTTCAAGTGGTTTTGCTTTTGAGGAACCTGCCCGGGACTTCAAGGGCCTCCGCTGGCCATGGCCTCAGTCCCCACACACCCCCTGGCTCCTGCCCACTCGTTGCTGCTCCTGGGTGACTGTGGCTGTGAAGAGCTGGGCAGACTTTGGCAGACATACCTTCTTTGCCCCTGGAGGCATTCCAGGCTCTGCTGAAACTCTGAATGGCAGACAAACTCAAGGCTTGCTCTGGGGCCCCAGCCTCCACCCTGTCGTTCCCCAGCAATGAGCCACAACGTCCAAAGGCTGCTAGTGTACAACTTCTCTTCATGTGTCCCCTAAGGACCCTGTCCCACCGAAAGCAGCAAAGGCCTGTGGTTTGTGACTTAAGCAACTATGCAGAAGAGAACAGAGGCAAACTCTTCTCACTATTGGAGCAGCTATGGATAGACACGGGATCCATCTTGGTTCCCAACAGCTTCTCACCTCACATATCCAGGGTTCCACAGACTGTCCAGACTGGATTTTCAAAATCCCTGAGGTAGAAGGAGCCGTGACCGTCCTCTCTCTTCTGCAGGCTGACAACCTGCCTGCCCTGCCAGCCTGAAAGTAAGATCCATTGGACGACCTAGCGTTAGACACTCTGAACACCTTACCCTCAATGAGAGGTGGATTTCTGGTTTTTGTTTTGTTTTGTTTTTGAGACAGAGTCTCACTCAGTCCAGCTGGGTAGAGTGCCATGGCCTCATAGCTCACAGCAACCTCAAACTCTGGGGCTTAAGTTATCCTCTTTTTTTGTTTTTTTTTTTTGTAGAGACAGAGTCTCACTGTACCGCCCTCGGGTAGAGTGCCGTGGCGTCACACGGCTCACAGCAACCTCTAACTCTTGGGCTTACGCGATTCTCCTGCCTCAGCCTCCCGAGCAGCTGGGACTACAGGCGCCTGCCACAACGCCCGGCTATTTTTTTGTTGCAGTTTGGCCGGGGCTGGGTTTGAACCCGCCACCCTCGGCATATGGGGCCAGGGCCCTACTCACTGAGCCACAGGCGCCGCCCTAAGTTATCCTCTTGCTTTAGCCTCCTGAGCAGCTGGGACTACAGGCACCCTCGACAACGCCTGACTATTTTTTAAGAGATGGGAGTCTTACTCTGGCTCATGCTGGTCTTGAACTTGTGGGCTCAAGCAAGCCACCCATCTTGGCCTCCCAGAGTGCCAGGATTACAGGTGTGAGCCACCGCACCCAGCCTGAGAATTTGCTTTCTGTTTAGTTCACCATTATTCCTCTGATCCAACACACTGCGTGGCACTGGTGTTCAATAAACATTTGTTGTACATGTGAGCCTTGGCAAATGTGGAATGTAAATGTCTTGACAAAGTAACTAGGATAATGCCAGGAGGGCTATGTCAACTAATGAGATGAAAATGTGTCAAATATTCTATGAAACAAGTGTATGGTGCCCCATGATCATATTGATGTACACAGCTATGATTTAATAAAAAAATAAAAAAATAAATAAACATTTGTTGAATGAATGAATGAAATGCCAACATGTTTTTGAGCCTATGACCCAACCCCATCCTGTCCACCAAAAGTAGGCTTGGATCACATGATCACTCCAGAGAGTCACTTGGAAATGGCCACTTGAATCACAGGGGTGAATCTCACCACTGAGGCTGCCTCAGGCCAGGGGTTTACTTCCCTTCATCTTAGAGATGTAATATTAGTAAAGAGCAGTCTGGAGCTCACAGATGTCAGGTATCATCGGCAGGACACTGGAAGAAGCTGCTGACCACCCCGCCTCCTTTGCTGATGAAGATCCATCTGCCCAGTGCTGGCCTTACATACAAGAATTGGAAGCTTCTGGTCCCTTCCCCAGCATGCCTGTTTGTGTGTGTGAATAGGAGGGGCAGCTACTTTTATGGTTTGTCCTCTCCCTTGGGTCCAGTTCAACTTGAACTTTGGCATTCAAGGCAGGGCTGGAGAGACCAAAGGAGAGCTGATCCAGAATCTTCCATTCTGGTGCTATTTCAGCCTCTCAGAGTTTAGCATAGCAAGATGGCCTCAGGTGGCTGAGAAGTTATCCATGGGCATCCTGGAAGTACACTGAGGGATACAAAAGCAGGTCTGGAAGGATGTTCTGGCCAGGTCTACCTGCTCAGGAGAAGAATTGGGGACACTGGAAACAGGGCCAGAATCAGAAGAGGTGGTGGTGGTACTGTGGCCCTGGTGTCCTCCACTGGCACCGGGGAGATGCCCAGCCTGACACGGGTCCTGACCTGAGAGTGAGTCTCACCCCCGCCCCCAGGAGGAAGGTGGCATGGCCAAAATGCAGAAAGGAAAGGATTTGCAGTCATGAGCTTCCTTCCTGGGACCAAAGGGGGTGGTGCACCCCCAAGTAACCTAGGCTCCCACAGGTCCTGCCGCCTCTCGGGTGTCCTTCCTGCCTTTGTCCCTCTCAAAGATGCCATCGCCTGGAGCTCCTCTTGACACCAGTCCCTTCTCTAACCACTCCTCATCTCTCAGTGAGCTGAATCTTCTGTAAAGCACTCACTGCTGCACCATATTATTGTCTTGTCCTAAAATACCAATAGGCTGGACAGAGTGGCTCACACCTATAATCCCAGCACTTTGAGAGGCTGAGACAGGAGGATCTTCAGGAGTTTAAGATCAGCCTGAGCAACACAGTGAGACCCCATCTCCACAAAAAAGAAAAACAAGTACACACACCTACTTTGGAGGCTGAGCTGGGACGATCCTTTGAGCCCAGAACCTAGGAGTTCCAACCTGGGTAGCAGAGTGAGACCCTATCTCTTAAAAAAAAACAAAAACAAAAAACCCAATGGGTAGTGTTGCCTTGTGGGGAAAAATCTCAATTCTCCAGTCTTATGTCAAAGCCTTTCTCATGTAGCCCAAACTATCTTTCCAATCTTGTCACCCCCTCTTCTCCTTTCTCTGGTCACGGTTCGTCCTTCAAATATACCATTTGTCCATCGATGCATTCATTTATATTCATCATGAACCAAGTCTGACAGGGTTGAACATCATCTTACCATTTGTGAAGGGGCAAGGACGGGGAGATGACCCATACACCTACTAACAGATGATGACGTGGGCCTTGGGCTTTAAAACATTTTTAAGTATTGGCTTGGCACCTGTGGCTCAAGCGGCTAAGGCGCCAGCCACATACACCTGAGCTGGCAGGTTTAAATCCAGCGTGGGCCCACCAAACAACAATGACAGCTGCAACCAAAAAATAGCCGGGCGTTGTGGTGGGCGCCTGTAGTCCCGGCTACTCGGGAGGCTGAGGCAAGAGAATCGCTTAAGCCCAGGAGTTGGAGGTTGCTGTGAGCTGTGTGAGGCCACGGCACTCTACCGAGGGCCATAAAGTGAGACTCTGTCTCTACAAAAAAAAAAAAAAGAAACTGATTTTAGGATGGGTGTGGTGGCTCACACCTGTATTCCTAGCACTCCGGGAGGTCGAGGCAAGTGGATTGCTTGAGCTCAGGAGTTTGAGACCAGACTGAGCAAGAGTGAGACCCTGTCTCTCCTAAATACAGAAAAATTACCTGGGCATTGTGGTGGGCACCTGTAGTCTCAGTTATTCAGGAGGCTGAGGCAAGAGGATCACTTGAGCCCAAGAGTTTGAAGTTGCTGTGAGCTATGACACACAGTACTCTACCTAGAGCACTAGAGTGAGACTGTCTCAAAAAAAAAAAAAAAAAGAAAGAAAGAAAAAAAAAGAAAAAAAGAAATTGATTTTAGGCCAGGCATGGTGGCTTATGCCCATCATCCTAGCACTCTAGGAGGCTGACATGGGAGCAATGCTTGAGCTTGAGACCAGCCTGAACAAGAGAGTGACCCCGTCTCTCCTAAAAATAGAAAAAAATTAGCCATGTATGGTGATGCGTGCCTGTGGGCTCAGTTACTTGGGAGGCTGATGCAGGAGGATCACTTGAACCCAGGAGTTTAAAATTGCTGTGAGCGAGGGTGATGCTGCAGCACTCCAGCCCAGGCAACAATATGCGATTGTATCTCAAAAAAAAAAAAGAAAGGAAGAGGGCGGCACCTGTGGCTCAAAGGAGTAGGGCGCTGGCCCCATATGCTGGAGGTGGTGGGTTCAAACCCAGCCTCAGCCAAAAAAAAAAAGAAAGAAAGAAAAAACAGGGCGGGGTCTGTGGCTCAATGAGTAGGGTGCTGGCCCCATATACCGAGGGTAGCTAGTTTGAACCCGGCCCTGGCCAAACTGCAACAAAAAGATAGGCGGGTATTGTGTTGGGTACCTGTAGTCCCAGCTACTTGGGAGGCTGAGGCAAGAGAATCCCCTAAGCCCAAGAGCTGGAGGTTGCTGTGAGCTGTGAAGCCACAGCACTCTACTGAAAGTGACAAAATGAGACTCTGTCTCTCAAAAAAAAAATTAAAAAAGAAAAAACAAAGAAATTGATTTTAGAATGGGGCACGGTGGCTTGTGCTTGTAGACCCAACTATTCAGGAGGATAAGGTGAAACATGAAAATGCTTTTCATGCGATTCTAACAATAATTGACCCCACATATGTTTTATAAAAACTCTCACGATGCCCAGAGAGCCCTCATTACTCTGTGAAGTCCATATTGTCTTTTTATCATTTTACTGATGAAGAAAGAGGCTCAGGGAAGTCAAGGGACCAGCCAGTCAATGTTAGAGGTGGGACTAGATCTGGCCCTGAGCCTAAGGCCAGCCTGCTGCCCCTGAGAAGGTGGGGTTAAGACAACACAACGAGATTGGCTTGGCACCAGCCACATTCACCAGAACTGGGGAGTTCGAATCCAGCCCGGGCCTGCCAAACAACAATGACAACTACAACCAAAAAACAGCCAGGCATTGTGGCGGGCACCTGTGGTCCCAGCTACTTGGGAGGCTGAGGCAAGAGAATCGCTTAAGTCCAAGACTTTGAGGTTGCCGTGAGCTGTGATGCCAGAGCACTCTACCCAGGGTGACAGCTTGAGACTCTGCTTGAAAAGAAAAAAAAAAGATAACACAACTAGAGGCAGCCCTGGGAGTGAGCTGGACTAGGCAAAACTAGGTCAGATTGCAGGATGAGCTTGTGGGGGATGCTGGACGGGACAAGTAGAAGTGGCTGTAGGGGCCAGGGGCATAGTGGCTCAGCCTGTAATCCCAGCACTCTGGAAGGCTGAGGTGGGAGGATTACTTGCGCCCAGGAGTTCAAGAGTGCAGTGAACTGTGACCACACCTGTGAATAGCCACTGCACTGCAGCTTGGGCAACAGAGCAAGACCCTGTCTAGAGAGGAAGGGAAGGAGGGAAAGAAGGAAGGGAGGGAGGAAGGAAAGAAAGAAAGAGAGAGAGAGAAAGGGAGGGAGAGAGGGAAGGAAGGAGGGAGAGAAAGGAAAAAGAAAAGAAAAGAAAAAAGAAAAGACTAGAAAAGAAAAGAAAAGAGTGATAGAAAGACTGGGAAGGAAGGAAGGCAGGCAGACCATGGTAGCTCATGCCTGTAATCCTGTCTCTACTAAAAATAGAAAAACTCAGGCAAGAGGATAGCTTGAGCCCAAGAGTTTGAGGTTGCTGTGAGCTATGATGCCACAGCACTCTACCAAGCATGACAAATGAGACTCTCAGACAAAAAAAAATCATTTTAGAAGATAAGATGTGCATCAGAGGCTCGGCACCTGTCGTGCAGTGGTTAGGGCGCTGGCACATACCCTGGGGCTGGAGAGTTCGAACCTGGCCAAGGCCTGCTAAACAACAATGACAACTATACAAAAAAATAGCTGGGCTTTGTGGTGGGCACCTATAGTCCCAGCTACTTGCGAGGGTGAGGCAAGAGAGTTGCTTAAGCCCAAGAGTTGGAGGTTGCTGTGAGCTGTGAGCTGTGATGCCATAGTACTCAACCAAGGGCAAAATAGTGAGACTCTGTCTCAAAAAAAAAAAAAAGATGTGCATCAGAGTAAATAAAAATGTATTTATTTTAGTTTCATATGCATTTTGGGTATTTGTATTTATATATATTTATAGGCATATTTAAAAATATTCTTGGTACGTATTCTTGTGTTTTAATCACTTTTTTCTTTTTATTTATTTATTTATTTAGAGACAGAGTCTCACTTTGTCATCCTCGGTAGAGTGCCTTGGCATCACAGCTCACAGCAACCTCAAACTCTTGGGCTTAAGCAATTTGCTTGCCTTAGCCTTCCAAGTAACTGTGGCTATAGGCTCCCAAGTAGCTGGGACTATAGACGCCTGCCACAACGCCTGTTTATTTTTAGAGACAAGGTCTCACTCTGGCTCATGCTGCTGTCGAACTCATGAACTCAGGCAATTCACCCGCCTCAGCCTCTCAGAGTGCTAGGATTACAGGCATGAGCTATGCGCCCAGCTCTTTTTTAGTTAAATCACTTTCTTAACCACAGGGGATTCTAAATACCCGGCTGCTGATGTTGTTCTGAAAAAATGCATTACATTTCAACATGGATTTATTATTTTTAATTTTTCATAAAATTTTTATTCTCTTTAAAGTTGCATTTTACAGTTAGTAAATTTGACATTTTGGACACTTTTAATGGGCCCTGCTCCGTAACCCATGGTGTCCTGAAATGAATTTACACTTTATGTAAAGTGCTGAGGTATCCAGTAAGCTCAGAGAAAATTGTGTGAGTTAGAAAATATTGTCAATTATGATTTTTTATATTGTGATTTAAAAATCTTTCCAAGCACTGTGGCTCACACCTGTAATCCTAGCATTCTGGGAGGCCGAGGTGGATGGATTACTTGAGCTCAGGAGTTCAAGACCAGCCTGAGCAAGAGCGAGACCCCCATCTCTAAAAATAGCTGGGTGCTGTGGTGGGCGCCTGTTGTCCCAGCCACTTGGGAGGCTGAGTCAAGAGTATCTCTTGAGCCCACGAGTTTGAGGTTGCTGTGAGCTATGACATCACAGCACTCTACCCAGGGGAACAGAACAAGACTCTGTCTCAAAATAAAAAAAAAAAAGTATTTCGGGCGGTGCCTGTGGCTCAAGGAGTAGGGCACTGGTCCCATATGCCAGAGGTGGCAGGTTCAAACCCGACCCTGGCCAAAAAAAATGTATTTCATTAGTTTTGGAGTTTCTAAAAGAACACCCAGCGGCTGGGAGGGATGTAGCACTCTCGCTCTGAGTGGGTCCTTTGTTCGCTGCATGGCCTTGGACAGGGAGTTTCTCCCTCTGAGTGGCAGCCCCTCCTGTTAGACAGGGATGGGTCTGCCCAGCCTGCATGTATAGCCAGAGTCTAATAACAATGGACATTGGAGGAGCTTTATGAAAGGTGAAGAAAAAGAAAAAGGGGAAAAGAAACAAAGGAAAATAATCATAATGATGACACAGCAGGCCCAGCACAGTCCTGATGCTTAGAGGTGCTCACTTACTGGGTATTACTCCTGTGGTTCCCACGGGCAGCCTGACAGGGATATCTACTGCTGGCTTCCTCCTCCTGCCTCTCAGAACGGGGCTCTTGCCACAGTACAAGCCATAGAAAGCTTTGGAGTCTCACGGAGCAAACTGTAATAGTTATAATTCACGCGGCTGGTGTCCACCGTGGGCCCAGCACTGTTCTAAGCACTTCTCATGGATTAATGAATTTTATTGTCATAACAGCCTTCTAGGATACATACGGTTATCACCCGGTGTGACACCCGTGATGCCTAAGGGTCCAGGAGGTCAGGCAGGCTGGCCCCTTGGCCTGCAGGCCCTCTCAGAGATCATCTCTTTTCTCTCTGGGTTGTCTCCCCACCCTTGCCCACACCACTCGAAGAGGCTGGTATGTGCACTGCAGGGTCAGTGCCCTGGCCCTCTGGCTGCCTTTTGGTGTTGGCCGGTGGGGAGCCCGGCCAAAATAGGAGATCATAAGGAGTGAGGAAAAGGAAGCTTGCATTCCTCCCCTTTGTCACCCTCCCACAAGGTCACCCAGGACGGGCTGGGACCCTGGAAGGAAGATCACAACCTCTCTCAGGCAGCCTCTCTCCTGCTGGCTTCCAGTGAGGACTGCTCACATGGCTCCTGGCCACCCCAGGAGCTGCACCGTCTCCCCACCCTTTGCAGCTCTGCAAAGAGAGCCGAGTAAATGAGCCAGCTACTACCCCATCCATCTCAGCTAGAGGCAGAGAGAGGCATAGCTTGTCCTTGGGCCTTATCAGCTTGCTGCTTCTTATAGTTTTAATTTCATGTATTTATTTTTTGAAAAGATTTCAATGGATACAAAAAGAGATACAGTGAAAACCTCCCTCCCTCTCTTCCTTGAACATGCAGTTCTCCCCATAAATAACCACTGAAATGGGTTTTGGTGGTTTTTAAAATTTTGCTTAAATACACATATATAACATAAAAGTAACCATTTATATCATTTTTAAGTATACAGTCCACCGGCATTAAGTATACTCGTATCATCGTGTGGCCATCTCCACTGTCTGTCTCCAGAGTGTTTTCATCCTCTCCAGTGGAGACCATACGCATTAAACACTAACTCCCTGAAATGTGAATCCTTCCGTAGGCATTTTATGCATATTCAACCAAATACATGTAAATATTCTTCTTTTAAAAACACACAAGTTCTATTTAGTAATATATCTTGGATATCTTTTCACATCAATACATATGAAGTCTGACAATTAAGTTTTCAAACTCATCCTAAAAAAAGTGCTGCCTACCTCATTGCTAAATATCACCACAGTCACCAGATGGCCAAGGGGAGTCCTTTGAAGGTGACCATAGTGATATTCATCAATGAGGTAGGTGGCACTTTTTCTTTTTTTTTTTTTGTAGAGACGGAGTCTCACTGTACCGCCCTCGGGTAGAGTGCCGTGGCATCACACGGCTCACAGCAACCTCTAACTCTTGGGCTTACGCGATTCCCTTGCCTCAGCCTCCGGAGCAGCTGGGACTACAGGCGCCCGCCACAACGCCCGGCTATTTTTTTTGTTGCAGTTTGGCTGGGGCTGGGTTTGAACCCGCCACCCTCGGCATATGGGGCCGGTGCCCTACTCACTGAGCCACAGGCGTCGCCCAGGTAGCACTTTTTCTAGGACAAGTTTGAGAACTTAATAGTCAGACCTCATAATGCAATTTCTGCTCAGCCTCCCCCTCTCTGGATACTCCCTGTGTATTTAGCCCTTCCCACATTGGTGGAAACTCCGGGCGCTGCAATCTGTGCCTATACAGATAGCTCTGCTGTGAATCTGCTTTGCTTCTAACCTCCTGCTTCCCCTCCTGGCCCATGATCCCCCTCTCCTGCTCGGCCTCCCTGAAAGCCAGACAACCGCCCCCTGCATGGGTCCTCAAACTGCGTGCGGCCCACGGGCCACATGAGGCGGTGTGATTGTATTTGTTCCCGTTTTGTTTTTTTACTTCAAAATAAGATATGTGCAGTGTGCATAGGAATTTGTTCATAATATATATATTTTTTTAACCATAGTCCGGGCCTCCAACAGTCTGAGGGACAGTGAACTGGCCCCCTGTTTAAAAAGTTTGAGGATGCCTGCTTTAGGGCCTCCAGCTATCAGGTCTTCCTGGCTCTCTGGGTGCCAGACTTGCTGCCCCCTCTCAGGAGACTCCCCGTCCTCCACTCTTAGCTCTGCAAGGGGCTCAACACATGTCTCTTTGGGACCTTGGGCTGGTGGCCAGTGTTCCAGGTGTGACAAACCACAATGACACAGGAAAGAGAAGAGGGCACCCATGAGTGAGGTTGCCTTCCTAACACGAGCTCCTGGGGAGCATCACACTGCCCCTGCAGTGGTGGGGCCAGGCACCATCCACAGAGGTGGGGAGTCCAGCACTAGTTTCCAAACTTTACTCATTCGCAGCTGAATTTGCTGGCACCTATACCTTGGGAGGTGAGGCTGCTGAAAGCCTCTTTATCTTTCCGAACACACCCTATACTGTTTTTCCTCTCTAACACTGCCACCATCATTTCCACCTTCTCATTAAAAACAAAATAATTGTAGGGAAAAAAAGAGAAAGTAGTAGAGAAAGCTACCCCCTCTCAAAATATAAGACTCAGATTTATGCTAGATGGGGCAGGATCAGCTGCAATGAAAATGCTTTTCAGGCTCGGCGCCCGTAGCACAGTGATTACAGAGCTGGGCACATACACCCAGGCTGGCGGGCTCGAACCTGGCCTGGGGAAGCTAAACAACAACAACTGCAACAATAACAACAAAATAATAGCTGGGGCTCGGTGCCTGTGGCTCAGCGGTTAGGGTGCCAGCCACATGCACTGGAACTGGAGGGTTCGAATCTGGCCTGGGCCTGCCAGACAACAGTGACAATTGCAATAAAAAATAGTCAGGTGCTGTGGTGGGCACCTGTAGTCCTAACTACTTGGGAGGCTGAGGCAAGACAATCACTTAAGCCCAGAAGTTTGAGGTTGCTGTGACACCATGGCACTCTACTGGGGGTGACATAGTGAGACTCTGTCTCAAAAAAAAAAAAAAAGACAGAGTAGTGTGTCCAGGCAGACAGACCTCTGCATCATTGCAGACTGCAGAAAGGGTCATTGGAACATGCAGGAAAGAACAGATGTGGAGGGGCCTGTGGACAAGAAGGGACGCCCAGAAGTGACCAGACGAGGATCTCCAGAGGATGCCAGGTGGACTGCTGGCCTAGGATCAGATGAGCTCTTGGCCTCCTACATGTACTGCGTAGCTACACCGGGACTCCAGACAACCCAGGAATGGGGGAGGCCCGTGGGGTTCTGAATGGAGCCAATCTCTGGACGGACTGAAGTGCCTGGCTGAAGTGCCTGCCATCTCGGGGGATAGGGACTAAAACAAAAAATGAGGTTGAGGTACACAAATTAATTCTTCTGCCCTTAGATATGTGTTTATGCACCTATTTGTTAACCTATTGTAAGGCAGAAAACTCAGAACCTATAAGGACAACATTTAGGCTGGGCGAGGCTGGTCATGCCTATAATCCCGCCACTCTAGGAGGCCAAGGCAGGTAGATTGTCTGAGCTCACAGGTTCGAGACAAGCCTGAGCCAGGGCAAGACCTCATCTCTAAAAATAGCTGGGCGTTGTAGCAGGTGCCTGTAGTCCCAGCTACTTGGGAGGCTAAGGCAAGAGAATCGCTTAAGCCCAAGTGTTTGAGGTTGTCCTTTGCTATGAGATGTCACGCAACGGCACTCTACTGAGGGTGACAAGTGAGACTCTGTCTGAAAAAAAAGGACAACATTTACATAGTAAAAGCTTACAAGGTAGGGCATAGAGGCTCTCACCTGTAATGCCAGCACTTTGGGAGGTCGAAGCAAGAGCAGCACTTGATGTCAGGAGTTTGAGAAACCTGGGTAGCATAGAAAAACCCATCTCTACAAAAAATTTAAAAATTAGCTAAGCATGGTGACGGATGCCCATAATCCCAGCTACTTGGGAGGCTGAAGTAGGAGGATCACTAGAGCTCAGGAGTTCAAGGCTGCAGTGAGCTATGATTGTACCACTGTACTCCAGCCTGCGTGATAGAGTTAAGACCTTATCTCAGAAGAAAAAAAAGAAAGAAAAGAAAGAAAGCCTGCAAACCCATGAAAAGCGATAAATTGGTGGAAATTTTTACATCACACATAAGAAAAATGCTAAGTTCCTTCATAAGAAGAACTCAAACGGACAGTTCACAAAGGATATAAATAGATCACAGAAAAGGAAATACAAATGACTTCTAACATTTGCAACATTTCTCAACCATAATTTGAAAATACTTACTAAGACTACAGGGCGGCGCCTGTGGCTCAGTGAGTAGGGCGCCGGCCCCATATGCCGAGGGTGGCGGGTTCAAACCCAGCCCCGGCCAAACTGCAACAAAAAAAAAATAGCTGGGCGTTGTGGCGGGCGCCTGTAGTCCCAGCTGCTCGGGAAGCTGAGGCAGGAGAATCACGTAAGCCCAAGAGTTAGAGGTTGCTGTGAGCTGTGTGACGCCACGGCACTCTACCGAGGGCAGTACAGTGAGACTCTGTCTCTACAAAAAAAAAAAAAAGACTACAGTGAGGTACCATTTTTCTTTTTTCTTTTTTTTTTGTAGAGACAGAGTCTCACTTTATGGCCCTCAGTAGAGTGCCGTGGCCTCACACAGCTCACAGCAACCTCCAACTCCTAGGCTTAAGCGATTCTCTTGCCTCAGCCTCCCGAGTAGCTGGGACTACAGGCGCCCGCCACAATGCCCGGCTATTGAGGTACCATTTTTCACTGATCAGAAGGGCAAAGGCTTAAACATTTGTTAAAGTCTGGTGCTGGGGAGAGGGCAAGGAGGCAGCCTCTGCTGATAACTTGGATAGAGAGTAAATCGGCACAGCCACATGGGAGAGTGATTTGGCAGCATCCTTCAAGGTTAAATAAAGTACACATTTCCTTTGACCCTGCCATTCCAGTTTTATGAATTTACACTACAGGTACATCCCCATGTGTCCACAAGGTTGTTTGTTCAGATAATGGCAAAAATAAAAAAGGAAACAATTCAAAATGCTTATTAATAGGGGACTGGATAATAAGTAAATAAACACAGTCATCCACAGGGGACTGGTTCCGGGACACTGCTTCCAGCCCCACAGATACTGAAATCCATGGATGTTCAAGTTTCTGATACAAAATAGTATAGTATTTGTGAATAATCTACACACATCCTTTTCCACACTTTAAATCATCTCTTGATTACTTATAATGCCTAATATAATGTAAATGCTATGTAGTTGTAATCCTGTTTTTTGTTTGTATTATCTTCATTGGTGTATTGTTATTTATTTATGTAGTTTTCAAAGTATTTTCAGTCTTGTGGTTGGTTGAATTTTTGGAGGCAGAACCTTCAGAGATGGAGGGCAGACTGTGACGATATGTCCCTGGGATATGTGTGGCCATTGGAATGAAGTAGATCTATGTATGCTGATGTGGACAGATCTGAGAAACGTTAAATTTTTATTTTTTAAAAAAATCTCAGGCTGGCTCGATGCCTGTGGCTCAAGTGGCTAAGACGCCAGCCACATACAGCTGAGCCGGCGGGTTCGAATCCAGCCCAGGCCTGCCAAAAAACAATGATGGCTACAACCAAAAAATAGCCAGGCGTTGTGGCGGATGCCTGTAGTCTCAGCTACTTGGGAGGTGGAGGCAGGAGAATCGCTTGAGCCCAGGAGTTGGAGGTTGCTGTGAGCTGTGATGCCATAGCACTCTACCCAGGGTGACAGCTTGAGGCTCTGTCTCAAAAAAAAAAAATCTCAGGCTGAGGCCAGGCACTAAAGCTGAAGCCTGTAATCCCAGCACTCTGGGAGGATGAGGCAGGTGGTTCACCTGAGCTCACAAGTTTGAGACCTGCCTGAGCTAGAGGCAGACCTCTCCCCCCACCCCCAGAAAAAAAAAATAGCTAGGCTTCATGGCAGGTGCCTATAATCTCAGCTACTCAGGAAGCTGAGGTAAGAGGATTACTTGAGCCCAAGAATTTGAGGTTGCTGTGAGCTAGGCTGACACCACAGCACTCCAGCCCAGGTGATAGAGTGAGACTCTGTCTTAAAACAAACAAACAAAAAAAAATTTTTTAAAGCTTCTCTCCATTCTTGAATTTTTTTGGTTCACAGTAAATGACCAAACCAAACCACATATGAACATACAGCCCAAGGTATCAGTGTTTCCTCTGTGGGGACCTAATTACTGACATGATCAAACTTATGTCACACATAAGACATTTACTTCCCTACTGATTAGTACGTGTGTTTCCTTGGAGGTTCACTGCTGATTATAAAGGCGGTGTATTCCTTCTTTTTTTTTTTTTTGTAGAGACAGAGTCTCACTTTATGGCCCTCGGTAGAGTGCCGTGGCGTCACACAGCTCACAGCAACCTCCCACTCCTGGGCTTAGGCGATTCTCCTGCCTCAGCCTCCCGAGTAGCTGGGACTACAGGTGCCCGCCACAACGCCCGGCTTTTTTTTTGTTGCAGTTTGGCCGGGGCTGGGTTTGAACCCGCCACCCTCGGTATATGGGGCCGGTGCCCTGCTCACTGAGCCACAGGCGCAGCCCAGGCAGTGTATTCCTTCCATTCATTTAGCTACTAAGAAACTCAGAGCTAGATTAGTTGTCTAACTCCATAAGCTATTAGGAGCAGGATATTATTGATTCCTGTGTTCCTTCTGCTTCATTTCTGTCCTTTTGATATTTTAAAGTATCCTTTGTTTTACATTCTATTTACTTCTGTCAGCCAGAAACATTAATCTTTAAAAAGGCAACTACACATACAGGGTGTCCCAAAAGACACTCCTAAGGTTGCCATCTACATAGGGAAACTGTGAAATTGTTAATAAATGTGCCTTTACTTACATAATATTCATTTAAAAGTGCTTACAGAATATTCTCTATGTGTTGGCCACTTCTTTGTAAAATTTTGTAATGAATATATTGAACATAAGGTCACATTTAGGAAATTTCCCATTTCCCTCTGTATGGTGACCAGGGCCACTTTTGATCCTGTGGGTTGTCTTCTATTTGCATTTTAAAAAAAGAATCTAGATACAAACACTTGCATATTTATGCACGGACATTTCTAGAAGAACACTGAGGTTAAAAAATCTGTATCTTAGGGGCGGCGCCTGTGGCTCAAGGAGTAGGGTGCTGGTCCCATATGCCGGAGGTTGCGGGTTCAAACCCAGCCCTGGCCAAAAACCAAAAAAAAAAAAACATCTGTATCTTCTCATAGACAATTTAGTACTGTTTGAATGGCTTTGCATCTGTGGGTGTTCTATTTTGATAATGGCATATAAGGCACAGGAAGGAGCCGGAGCAGAGGCACAGCGAGGCAAAGGCTGCAAGCATTTCTGCTGGCCAAGGGCCAGGGCTGGTGGGCAAGTTTGTGCGAGAAATTGATGCTTTCTACATGGACAGCCTTAAACATCAGGGGCTGAGTCACAGATAACCTAGAGGCTTTGACAAAAGTCCACACCTTCTAAAGGCTGACGTGTTCTAGAACTGTTTATCCTTGAGGAGTGAGCACTTGAGAGGTTCCAGGTGGGGCTGGGAAGGACTGATAGAAGAGGCTTCTGCAGGGCGAGGCAGAGGATCAGCTCTCTTGTCACTGGTGAGGCTGTTGTCACCCTGCCAGGTCAAACAGGGACTGTGAGAAAGGCACCCGATAGACCTACACCTGCTCTGGAAATGGAAACTCCTATTTCTCTTTTTTTTTTTTTTTTTTGTAGAGACAGAGTCTCACTTTATGGCCCTCGGTAGAGTGCCGTGGCCTCACACAGCTCACAGCAACCTCCAACTCCTGGGCCCAAGCGATTCTCTTGCCTCAGCCTCCCGAGTAGCTGGGACCACAGGCGCCCGCCACAACGCCCGGCTATTCTTTGGTTGCATTTCGGCCGGGGTCGGGTTTGAACCCGCCACCCTCGGTATACGGGACCGGCGCCTTACCGACTGAGCCACAGGCGCCGCCCGAAACTCCTATTTCTCAACAAAATCTACCTAAGCTCAAAGGTGAGATCAATAAAGAGTTTTAAAGAGCATTTTAGTTGGGCGGGGCGGCTGTGTAATCCTAGCGCTCTGGGAGGACAAGGCAGGAGGATTGCTTGAGCTCAGGACTTCGAGACCACCCTAAGCAAGAGCAAGACCCTGTCTTTACTAAAAATAGGAAAAATTAGCTGGGTGTCAAGGCAGGCATCTGTAGTCCCAGCTACTTCGAAGACTAAGGCTAGAGGATCACTTGAGCCCAAGAGATTGAGGTTGCTGTGAGCTACGATGCCAGGGAACTCTACCCAGGGTGACACTCTGTCTCAAAAAAAAAAAAAAAAAAAGAAAATAAAGATAATTTTAGATTATTAAGAAGGATGCAACTACTTGCAAGAGACAAAAGAAAAAATTCAAAGCATGGGGCTCCATGCCTGTGGCTCAAGCAGCTAAGGCGCCAGCCACATACACCTGAGCTGGCAAGTTCGAATCCAGCCTGGGCCCGCCAAATAACAATGACGGCTGCAACCAAAAAATAGCCGGGCGTTGTGGCTGGTGCCTATAGTCCCAGCTACTTGGGAGGCGAAGGCAGGAGACTGGTTTGAGCCCAGGAGTTGGAGGTTGCTGTGAGCTGTGATGCCACAGCACTCTACCCAGGGTGACAGCTTGAGGTTCTGTCTCAAAAAAAAATAAATAAATAAAAAAAAATAAAATAAAATAAATTCAAAGCATTGTAACATTTGAGTAATGAGGGAACCCATTTTTTTTTTTTTTTTAATTTTTCTAGAGACAGGGTCTCACTTTTTGCTCAGGCTGGTCTTGAACTGGTGAGCTCAAGCTATCCACCAGTCTCGACCTCCCAGGGTGCTAGGATTATAGGCGTGAGCCACTGCACCCAGTCATAACAAGGGAACTTGAAACACAAATTCAAACAAAATCAGTTCAAATTCAAATAAGGAAATCCCATTTTCCCCTTATCAGATTAGCAAAAATGTTAAGAATTGTTATTATTCCATGTTGGTGTGGGTGTGGAAAACAGGCACTCTTAAACCCTGTTGAGATTAAAATTCAGCTCCGTCCTTTTGGAGAACAATTAAGCCATAAAAACATGTTAAATGTGGATTCACTCTGATCCAGAAAGCCACTATAGGAATCTACCCTCTCATGTCCTCATTCAAGGCATGGTTGCTGTGAACTGTGATGCCACGGCACTCTACCCAGGGCGACAGCTTGAGGTTCTGTCTCAAAATAAATAAATAAATAAATAAAAATAAAATAAAATAAAATAGAGATTAAAATTCAGCATGTGCAAGGATGTTTTTCATAGCTTTGTTTATCTAGCAAAATGTTGGATACAACTTAAATAGTTACCAGCTGGAGACCAGATAAATAACTTACAGTATACCACTAATCTAGCGGTAGATTAATATACATTGACAGAGAAAGTTGCCTGAGATATAGTAACAAGTCAAAAGTATGATACATACAGTATGATTAGAGAAGAGCGAGTGAGAGAGATTTAAAGTCCTTCCCAAATGCTAAGACTAGGCTCGGCGCCCGTAGCACAGTGGTTATGGCACCAGCCACATACAGTGAGGGTGGCAGGTTCAAACCCAGCCTGGGCCAGCTGGACAACTGCAACAAAAAAATAGCCGGGTGTTGTGGCGGGTGCCTGTAGTACCAGCTACTTGGGAGGCTGAGGCAAGAGAATCTCTTGACCCCAAGAGTTTGAGGTTGCTGTGAGCTGTGACACCATGGTACTCTACCAAGGGCAACAAAGTAAGACTCTGTCTCAAAAAAAAAAAAAAACAATGAGTGCCCAAATCCTAAGACTGTATCATTCATAGAGACAGGTCTGGAAGTGTGTGTAAAGAGTGGCGGCCTCTTAGAAGGAAGGGGGAACTGGAGGGTGGTAATAAAGAGGGATTCTAAGCTATACTACAGACATCTCTTAATTATAGACATAAGCCACCATGCCTAGCTAATTAAAAAGAAATTTTAGGGCGGCGCCTGTGGCTCAGTGAGTAGGGAGCCGGTCCCATATGCCGGAGGTGGCGGGTTCAAACCCAGCCCCGGCCAAAAAAAAAAAAAAAAAGAAATTTTAATTTTATTTATTTATTTTTTATTTATTTATTTTTGTAGAGACAGAGTCTCACTTTACCGCCTTCAGTAGAGTGCCATGATGTCACAGGACTCACAGCAACCTCCAGCTCTTGGGCTTCCGCGATTCTCCTGCCTCAGCCTCCCGAGCAGCTGAGACTACAGGCACCTGCCACAACGCCCCGCTATTTTTTGGTTGCAGTTCAGCCAGGGCTGAGTTTGAACCCGCCACCCTCAGTACATGGGGCCAGCACCCTACTCACTGAGCCACAGACACCACCCTAAAAAATAAAAATTTTTTTTTGATAGAGATGAGGTCCCCCTCTGTCACCCGGCTGGTGTGCAGTGGCATGATTATAGCTCACTGTAACTGAGAACTCCTAGGCTCAAGCAGCTCTCCCAACCCAGCCTCTTGTGTAACTGGGATTGCAGGCATGTACCATCATACTCAGTTAATTTTTTAATTTTTTCTAGAGATAGGATTTTGCTGTGTTGCCCACCTGATCTTGAATTGCCAGACTCAAGCAATCCTCCCAAAATGCTGATGTGAGCCACCTAGCCCAGCCAAGTTTTACTACATACATTTCTATGATGGATTTTTTTTTTTTTTTTTTTGTGGTTTTTGGCCAGGGCCAGGTTTGAACCTGCCACCTCTGGCATATGGGACTGGCGCCCTACTCCTTGAGCCACAGGCGCCGCCCAGATTGATTTTTTTTTTCTTTTTGAGACAGGGTCTCATTCTGTCCTCCCGAGTGCCATG
Source organism: Nycticebus coucang (assembly GCF_027406575.1). Lineage (NCBI taxonomy): Eukaryota > Metazoa > Chordata > Mammalia > Primates > Lorisidae > Nycticebus > Nycticebus coucang. Next base: position 19,513,049 of record NC_069785.1, on the reverse strand, counting down.
ATGTCATCATAGCTGACTACAACCTCAAACTCCTAGTGCTCAGCCATCCTCCTGCTTCAGCCTCCTGAGTAGCTGGGACTACAGGCATGTGCCACCACAACTGGCTAATTTTTTTCTCTTTTTGATAGAGATAGGAGTCTTGCTGTTGCTTACAATAGTCTTGAACTCTCTTTTTTTTTTTTTTTAAACAGAGTCTTAAGATGTCACTCTGGATAGAGTGCTGTGGCGTCATAGCTCACAGCAACCTCCAACTCGGGCTCAAGCAATCCTCTTGCCTCAGTTTTTCTATTTTTAGTAGAGATGGGGTCTCACTTTTTCTCAGGCTGGTCTCGAACTCATGAGCTCAAGCAATCTACCCACCTCGGCCTCCCAGAGTGCTAGGATTACAAGCGCAAGCCACCACACCTGGCTGGATTTTTTATTTTATATATTTTAAAAAACAATGGACATACATGAATGTATTACTTAGAAGCAGTGTTCACAGTTACAGTGGCCAGTGTAGGGCTAGGTTTTTTTTTGTGTGTGTGTGTGTGTACAGACAGAGTCTCATTTTATCTCCCTCGGTAGAGTGCCACGGTGTCACAGCTCACAGCAACCTTAAACTCTTGGTCAAACGATGCTCTTGCCTCAGCCTCCTGAGTAGCTGGGACTACAGGCGCCTGCGACAACGCCCAGCTATAGGGCTAGGTTTTGTTAGTTATGAGGCATGCAAGAGGCAAAAAACTAAACCTCAATGTGCCTTACTCTTTTTCTGTAAAAATAATAGACTTGATAGAAGAACAGAGCCCAGCACATGGTAAGTGCTCCAATTATTATAACTTGTGTAATTAAACACAAGCTTTGTTTCACAAATAGGGTGAGTTGACTTGTAAGGAGAATCCCACACTGGTAAGGCCATAGGTCCATAAGCATATGGCTGAGAAGAGGGAGCTCGAGTCTCGTGTCCACATCAGAGGAGATTCACACCCACCTGGAGGGTGGGAACCAGGTGAGGATGACATGGAAGAAGCCCTCCCTGGGCAGTAGTGGGCTCTTCTGTGGGACATCATCATGCTGACTTGAGTTCAAGGTGAGCTTTGTTAGTGCTGTCTAAAGTGGCCAGAGTCACTGACCCCAACTTGTGGAGCCCATCTGGTCCCAGACACAAGTTCTGCTAAGAAGGCACTGAGGGGGATCTGACTCCAGAGAGTGACCAATGTGTTCAGGACCCTCTTGTGGGTTGTGGTTCAGAGCTTCTGGCACTCAACACCAGGAAGGAGATACTGGGAGCAAAGGCAACTGGGCCTTGGATGAGGAATGTCACTTATGTAACCCTTGTGCTTTGGTGAACCATGCAGACCGCTGTGTTCCATCAATAACTGATACCTTTAAGGATATTTGTAATTGTTTGCAAAATTTTCTCTCTCCATTGGTAGAAATTAGGTACAACTCCCCGCCCCCCACAAATAACTACCACTGGAAAGAAAATTCTTCAATAGGTGGTGATTCTTCAATCAACCTTCCCTGGAATAATGAGGACTAAAAAATGCATGCAGTGTCAATGCTCACGCCTGTAATTCTAGCACTCTAAGAGGCTAAGGCTGGTGGATTGCTTGAACTCTGAAGTTCAAGACCAGCTTGAGCAAGAGTGAGAACCACTGTCTCTAATAAAAAAGAAAAAAAATCCATGCAGAAAAAGGAAAAGAAAAGAAAAGAAAAAGACAAACAACAAACAAGTTTAAGAAACAAAAAAAGAAAAAGAAAAAAAATGTATGAAAATGTGTGCAGAGCTGGAGTGGGAAGGTAAGGGAGGAGACTAGAATGATCCACGAGGTAATGGATTAGAGTTAGAGGCACGTTTTACTGGTGATAGGTATGGATGGTTAAATATAGAAATATTTTAGGCATTGACTCGGAGCCTGTGGCTCAAGTGGCTAAGGCCCCAGCCACATACACCTGAGCTGGCGGGTTCGAATCCAGCCAGGGCCTGCCAAACAACAATGACGCCTGCATCCATTTGAGGGAGGCTATTGACACGGCCAATAGCCAGGCATTGTGGCAGGTGCCTGTAGTCCCATCTACTTGGGAGGCGGAGGCAGGAGAATCGTTTGAGCCCAGGAGTTGGAGGTTGCTGTGAGCTGTGATGCCACAGCACTCTACCCAGGGTGACAGCTTGAGGCTCTGTCTCAAAAAAAAGAAAAAAAAGAAAGAAATATTTTAGGCATGTGCATATACATAGGTTAGTAAATGGGTAGGTGGGTGTTTCTTTGCTCTGTCACCTGAGAGCCTGAGAAACAACAGCCCTTATGGCAATGAGCACACCTAGCACTCAGATCTTGGTTCATTTCCTCTCCTCTCCTCTTCTTCCCTCTCCTTCTCTCTTCTCTTCTTTTGAGACAGGGTCTCACTTTGTCACCAGGCTAGAGTGCAGTGCAGTCATCCTAGTTCATTGTAACCTCAAACTCCTGGCCTCAAGTGATCCTCCTGCTTCGGCCTCCCAAAGTGCTAGGATTACAACGGTTTCTAAAAATACTCTCCAATAGGGCGGCGCTGTGGCTCAAGGAGTAGGGTGCCAGTCCCATATGCCGTGGGTGGTGGTTCAAACCCAGCCCCGGCCAAAAAAAAAAAATAATAATACTCTCCAATAAAAGCAATCAGGGCTCCTTTGAGAACTGACTGATTCAAGGACTGGGACAGAAACATACTAGATGATCCTTAAGCATCTTGGAGGGCCAGAAAGTAAGGAAATGCTCAACAAGTACACACATTGGTGAGGACATGACAAAGAGACACAAGAGTCAATTCAAGAGCACCTTTGGCTTAAACTGGAAAAAATCTGAGCAACAAAGTAAAGTGGTATTAGATTATAACCCAAAGCATAAAATGAGCCCATACTGATATAAATAAATGATTGAATAAATTAATAAATGGAGTAGAAAAGACATATTCTCTGTGCAGAGCAATTGAAAAACAGAAATGTGTGCAAAGTCCCAAAATGCTCAAGACAATGTCCTGACATTTTCAGAAAAAAAAGATAGATCTCTGGGCTCAGCACCTGTAGTACAGTGGTTACAGCGCCAGCCACATACACTGAGGCTGGCGAGCCCAGCTAAACAACAATGACAACTGCAACAAAAAATAGCCGGGTGTTGTGGCAGGTACCTGTAGTCTCAGCTTCTTGGGAGGCTGAGGCAAGAGGATCGCTTAAGCCCAAGAGTTGGAGGTTGCTGTGAGCAGTGATGCCAAGGCACTCTACCAAGGGCAACATAGTAAGACTCTGTCTCAAAAAAAAAAAAAAAAAAGATACATTTCTGTTATCATAAATATATATATATATATTTTTTTTTTTTTTTTTTGTAGAGACAGAGTCTCACTTTACGGCCCTCGGTAGAGTGCCGTGGCCTCACACAGCTCACAGCAACCTCCAACTCCTGGGCTTAAGCGATTCTCTTGCCTCAGCCTCCTGAGTAGCTGGGACTACAGGCTCCCACCACAACACCCGGCTATTTTTTGGTTGCAGTTCGGCCGGGGCTGGGTTTGAACCCGCCACCCTCTGTATATGGGGCTGGCGCCTTACGGACTGACCCACAGGCGCCGCCCCATAAATATTTTTTTTAAAAGAGCCTCAAAAATCTCAGACAGGTACTCTTTATTCAGCATTTATTTGGGTGAATACACACACACACTATATACATACATATACACACACATATATGCTCTAAAATCTTTTTTTTTTTTTTTTTTTTTTTTAATTTGGCCGGGGCTGGGTTTGAACCCGCCACCTCCGGCATATGGGACCGGCGCCCTACCCCCTGAGCCACAGGCGCCGCCCTATGCTCTAAAATCTTGATCATGGAAAATTTGCAAGAAATTTGGCTTGTTCATCCATTGCTATGAGCACTGCAAGTTCATGCATGCCTTTTGGACAGCATGTTGGTAATACCTATCAAGAACTAGAAAAACATTCTTATCCATTAGCATAGCAGTTTCTTTTCTTTTTTCTTTTTTGTAGAGACAGAGTCTCACTTTATGGCCCTCGGTAGAGTGCCGTGGCCTCACACAGCTCACAGCAACCTCCAACTCCTGGGCTTAAGCGATGCTCTTGCCTCAGCCTCCCAAGCAGTTTCTTTTCTTATTAGGAAAATATAAATCTGAAAGGAAAGATAGAAAAGAAAGCTCCATTCTTGCTGCTCTCTTATTTAAATGAGCAATATTAGAAACTTAATGTCCTGCAGCAGGTTATAAAATGAGGCAGTCACGTGGTGGAATGTTATTTATTTAAAAGGATGATATGAGGATGATACGGGAACATGGGAGCTGTTGATGAGGAAGAGGTGGAGAGCAACACCAGCGACCATACCACAATTACAACCAAGCAAAACTCTGCACACACAGGCTGAGGCCTGGGGGGCTGCAGCTGGGCCACTGCCGCAGGGACCCTCCTCTCCCCATATCACACAGCTCTCTGGTCCTTCCTCCACCAGAGTCGTACACCAGTGAGCTGAGTTCATCCCCTAGAGCCCACCTAGGCACACAGAGGTGCTCAACGCTCACTATTGGAAGAGATGGTCTGTTGCTGTGATGTTCTGTAGCACCACTTTAAAAAGTTCTCGTAGCTGGGCATTGTGGCAGACGCCTGTAGTCCCAGCTACTTGGGAGGCTGAGGCAAGAGACTCACCTAAGCCCAAGATCTGGAGGTTGCTGTGAGCTGTGATGCCGTGGTACTCTACGGAGACTCTGTCTCCTAAAAAAAAAAAAGTTCTCCTAAGTACCAGTGAACCTGGATTCAAACTTGCACAGTGTCTGTCCAGACCTTCATCTCCATTGACACCTCACCAAAACCCTCCTGTGACTCACATGTCCTATTCAAAGTTTCCCTTGCTTTCACATAGTCACCTCCCAGCTATCTCAAATGAGTGCAAGAAAGCCCCTGTGTGTCTTCGTCTGAAGCACAGGATTTTCAAAGGTCAAGCAGCATTCAGAAAACAGCTGCTTAAAAAGCAAAAGGGCTTTTCAGGAAGATTTTTGGACCTTATCCGGAAAACCCAAGAATCAAGACACCCACACACCTGCCTACAGTAAGTCACTTCCACTCCCATTCAGGGAAAGGGGACTGAGCAAAAGAGCTCTACGATTTGGTGGAAATAGAGGTGCACTTGGGACCAGGGCTGTACCAGCCACTCAAGGCAACTGCCCAGGGTGTCTGTCGCTGCCTTAGAAACAGAGGCCATAGGTAGAGCAGTGTAAGCATTCTAGCAGCCACATTTTTAAAATAGGCAAAACTGAGTGGTGCCCGTGGCTCTGTGAGTAGGGCGCCGGCCCCATATACCGAGGGTGACCGGTTCAAACCCTGCCTGGCCGAACTGCAACCAAAAAATAGCCGGGCGTTGTGGCGGGCGCCTGTAGTCCAGCTGCTTGGGAGGCTGAGGCAAGAGAATCACCTAAGCCCAAGACCTGGAGGTTGCTGTGAGCTGTCTGACGCCATGGCACTCTACCAAGGGTGATAAAGTGAGACTCTGTCTCTACAAAAAAAAAAAAAAGGCAAAACCACTCATAATCAGTTTAATCACAAATCTCCAAAATACTATCATTTCAACATGTAATTGATAAAAATGATTGTTATTTATTTTACATTCATCTTCTTCTTCTTTTTTTTTTTTTTAAAGAGATGGGGTCTCACTATGTTGCCCAGGCTTGAGTACAGTGACTATTCACAGGTACAGTCCCACTACTGATCAGCAGGGAGTTTTGACCTGCTCCATTTCTGACCTGGGCAGGTTCACCCTTCCTTAGGTAACCTGGTGGCTCCCTGCTGCAGGAGGTCACCATATCGATGCTGAACTTAGTGTGGACACCCAATCAGCATAGTGCACTGGAGCCTGGAACTCCTGACTCAAGCGATCTTCCTGCCTGAGTAGCTGGGTCTATAGGTGTGCATCACTGTGTCTGGCTATTTTATGTTCTTTTTTTCTTAATAAGTCTTTGAAATCCAGTGTCTATTTTACACGTAGGTACGTCTCATGTCAGATCACACACTTGAGTGCTCAGTAGCAACACGAGGGCAGTGATCTGTGCAGATTTAGAACTTTGGTTATATGGCCTTTTCTTTTCCTTTTCCTTTTCTTTCTCCCTCCCACTTCCTTTCCTCCTCCTTTTCTCTCTCTCTCTTTTTCATTTTTCTCTTTTTTTGAGACTGCTTCAAGCTGTCACCCTGGGTAGGGTGCTGTGGCATCACAGCTCACAGCAACCTCCAAATCCTGGGCTTAAGCAATTCTCTTGCCTCACCCTCCCAAGTAGCTGGGACTGCAAGCAGCTGTAGCCACAACACTCAGCCATTTTTTAGTTGTAGTTGTCACTGTTGTTTGGTAGGCTCTGGCTGGATTCGAACCTGCCAGCTCTAGTATATGTGGCTGGCACTTTAGCCGCTTGAGGTATAGGTGTCGAGCCATTCTTTTTTTTTTTTTGAGACAGAATCTCTCCTGCAGCCTCCAGAGTAGCTGGAACTACAGGCACCCATCACAACACCTGACTAGTTTTTCTATTTAATAGACAGGAGTCTTGCTCTTGCTCAGCCTGATCTCAAACTGCTGAGCTCAAGGGATCCTTCTGCTTTGGTCTCCCAGAGTGCTAGGATTGCAGGTGTGAGCCACCTTGCCCAGCCCCCTTTCTTTCTCTCTTTTTAGAAGAACAGATCATTCTTTAGAAACTGAGGCAGATATCTCCCTGCCAACAACATTCACCTAGGCAGGGAAGCCTGGAAAAATCTTATTATCCAGAATCCTTAGCTTTTATGCTGTTGCTCCCACCTGGCTCACAGCAGGACAATTGTGAGCAGTCACCTTCTTTGGGCTTCTGGCAGGCCACTGGTTAGCAGGACACCAAGAACTGCCCTGGACTCAAGCTCCCTGGCCATGGGTAGCCAAGGTGAGCTGCCTGTCTGTGGCTCTGAGAATTGATGGGGCAGGCAGGCGTCCAGCAGCCCCCATGCTTTCCTAGCAGCGTCTTTTCTGCTTGCCAAGGCTCCCAGGTCTTTTCCGTGACTGGAGTTTCACTTTGCAGGGGAAGTTGGTGGGCAACCAACCAGAAGGCCCTTCTCTCTGGAGAGTCCCTGTACTCTGTCCCGGTAACTTTGACCCTGAAGAAGTACGTCTCACAGAATTAATTACATCAATTGTCACATGTCCCGCAACATGCTGGAAAACTGCTCTGGGAGGGAAGCTCCTGGGGAAGAGATCTTGCCGGAGAAACTGTGAGCAGATGGGTGGGATAGAGAGTAGGAAGTAAATCATCTTTTAGGCGTAAATTTACCAGAAGTCGTTCCTCCTTTATCTGCATTTCCTTTCATTATCAAGCAGAGTAACACACACACACACACACACACACACGCACACACACATACGCAGAGTTATGCAATGGTTTCTGCAGTTGCCATGAGCCCAGTCGTGCTTGTCTGTGAGTCCCCACGTCCCTGGCTTCCCGCACAGAGGGCAACAGGAGGCGGCACAGAGAATTTCTCAAATGTTCGCAAGAATGTCGAGAGGGAGTTCTGAGTAATCACAATTGCTTGAACTTCTTGTGGGAAAGTGCAGTCCCAATTTCCTTTTAAAGACAACAATCTTTGAAAGCTGTACGCCACGAGAGTTTTTGTTTGTTTATGGTTAGAGAATGGTAAAAATGCACGTCTGTGGAAGGCCCCAGGAGTGGGAAATCCTGCCACAGGGACATCCCAGCTGGAAGAGCACAGCAAACGTGCCTTCTAGGCCACACCGACACCCACTGTAGCCTCCATCCACTCAGCTTCAGCCTTTGGGCTGTGAATGTGATCAACCTAATACAGCTGTTCCTGTCCTTCTTGTCACCCCCAGGGATGCAATCACTGATGTCCTCCACCTGCTTCTGTTCCTCCAGGTACCTCCTGGTGGAGGTTCAGACGTGTAGTGTTCTGGGCGAGGAGCACATCTGCCCACCTTGGGGAGGCCAAGGAACCACACATTTCCCTGTCGTTGCTGCCAAGCTCTTGTAGCCTTTGGAAGTCCCCACATCCCTGGGCTCCACTCCACATCTGCTCCATTGACAATTAGGCAACTCAATTTATAAAGAATGAAAAGGGAAGAGTAAAGGAAAGAAAAGGAAAGGGGGGAGAAAAAGCCCACTGAGTGAAGATTCCTGGGTCTCTCTCTGTGGTGGCAGCTGCCCCAACCATGGTTGTCCAGCCCACGGGGGCAACTAAAGTGGGGATTTCCAGTCCGGGAGGAGACGCTGTCGGGTGATGGAGCCTCCAGCGAGGATAGCTGCCTCTGCCTGTTCTGTAGGGACAGCCTGACTGAGGCCCATGGTGGCTGCTTACTCCTCCCAGCCTAGCCTTTAGCCTTGCTGGTCTAGACTGGGCTCTAGCATGTGTCTCCTTTGTTTTTGTTTTTTTTTTTTTTTTAAAGACAGAGTGTTACTTTATCACCCTCGGTAGAGTGCTGTGGCGTCACAGCTCACAGCAACCTCCAACTCCTGAGCTTAGGTGATTTTCTTGCCTCAGCCTCCCAAGTAGCTAGGACTACAGGCTCCCGCTGCAATGCCCAGCTATTTTTTGTTGCAGTTTGGCCAGGGCTGGGTTCGAACCCGCCACCCTCAGCATATGGGGCCGGCGCCCAACTCACTGAGCCACAGGCACCGCCCAACTAACAAGAACTTTTATCATTCTAGAAATAGCCCAGATATTGAGTGGCCCTATTCCCATGAAGGGTCCCAGGACAACTCCCACCTGTTTTAGGGGAGACAGAGGGAGAGCTGGCCCTGGGGCACATGGACTTCTTTGCCCCCAGATGCTGTCATCTCCCTCTGCAGGTCCAGACTCCCTCCTTGGAACCACATAAGCATCATGCTTCTTGTCCAAGGGGCAAGGCAGCAGAAATGCCCACATCAAAAGGTTAAAAAAAAATGGTACAAGTAGAGTTTTGCATCATTTCACTTAATTTTTTTTTCTGTTGTTCATTCATGCATCTAACAGAGACATTTATTTTTTATTTATTTATTTTTTTTGTAGAGACAGGGTCTCACTTTATTGCCCTCGGTAGAGTGCCGTGGCCTCACACAGCTCACAGCAACGTCCAACTCCTGGGCTTAAGAAATTCTCTTGCCTCAGCCTCCCGAGTAACTGGGGCTACTGGCGCCCGCCACAACGCCTGGCTATTTTTTGGTTGCAGTTTGGCCAGGGCCGGGTTTGAACCCGCCACCCTCGGTATATGGGGCCGGTGCCTTACCGACTGAGCCACAGGTGCCGCCCTAACAGAGACATCTATTATTTTTTTTTTAATGCCCTTTTTTTTTTTTTTTTGTAGAGACAGAGTCTTACCTTATCGCCCTCGGTAGAGTGCCGTGGCGTCACACAGCTCACAGCAACCTCCAAATCTTTGGGCTTAGGTGATTCTCTTGACTCAGCCTCCCAAGTAGCTGGGACTACAGGTGCCCGCCATAACGCCCGGCTATTTTTTTGTTGCAGTTTGGCTGGGGCTGGGTTTGAACCCGCCACCCTCGGCATATGGGGCCGGCGCCCTACCCGCTGAGCCACAGGCACCGCCCAACAGAGACATTTATTAAAATCCTGGACTGGATGCTGTGGCTCACGCCTATAATCCTAGCACTTTAGAAGGCCAAGGTGGGAGGATCACTTAAGGCCGGGAGTTTAGGGCAGCACCTGTGGCTCAAAGGAGTAGGGCGCTGGCCCCATATGCTGGAGGTGGGGGGGTTCAAGCCCAGCCCCGGCCAAAAACTGCAGAAAAAAGAGAAAAAGAAAAAAAGGCCGGGAGTTTAGGACCAGCCTAGGCAAAAAAAATAGAAAAATTAGCCGAGCAGTGGGCATCTGAAGTCTCAGCTACTTGGGAGGGTGAAGGATCACTCGCGCTCAGGAGTTCAAGGATACAGTGAGCTGTGATTGTGTCTTCACACCGAATGATAAAGTGAGACCCTGTCTCCAAAAGAATGGAAAGAAAAGAGAGATGAGAAGAAAAGAAAAAGAAAAAGAAATCCTGGACGTTGAGGACACTGACCTGAACTGGAAAGACCCAGCTCCTGCGTTTTCCCTCCAGGAGTGGAGAGCCCTCACTTTGAAAGTGCCTATGGAGCAGTTTCACCTCTTTGTGAATGAGCTTTGGCAAGTACAGGGTGAGTCATGGCCTTGGTGACACAGAACCCGTGACTTCACATTGCCCAGGAGTATGGCTGGGGCCCAGCTGGTGCATCCTTACCCTGGGGCACTGGGTGAGCCACTGTCAGCTCAGAGCTGGGGATCCAAAGATTCTCTCTCTAGCTATCTAAAACTCAGTCAGCTGCTGTGGTTCAAGGCATTGTCCGTACATGGTAAATCCCTTGAAGGCAGCTTGAAGCAACTACCAATGATCTTGTTTATTTGTTTATTTTATCACCTAAGAAAAGGCTTTTTCTAAGAGGAGCAATTTTCCTGCAGGTCTCTAGAACCAGTGGGAAAGTGGAGAATGTTCCTGTGGGGGAGTGCAGTGGGGTCTCAGGCCCTGCTCCTACAGCTTGCTGGTGCTGGCTGAGGTCTGCCCAGCCCAGCCCAGAACTGCTCCCGGCTCCTGATGCACTCTGTGACCCACAGCAGATGGATGCCTGCCTGGCCCATCGCTGCAGCGGCCTCACCTCTCCCAGCATAGGACAAAAGTGGGGGAAGGCAGTGGGCAGCCACTCGGTGTCCACTGAGTCTGCTGGAAGCCAAGCAGCTGGTGGCTTGTCAGTGGCCTTCCAAGGCCTGAGTCATGGCTTCGTCATGGGCCCTGGTGGAAGACTGACCCACAGAGGAAATTACACAGCGCTCTGCAGCCCTGGTGGGGGTAGGGGTTTTTCCCAGGGCATTAGCTGGGAAGGCAGAGGCAGTCTTCACTCACGCTGCGTCTCACACTTGTGGACTCCCACTTACTGCAGGGGAGGTGGCCTGGTGACTTTAGGAATGGGGTGGCTTGTGCAGACCCTTTCCACAGCCCTCCATTGGCCAGCAGGGCATCCACAGTCCTAACCCATCTATGACAGAGCTGCACACTCACCAAGCCAGCCTTGCCCCACTCAGTTCCTCAGGCAGCAGTCCCCCAGCCATTCATCCAGAATCTGCCCTGGCTCAGGAGCTCACTGACGGACCTTCAGTCAGGAGAGATGCCACTTCCAGTGGAAGCAGAGGCTACTCTTCTCAGACAGCTGTGTGACTCTGGGCAACTAAATTAAACTCTGTGCCTCAGTGTCTTCCTCTGTACAATGGGTCTTGAACACTACTTCTCAAAAGTTAGGGTGAGGAGAAAATGAGGAGTATATGCAAAGGGCCTTGACAAGAGCGAGGCACACAGTAGGTGCTCTGTACATGTTCCTTGTTCTTAGCCTGCTCTGAAGCACCATCCAGGTTGGCTCAGCCCTCTCAGTGATCCCTTTACTTCCCCCAGACCCAGTCTCCCAAGGCTTTGTACACCCGTGTGGCTGGAGGAGCCTGGAGCCCCATCAGAATGGAGGAGTTGGCTCATCTGGGAGTGTGAAGGCTCAGCCTAGCAGGAGAACCACACCCAAAGGGCAGATCACCGTGGGAGACTCTTCCACCCTCTCCTTGCCACTCCACATATGACACTCCAGGGTGTCAAGGGGAGGGGACAGGCTACCTGTCCCCAAATGTGGGGGAGAAGGGTGACTGGAGGACAGGAGGAAAAAGTGATGGCGGTACCCCAGGTCCTGAACCTGGAATTAGAAGGGCCACCTCTGGAAACCTTCACCCCATGACCATGTTGTAATAGGGTGGAATATTTGCCCAGAACGGAGAGGGAAAACTTATAGATTCTTCCAGTCCTCTGTGCTGACACGGGGGACAAGGGCCACGCTGCCATGTGCCCTCCACACCATACTGGAATTACCAAGTACCAGGTATGGGGAGGCCTGCAAGGGAGGGCAGCCAACGTCCTGCCCCTCCCGGAGGTGCCAAATGAGCTGATCAAGCGGGTAAGTGACAAAGAAATGCCACCCAATGACCTTCCTTTTCTTTCTTTCTTTTTTTTTTTTGAGACAGAGTTTTACTTTGTTGCCCTCGGTAGAGTGCTGTAGCATCATAGCTCACAGCAACCTCAAACTCTTGGACTCAAGAGATCCTCTCACCTCAACCTCCTGAGTAGCTGGGACTACAAGCACCTGCCCAGCTAGTTTTTCTAATTTGGGGAAAGATGGGAGTCTTGCTCTTGCTCAGGCTGGTCTCAAACTCCTGAGCTCCAGGAGTCCACCCGCCTCAGCCTGCCAGAGTGCTAGGATTACAGGTGGAAGCCACCGTACCCAGCAACCCTCCCTTTCTAACTCATTCTCTATGATTGTCCTGAAGCTCCTATTCCTGCCTCCCGGTCCCTCAGCGTGGTGGGTCATCAGCCCAGTACCCCAGCCCAGAGCCCCTCCCCATGGTTTCTGTAAGCAGGGCTCTGATTGTTTCAGTCACTAGACTGCAAGCTCCCGAGGCCAAGGCCGGCTCTGGGAAGGCCTGGTCCCTTGAGCCTTGCACAGGGCCTGACACACAGGAGGCGCTTGGTGTTTGCACTTCAGCTTGTGGTGGAGCTGAGCACAGCTCTGCCTGTGTGTGTACAAGGGGAGCAGCACTTACTATGTGTCAGGGCTGCGCCAGGCACTTGCAGTCTTTCATTTAATTAGTGTCATTTACACACTTGCTTCAGAATCGCTTTCATGCAGTCTTCAGCTTGGGTGGGGGTGGGAAGAGCTCTATTTCTATTTTTATCTTCCCATTGTGGGGTCCTCTGCTCACTGAGGCCCTTTATCTCCGCTGGCACTTTCCCCTACATCCGGCTGCAGGCTTAGGTTTGCAAAGGGAACTTGCTGCTTCACACCGCCCACCCTTTCCACCCAATCTGCTGAGCCCTACATGGGGCCCAGGCCACCTGTTTCATGAGACCCTCTCCTTCCCTCCTAGCTGGATAAGGATGGGATTTGTGCTTCTTCCTGGAACCACCCCCACCCAAAGCAGTTCCAGGGTTCACTTGAACTTGCTGCAGCCTGGCCTGGGGACAGGCCAAGACTCCAAATGGCTAAGGTGCTCCCCTGGGGCCCCTGCACCCTTTTGAGGTTGTTCTATTTCAACCCATCCTACTCCCAACTGAGCACTGTGGTGCGGTTTGGGGTTGGAGGAGCGGTGAGGACTCCGAATTTTGACTTTGCTTCCAGGGAGAGCAGGTAGAGACTCAGCATGGGCTCTTTACAACCACCTTGCTGGGAGGTAGGAGCAGAGTGCACTTATTATATCTAATTTGCAGACAGCATCTGGGAGGCTCAGAGAGGTTAAGTACAGTGACTGAGGTCACTCAGCGGCTATGCCGAGTGTCTCCTGAATCTCAACTCAGGGCTGCTTTTCACCACCAACTGCCACAGAGGCAGGTCAGGTGCCTGGCATGCTGGCTGTGGGGCAGGGTCAGAGAGAGAGTTCCAGGGACATCTCTTCTCAGGAAGCAAAGACCCGGAAACCCATGGTTCCACTTAGTGTCTGCCTGGCCCCAAGCACTGATGAAGAGTCTCCTTGGATGGAAAAAAAAGTCTATGCACCTCCCCTCAGGGCTGGGATGGAGTAATAGCTGATACTGAGGTCAATACTTAAGTACCATCTTCCTATGCACCAGGCATGGCTCCAGTGCTTTCTAGAGATGGGCTCACCGACTTCTCACCCAATCCCAAGACACAGTATTATTATTCCCATTGTATAAACAAGACGACAGTGGCACAGAGCGGTTAAGAAACTTGTCCAAGATCACACAGCTAGCAAGTATCCAATAAATACGCTGACTTCTTCAACTCCTTCTATATTTATTTATTTATTTATTTATTTTTGAGACAGAGTCTTACTATGCCGCCTTCAGTTGACTGCAGTGGTGTCAGAGCTCACAGCAACCTCAAACTCTTGGGCTTAAGTGATTCTCTTGCCTCAGCCTCCCAAGTAGCTGGGACTACAGGCACCCACCACAGCGCCTGGCTATTTTTCTTTTTTTTGGCAGTTGTCATTGTTGTTTAGCTGGCCAGGGCCAGGTTCGAACCCGCCAGCCTAGGTGTATGTGGCTGACGCCGTAACCACTGAGCTACGGGTGCCCAGCCCTTCAATTCCTTTTTTTTTTTGAGACAGAGCCTCAAGCTGTCACCCTGGGTAGAGTGCTGTAGCATCCGAGCTCACAGCAACCTCTAACTCCTGGGCTCAAGCAATTCTCCTGCCTCTGCCTCCCAAGTAGCTGGGACTACAGGCACTTTCCACAACGCCCGGCTATTTTTTGGTTGCAGCCGTCATTGTTGTTTGGTGGGCCTGGGCGGAATTCGAACCCGCGAGCTCAGGTGTATGTGGTTGGTGCCTTAGCCGCTTGAGCCACAGGCGCCGAGCCTTCAATTCCTTTTAGAGCACTAACTCCTCGTGGATAGAAAATAAGACTGGTCTCTAAACAGTGCTCTGGGAATGAGTCCAGGTGCCCCAGCTGTTTCCTCATCCTCTGCTTACAAACACAGGTGCACCTTTGCTTGGCAGTTACTACTGGGGATGGCTTATTTGATTTTGCAAAAGCAAAACTCCTTTTAATTGTACATCATTGGGAGAAGAGGTATGTTTATTCCCCCCACCCCCATTATTTTTGTGACAGAGTCTCACTTCATTGTCCTCAGTAGAATGCTGTGGCGTCACGGCTCACAGCAACCTCCAACTCCTGGGCTTACGCGATTCTCTTGCCTCAGCCTCCCGAGCAGCTGGGACTACAGGCGCCCGCCACAATGCCCGGCTATTTTTTGGTTGCAGTTTGGCCGGGGCTGGGTTTGAACCCGCCACCCTCGGCATGTGGGGCCGGCGCCCTACTCACTGAGCCACAGGCGCCGCCCATGCCCGGCTATTTTTTTAGAGACGAGGTCTCACTCTTGCTCAGGCTGGTCTCGAACTCCTGATCTCAAACAATCCAACCACCCCAGGCTCCCAGAGTGCTAGGATTACAGGCATGAGCCACCATGCGAGGCCCTGTGTTTATTCCCATTTTTTTTTTTTTTAATTTGGCCGGGGCTGGGTATGAACCTGCCACCTCCGGCATATGGGACCGGCGCCCTACCCGCTGAGCCACAGGCACCGCCCAGTTTATTCCCATTTTTAATTGGGTTGCAGCTTCTGGTGCTTTCCTTCAGCTGAGACAGTAAAACAGTGGCTTAGAGAAGGCTGAAATCAGAGCAGCTGTGGAGCATGTGAGTCCGAGCGTGCACCCACTCCAGGAGATTTCCTGGACTGAGGCCTGGTGACTGAGGGGCAGGAGGGGACAGCCGGGCCAGATCCCACTAGAGGGAAGTTCATGGTCTAGGGATAGGCCCAAAGACACAAAGCGAAAGGGAAGCAAGGTGTTTTGGGGTGACGATTTTTGACTCATGAAATATCTGGATGCAGCTATTTTTTATAAGGTTATCTCTAAACTGCAGAGACAAAATCTCTTAAACATTAGCTAACTGTGCAGGATATTTGTCCCTCTGGTTATGCCATGGGTCCTGGTTTGGCTCAGCCCAGGGAGGATGCCAGCAACCATGGGTGGCAGAGGGAGAAGGAGGTGGGGTTCACTCTCTGGACCTGCTGTAGCAGGGGGTCCTCCAGGGTGCTGAGGGTCACCTGTAGGCTACGCACCTGCTTGCACTCTCCTCTGGCTTCCTTCTTTCACTGGGTTGTGTCCAGGTTCAGATATCACAGTCAGGTCAAGCTGACACCCTCTGTGGTTCCCCATACCCTGGCCTGGGCCTTTGTGAACAGTCTCTTTATTAAATTATCTCCAAACTAGCCATCTGAGGCATGTGACAGCTGACTCCTGCCTGTCACGCTAGTGGGTGCACGGCAGACATCTCAGACCCTTTTACCGCAGCTGATCCAGTCAAAAAGGCCTCCACGAACACCTCTGTCTGCACTAGGGACTCAGATTCTAGCTCGGTGGATTTGCAGGAGCTGGTGGGGCTGGTGTTGGACAGTGCGACTACCTTCTGGGAGCGCGACTGCAGCAAAGTTTCCTGTTTGCCACAGATGGACGTGCCAAACATTTTCCTCCCAAGGCAGGGCCTCGGAAGGCACTGGGCATTGGTGTGTCCCTTGATGAATCCGACTGAGACCTCCGCTGTGCCAGGCAGCAGGGGCGCCCCAGGTTCTGGAGTCCCCACTGCAGACGAGCTCCTCCTTCCGCACCAGCTCTACCAAAGGGATTGCAGGGGTGACACGCCCAGCTCCAGAGTAATCCCTAGAAGGAGCAGGTGAGGGGGTAGTTACTTGGGGGCACACCAAGAGATGGTGTTTTTTGTTTTTGTTTTTTTTTGTGACACGCACCACACCGGGATCCTGACAGTTTTTCAGCTTTCAGAGAAACAGGAAACGCTCACAGGCTGGTCCACCTTGGCACTCTTGGTTTTTTCCAGGTCCAAAGAGGAGTATGAAATGCATCCTGTTACCAGAACATGAGGCAGACAAATCCTGTTTCAGCTTCTTCCCCCTGTGCATGGATGTATTGCCCGGGTTGGGGTTGGGGCTGGAACACAAAGGATCGTAGACTTAGCCAGTTAGAGAAGAGGTTAGGGAGCTTCTGATCAATTCCCTGATCACTCTGATTTCACAGACCAGGAAGGGGCCTGGGAGTTGGAACTCGCTCACAAGTTGCAGAGCTGGACTAGAACCCAGTTATCCTAGATGGGTGCAGCACCCTGCTCTGGCAACCTGCTCTCCTCCGGATTGAGCTGTTCTCTGAGCAGCCTTTCTTTTTTTTTGAGACAGAGTTTCACTTGCTAACCCTCGGTAGAGTGCTATGCTGTCACAGCTCACAGCAACCTCCAAATCCTTGGGCTTAAGCGATTCTCTTGCCTCAGCCTCCCGAGTAGCTGGGATTACAGGCGCCTGCCATGATGCCCAGCTATTTTTTGTTTGTTTGGTTTTTTTTGTTGTAATTTGGCCGGGGCTGGGTTTGAACCCACACCCTCGGTATATGGGGCCAGCACCCTACTCACTGAGCCACAGGCACCGCCCTGAGCAGCCTTTCTAAACCACAACAGGAGTCTTGGATCAAAGAGGCTTTGTTGAAAACTGTTTGTTCAGAAGATGAAGCGGAATGACCCCTGGCTTCTTACGGAAAGCATCCTGAAGCCCTCTCTAATGACCCTGGTGGGAGTGATTTTTCGCTGAAGTCCTGTGTCTCTCAGAATCTTCCAAAGTAAGCTGTAGGCCAGGAGCTGTGGCTCCCTATAATCCTAGCACTCTGGGAGGCCAAGGCAGGTGGATTGCCTGAGCTCAGGAGTAAGCAAAAGTGAGACCCCATCTCTCTTAAAAATAGAAAAATTGGGGGCAGTGCCTGTGGCTCAAGGAGTAGGGCGCCGGTCCCATATGCCGGAGGTGGTGGGTTCAAACCTAGCCCCGGCCAAAAACCACAAAAAAATAAAATAAAATAAAATAAAAAAATTGGGCGGCGCCTGTGGCTCAGTGGGTAGGGAACCGGCCCCATATACCGAGGGTAGCAGGTTTGAACTCGGCCATGGCCAGCTAAAACAGCAGTGGCAACTGCAACAAAAAATAGCCAGGCATTGTGGTGGGTGCCTGTAGTCCCAGCTACTCGGCAGGCTGAGGCAAGAGAATTGGTTAAGCCCAAGAGTTGGAGGTTGCTGTGAGCTGTGTCACCCTGGCACTCTACCGAGTGTGACAGAGTGAGACTCTGTCTCCAAAAAAAAAAAAAAAATTATCTGGGCATTGTGGTGCTACTCGTGAGGCTGAGATAAGGGGCTCTCTTAAGCCCAAGAATTTGAGGTTGCTGAGTGCTATGATGCCACCACACTCTAGCCTGGACAAGGAAGTGAGACTTCATCTCAAAACAAAAAAAACCCACACACAGCAACAACAGCAAAAGGAAAGTAGGCTGTAAATATAGATACTCACCTGTATCAATGCACATTTTCCAGGCACTGTCAGTGTTCCTTCTTCCTGCACGGTACCCAGATTCCTCAGCAATCTTCCACCTCCCCAGGCATGCCCGTCCTGAGAAGTGTGAGTTGAATTTGGATGGACAGTTATTCTAGGACAGAGCCACAGAAATCCAAGGACTGAGAGTGAAGATTCTGAATGTTACCGGAGGGTGACCAGATCATCCTTGGTCCACAAGGATACAAAGAATTGAGACTGAAAACCAAAGCAGTAAAGCGAAGTGAATGTTTATTAAGCAAGTATACCTTTAGACGTGGAGGCGGGTGTCAAGAAAGATTAATAAACCGAAGAGGGTGGGAGCAGGCACACGTCCCACTGCACAGTGGCCCTGGGGTCTCCTGGGGTCTCTCTTCTCTTCTATCTTCTGACTTCCTCATTCTTGTGTTGCTCTGCCACTGGCTGGCCAGGGGGATGTCATGTCGTGCCCTCCATCTGCCCAGGTGCTTCTGGCAGGACTTTGCCCAAACCAGAACAAACAAAGTGTATCTGTTAGGTAGTTAATTAGGAGCAGCTCTCCTAGGAAGGAGGACAAGGGTGGATCCCCCAGGTCCCCATTATGATGCTCCTCACCTTAACTTTGTCCCAAGCGATTGCTCACACTTGGGGAGGAGGGAACGCCCTACCGATCTACCAATCAGAACTTAGAGTGCCAACTGCAAAGGGATGTAGAAAACTCCGTAGCCTAACAACAGGTACAACACAATCTTCAAGGTAACCTAGAATAGCCTTAAGGCTAATTATGGGGGCCGGGCGTGGTGGCTCACGCCTATAATCCTAGCACTCTGTGAGGCCGAGGTGGGTGGATTGCCTGAGCTCACAGCTTTGAGACCAGCCTCAGCAAAGGCAAGATCCCCGTCTCTAAAAATAGCTGGGTGTTGTGGCGGGTGCCTATAGTTCCAGCTACTAGGGAGGCTGAGGCAAGAGGATCACTTGAGTCCAAGAGTTTGAGGTTGCTGTGAGCTATGACATCACAGCACTCTACCGAGGGTGACAAAGTGAGACTCTGCCTCAAAAAAAAAAAAAAAGAAAAAGACTAATTATCATGTCATTAGCTTAAATCTACATTGTGCTCTCCCTTCCCCCATGGACTCTCAGAGAGGCTCATGGGAGGTCTGCATCTGTAGTAAGTCTGGTTCCAAGGTGACGTCTGAACCACAAGGTACTCCTGACCCAGGCAGTATAAAAAAAGAACTGCCAGCCATGACCTTTGCCTCTTTGTTTTATCTTGTCACAACAATGGGGTCCCATTTGCTGTCTATGGTGAATGTATCCTGCTCTGTAAGCCTATACCTTGCTCTTGCTCTGTAAAGTTATCTTTCTCAATAAACTTTATTTCATGCTATTTGGGGTGTCTGGTCATGTTTCAACCAAGAGCACTCCAAGAACCCAGAACCCAGAGAGTTGCCTAAAACCCTGACATTTTAGATTTCCAAGAAGCAGCTGGTACCCCTCAAAATTAAGTATAAAATTCAAAAACTGGGGCAGTGCCTGTGGCTCAGTGGGTATGGCACCCGCCCCATATACCGAGGGTGGCAGGTTAGAACCCAGCCCTGGCCAAACTGCAACAAAAAATAGCCAGGCATTGTGGCAGACACCTGTAGTCCCCGCTATTTGGGAGGCTGAGGCAAGAGAATCACCAAAGCCCAGGAGTTGAAGGTTGCTGTGAGCTGTGACGTCATAGCACTCTACTGAGGACGATAAAAGTGAGACTCTGTCTCAAAAAAAATAAATAAATACGGGTGGCGCCTGTGGCTCAGTCGGTGAGGCGCCGGCCCCATATACCGAGGGTGGCGGGTTCAAACCTGGCCCTGGCCAAACTGCAACCAAAAAATAGCCGGGCGTTGTGGCGGGCGCCGTAGTCCCAGCTACTCGGGAGGCTGAGGCAAGAGAATCGCTTAAGCCCAGGAGTTGGAGGTTGCTGTGAGCTGTGTGAGCTCACAGCACTCTACCGAGAGCCGTAAAGTGAGACTCTGTCTCTACAAAAAAATAAATAAATAAAAGGGAAAATAAAAAAACTACTCTTTCCACAGTGCAGGCAGTCACTAGAGTGGGGCTGGCCGCACAAGCAGTTAATAGTAAACCTCCCTTTTCTTGCTACAACCTCACTGGCTCTTTTCAACTATTTTAACTACCTTGAGCCCCTGTGTACTGCTCTAACATATCTACAGTGGGTACAATTGCAGCTTTTTTTTTTTTTTTTTTTTTTTACAATTGCAGCTTTTGTTTTCATTGATCCATAACCCTAATTTTGTTCCCATTGTTTCATGCTACCTGAGTTCCCTATCCTAATCTCCTGTCTCATGAGTGCTGCAAACCTGGGTCTTCTGGCTGGGACAAGGCCTTCTGCATCCCAGGTGGGCATTGGTCTAGATTAACAGGGACCCACAAGGATTGTTTTCAAAACAGGTATCAATGGAAAAGAAGCCCAACTGTGTAAGATAATTTAAAGAAGTTTATTCTGAACCAAATTTGAAGACCATGGGCCAGGGCCATGCTCAAGAAGCCTTGAGCAAGTGGATTCGCAGTGGTCAGGCTACAGTTTGGTTTTATACATTTTAGGCTGGCAGGAATTACACTTAAAATCATAAATCAATATGTGGAAGGTGTACATTGGTTTGGCACAAAAAAGTGGGGCATCTCAAACGGGGGGCTTACAGTTATGGTGAGTTTAAAGATTCTTTGACTTGCAGTTGGTTAAAGACATGAAACTTTGGGCTCGGCGCCTGTGGCTCAAGCGACTAAGGCGCCAACCCCATACGCCTGAGCTGGTGGGTTCGAATCCAGCCCAGGCCCGCCAAACAACAATGACGGCTGCAACCAAAAAATAGCCAGGCATTGTGGCAGATGCCTGTAGTCCCAGCTACTTGGGAGGCAGAGGCAAGAGACTCGCTTGAGCCCTGGAGTTGGAGGTTGCTGTGAGCTGTGATGCCACAGTACTGTACCCAGGGCGACAGCTTTGAGGCTCTATCTCAAAAAAAAAAAGAAAAGAAATGAAACTTTGTTTAAAGCAGCAGTTCTCAACCTGTGGGTCTCGACCCACAGGAACTGTATTAAAGGGTCGCGGCATTAGGAAGGTTGAGAACCACTGGCCTAAAGGTTTGAATTTATTTTTTATTTTGTTTATTTTTTGAGACAGAGTCTCACTGTGTTGCCCTTGACAGAGTGATGTGGCATCACAGCTCACAGCAACCTCAAACTCTTGGCCTTAAGCAATTCTTTTGCCTCAGCCTTCCAAGTAGCTGGGACTACAGGCGCCCACCACAATGCCTGGCTATTTTCTTGTTGCAGTTGTCATTGTTGATTAGCTAGCCCAGGCTGGCCTCAAACCCGCCATGTTGGTGTGTATGGCTGGCGCCATAACCACATCTCAGATAAGTGGGGGAGGCCTATGGTGAGGCATGTCTGACCTCCCTTCCCAGGGCTAGCAGCTCAGTGTTAGGGTATTCCCTTGGCAAAGGGGGGGTCCATTTGTTAGGGTTCACAGTTTTGTTCTCAGTTCTTTGTGTGCTCTTGACCAAAGCAGGACCAGACACACCAGGATAAGACAAGCATCAGGTGAAATTTGTTGAGGAAGGATAACATAGGATTATAGAGCAAGAGCAAGATACATTCGCTGCAGACAACAACTGGACCTCCTTGTCATAACAAAAAGGCTCTGATTGTGGTCTGGGGTCCTGTTTTTATACTCAGCAGACTGGGCCCTGCTTGAGGTTCAGAAGTCTCCACTGTCAGACTTTGATGGACAGCTCGGGGTGTGATGTAATAATTAGCCTTGGGTTACTCTGGGTCACTTTCCAAATCTACTGTGCCTGCAGCTGCCTAGCCTGCGGCTGGGGACTCCCTGCATTCTTTTGCAGATTAGCAGGGGTTTCTTCACCAAGGTGTGGTGGTTTCTTGAAGCAAGAGTAAGGTAGGGAAGCACATTGCTGGTGCCAAGGCTGAGTGCCCACCTTTGTCCTTTTCCCCTCAGTCAGCCTATGGGGGGAGTCTCAAGATTTTATTTTAGTTCACACAGCACACCTAAAAAGACTTCATAGTCTTCCTACCACCTATCAACTAGTATTAATGGTTGTATTATGAAGAGCTTACCAAGGGTTAGGTGTTTGAATGACTCTTTTCCACACTATAGATAGAAACTACCAACTCCCTCAATTTAAAGATAAGTAAACTTCAGCATAGAAAGGTTAAGAGATGAGCTCAAGGCCTCATGGTTGGCTGGTAGTGAGGCCAGGGGGCCACCGTCAACTGCTACGCTCTGTTTGCCAACAGTGATGCGACTCCATGGTGGCCTTCCTGCCCTTGTTAGTGTCAGGAGTCCTATGAGCAGGGACTCACAAAGACTGCCCCCAGGTGAAACTACTTTCAAGATCAAAGAGCTTTTTCTGGTGGTGCCTGTGGCTCAGGGAGTAGGGCGCTGGCCCCATATGCCGTGGGTAGTCGGTTCAAGCCCAGCCCCGCCAAAAACTGCAAAAAAAAAAAAAGAAGAGCTTTTTCTTTGTCACTTATGAGGGATCTCAGGAAATTTCACCCCAAAATATGACTCCTTGGTATAAAGAGTAATTTGAATTAAAGGCCCTTAGAGATCAACAGGCCCCAGGGAGGGGTTTTCCCTGTATCTGCATAACAAGATGGACCAATCAGAACAATAATTGACTTCCCTTTCCCTCCTCCTTATCTCAATATATTGCAGGAAAGAAAATTAAGAATACAAGGCAGGGCACTGTGCTCACATCTGTAATCCTAGCACTCTGGGAGGCCAAGGTGGGTGGATGGCCTGAGCTCAGGAAGAGGGAGACCCCTGACTCTACTAAAAAAAATAGAAAAATTAGGCTCAGCGCCCGTAGTACAGTGGTTATGGCCCCCACCACATATGTCGAGGGTGGTGGGTCCATCTGGCCCAGGCCAGCTAAACAACAATGACAACTACACCAAAAAAATAGCTGGGTGTTATGGTGGGAGCCTGTAGTCCCAGCTACTTGGGATCGCTTAAACCCAAGAGTTTGAGGTTGCCGTTAGTTGTGATGCCATAGCACTCTACTGACATGAGAGACTCTGTCTCAAAAAAAAAAAAAGAAAGAAAGACAGAAAGAAAGATGAAAGAAAGTAAGGAAGGAAAGAGAGAGAAAGAAAAAAAGAAAGAAAGATTAGCTGGGCATTGTGGCAGGTGCCTGTGGTCACAGCTACGTGGGAGGCTGAGGTAGAAGAATAGCCTCAACCCAGGAGTGTGAGGTTGCTGTGAGCTATGACACCATGGCACTCTAGCCTGGGTGACAGAGTGAGACTCTTTCTTTAAAAAAGGAGAAAAAAAGAAAATTTAGAATACAACCAAATATGGTCCAAATCATTTTAAACCTAATACTTGTCCTCAGGGTACTTTACAAGTCAATCTGCTTCATTCCATCCATTCATTCTCCCAGAGTATCTATCCCCATATCAAAACATTTATTGCCCCTAAGCACAATTACTATACTCTTTATCTCCCTCTCCCCTCCTAAATTGGAGGGTACAAAAGTGACTGGATCCCTTTGGGATTTGGGGTTATCACTCTGTGATTTTCCCCATGTGCGGGGAAAGCACCTTTTTCTCATTAATCTGCCTTGACTGTGAGTTGATCTTTCAGCGAACTTGGG
Source organism: Nycticebus coucang (assembly GCF_027406575.1). Taxonomy (NCBI): domain Eukaryota; kingdom Metazoa; phylum Chordata; class Mammalia; order Primates; family Lorisidae; genus Nycticebus; species Nycticebus coucang. The sequence goes on along the minus strand of NC_069785.1, from coordinate 19,489,463 downwards.
GCAGGGGTTCCTTTGACCAAGGACTCCAACAGTTCCATGACCCCAAACTGTGAGAAGGCCTGGCCAAGACTGGATCCCTCTCGGGCAAAAGTGAGAGTTAAGAGGAGACAGTGAGGGGAGTATTCAACCAGACCCTGTCCCAACGTCACTGTCAAGGAATCCTCACTTTGGTTATTCAGAAGAAGGGCAGAACAATGAGGCTGTGAGGTGAGCTGAGGTGCAGGACTAGCAAGCCAGAAATGGGGGAAAGGTGTGAGGTCACAGAGGCCTAGTGCACTGAGCCATTGGAACAAGCTCCAATTGAGACTCAGAGAAGCCACTGAGGAAACCACTGGGGAGGAAATGCGACTGTGTGCGCAGCTGACCGGCTCTTCCAGGGAAGGACCAAGTGCCTTTCTTGCATCTCTGGGCCCAGCCCTTAGCAAATAAAAAAGGCGGGTCCTGTTTAAGAGCCCTCTGAACCTAAAGTAGTCCTGTTAACACCTGTTAACGTGATTTTTTTTTTTTTTTTGAGGCAGGGTCTGTCTTTGTCACCAGAGCTGGAGTGCAGTGGCGTCATCGTAGGTCTCTGCAGTCTCAAATTCCTGGGCTCAAGCTGTTTTCCTGCCTCAGCCTCCTGGGGCTGGGGCTGGAGCTACAGGCGTGTGCCACCACACCCAACTAGCTTTTGTGACATTTACTGGGCTACTCATTGTACTCATTTCTTAATCAAGGAAAAATGAAATCTGAAGAGTCTTGGGAAATCTAGGAAGCCCATTACAGGAATATCTCCGAGAGATGACTCAGCACTCCATTTCACAAAAGGAACCAGAAATGTTGCAAACACAGTATTGTTCCTGGTAAATAAGTGGGTTGAACCAGGATCCTGACTCCTAAACTCTGTGGACTCCCTGGGTTCAGGTACAAAAGACTCTGGAGTGGTAGGGATAGTGCACCCACCTGTTCAGAAATAGGTTGGGAATGGCTGAGTGACAAGATGGCCTTCTGCAGGAGGCTGGCAGACTGGTTTGGGCCTGGTAGCCAGGGCAATTTTCTGGAACCTGGTTCCTGAGGAATGCTCATCTCAGGAACCAGAAGCAATCGTGGTAACAGAAAATCCCAGCTAAATTCACACAGCACGATCAGTGGTTTCCTAGTTTGTTTCATTAATAGCCACTTGCTCTTCTAAATGTGTTATATAAAATGTATATGAACATTAACTATAATTGGTTGAGAAAATGAAAGGACGAAATAAATCTTTATGTTCTTATAGTAGTTTGTTTTGTCAAATGACTTAAGTCGTGTATTTATTAATTTATTTTTTAGACAGAGTCTCACTATGTAGCCCTGGGTAGAGTGCTATGGTGTCACAGCTCACAGCAACTTCTAACTCTTGGGCTTAAGCAATTCTCTTGCCTCAGCCTCCCAAGTAATTGGGACTACAGGTGCCCGCTACAATGCCTAGCTATTTTTTGGTTGTAGTTGTCATTGTTGTTTGGCAGGCCTGGGCTGGGTTCAAACCGGCCAGCTCCAGTGCATGTGGCTGGCGCCCTAGCCGCTGAGCTACAGGTGCCGAGTCTAAGTCAGGTATTTAAAAAAGAAAAAAGTGCTTTACCAGATGTCATACCCTTCTTACCAATGCTGTAATTTTCTTAATGTTGCACGCACCTCTCATATGGTGTATTTCAGCCAAAAGCTCAGTTGGCTGCAAAACATCCCACCTGTACATATCACATCAAGTCACCCACTTGCTAAGGACAACCACAGCATGATTTGGTCTGAGGCTGACTTGGAGAGTTGAGAGTTCAAGACATGTCAGTGAGTTCCAGAAAGGTTCCCAAGCCTGGAGGCTGAACCCATTGCTGCCTCAAGCACCAAGCTCAGAACTGCAGGGTTTTCTGAAGACAATTTCAATACACACACACATACACACACACTCATTGTGTTTGATGGTAGAGTTCATTCATTACTGAGAGACACACCTTCCTATAAAAAGATGATGTGGGATGTGGTTGCTTCTCCTGGGAGCTGTACTGGCCTCCTGCTAGCCCCAGAATTTCTCCTGCCCAGACAGTCCCTCTCTGGTCTGGGAGTCACTACCATTGTTCCTAAGAACTCCTTGGTACTCTTGGACCAGTTAAATAACAATGACAACTGCAACAAAAAAATAGCCTCGCGTTGTGGTGGGTGCCTGTAGTCCCAGCTACTTGGGAGGCTAAGGCAAGAGAATCGCTTAAGCCCAAGAGAATTTCCTAATTGTTGACACCGAGGGCAATATAGTGACACTCTGTCTCAAGGAAAAAATAAAAATAAAAAAAGAAATGAATTTTGTGATTTGTTAAGGGAAGTCTAGTTGAGTTTTTCCAACTCTTTTGTTTTTTTGTTTAAGAAACATATATTTCCTATATGATGAAAAAAACTAAAAGTACAAGAAGAAAACATTCACAGCTACACCAGGTAACAGCTTTGTCACCTGGGATTTGGTCATTTGATTTATTTCTGTTGGCCAAGAAGAGTCATTTATAGTCATCTCATTTTACACTTTCCAAGCTTCAGTTCAATTGTTCTTCAAAAGATCAGTGGAACTGGCTCAGCACCCGTAGCACAGTAGTTATGGAGCCAGCCACATACACCAAAGTTGGCGGGTTTGAACCAGGCCTGGGCCAGCTAAAACAGCAATGGCAACTACAACAAAAAATAGCCGGGTGTTGTGGCAGGCACATGTAGTCCCAGCTACCTGGGAGGCTAGGCAAGAGAATTGAGGCACCCCGAGTTTGAGATTATGTGAGCTGTGATGCCACGGCATTCTACCGATGGTGACAAAATGAGACTCTGTCTCAAAAATAAATAAATGAACTGGGCGGCGCCTGTGGCTCAAAGGATTAGTACGCCAGCCCCATATACCAGAGGTGGTGGGTTCAAAACCCATCCCTGGCCAAAAAAAACTGCAAAATAAATAAATAAATAAAATAAACCTAGAATTCAGCTGGGTGCTGTGGCTCATCCCTGTAATCCTAGCACTCTGGGAGGCCAAGAGGATGGATTGACTGAGCTCAAGAGTTTGAGACCAGCCAGAGCCAAAGTGGACTCCATCTCTGAAAAATAATAGCTGGGTGGGGCAGCACCTGTGGCTCAAAGGAGTAGGGCGCCGGCCCCAGATACCGGAGGTGGTGGGATCAAACTCGGCCCTGGCCAAAAACGGCAAAAAAAAAAAAAAAATAATAATAATAGCTGGGCGTTGTGGCAGGCACCTGTAGTTCTAGCTACTAGGGAGGCAGAGGCAAGAGAATCACTTAAGGACAAGAGTTTGAGGTTGCTGTGAGGTATGACACCACAACACTACTGAGGGTGACCAAGTAAGACTCTGTCTCAAAAAAATAAAAAATATGTCTCAGCACCTGTAGCTCAGCCACTAGGGCGCTGGCCACATACACCCGGGCTGTTGGGTTCTAACCCCACTCTGTCTTTAAAAATAAACTAATTAATTAATTAATAGGGCAGTGCCTGTGGCTCAGTGGGTAGGGTGCCAGCCCCATATACCGAGGGTGGCCATTTTGAACGTGGCCCTGGCCAAACTGCAAAACAAAAAAATAGCTTGGCATTGTGGCGAGCGCCTATAGTTCTGGCTACTTTGGAGGCTGAGGCAAGAGAATTGCCTAAGCCCAGGAGTTGGAGGTTGCTGTGAGCTGTGACACCACGGTACTCTACTGAGGGTAATAAAGTGAGACTCTCTCTCTAAAATAAATAAATAAATAAACTCTAGAATCCAGAGCAACCAGGACATGCTGGACACAGGGAAGGGGCCAAGGAAGCCACCCGTGAAACTGGACACGGGTGTGACATTCCAATAGAAATACTGAAAATAAGTCTTGAGTCACCTACGCATGTGATGTATTCATTCAAAAATATTTATCAAGTGGGCGGCGCCTGTGGCTCAAGGAGTAGGGTGCCGGTCCCATATGCCGGAGGTGGCAGGTTCAAACCCAGCCCCGGCCAAAAAAAAAAAATAATAATATTTATTAAGTACCCGACTGGGAACACAGAGCAGAAAGGACACAGGCTCCGTCCTCCAAGTGGGGAGGCCAAAGAGAGAGAGGAGTGACCACAGCACAGTGTGCTGACTGCCAGGCTGGTGCCACACAGGGAGAAGGAAGGCCTGGAAGGACACATGGAGCCTGGTGACACTCATGTCAACAGGAAAAAAACCAGCACTGCCAAAGGCCCCGCCAAGCCCTGGTTATGGAGACGTTCATAAATGCATAGAAGTAGCCAAAAGGGATTAGAAGGATAGTGCTACAGGAGTGGGGAAGGAATGGGGCTGGTGTGGTTGTTTTGTTTTGTTTTGTTTTTGCAGTTTTTGGCCAGCGCTGGGTTTGAACCTACCACCTCCAGCGTATGAGGCCAGTGCTCTACTCCTTTGAGCCACAGGTGCCGCCCCCGGAGTGGTTGTTAATGGGGACTTTGGCTTTATGCCTAATGTACCGTTTCTCAAGACTGAAAATGAAAAATGACAAAAAGGACTGCAAGTAAATATCACATTCTGTGATAATTCGGGGGCGGGGAATAAGTGCATTGGTTGAAATATGTACCTATGTGGAGTGTTTAGGAGCCCTGGTTGGGGTGTGGTGGGGACGTGCAGGCTAAAGAGGGGCCCACCCCAGCAGGACATAAGGGCTGGTCCCCACACCCTCTCCCCCAGAGGTCTTCTGGGTAAGGGTACTCCCGCTGGGGGGTGTGGCAGGTGTGTGAAAGGCCTCGTGGACTCCCAAAGGATGTCACACCTGGAATCCTAGCCCTCTGGGAGGCCAAGGCAGGTGGATTGCTTGAGCTCAGGAGTTCAAAAACAGCCTGAGCAAGAGTGAGACCCCGTTTCTACTAAAATAGAAAAAAGGAACTACCTGGGCATTGTGGGAGGTGCCTGTAGTCCCAGCTACTTGGGAAGCTGAGGCAAGAGGATCGCTTGAACCCAAGAGTTTGTGGTTGCTGTGAGCTATGACAGCACAGTACTCTACACAGGACAACAAAGTGAGTCTCTGTCTCAGGAAAAAAAGAAAAGGAAGCTTCCTTCTTCTGCTTGAGGGAGATGGAAGGCTTGGTCTGGGGAAGTGTGAAGGGTAAGCTGGGGAGGGAGACATCTAAGGAGTCAGGGCCCACTTGCCCTCTGTGTGCAGCAGTGTGAATGCAGCAGTGGGGTGGGAGCGGAGATCTGAGAGTTCCAGCAATCTTGGAGGGCAGACTTTGGAGAGGCCTAGGGTGGCAAGAGTTCTCAGCACACCAGGGGGCAGGTGATGGAGACCAGGCCATGTAGAGGTTGGCTGCCTTTTGAAGTGTCCAATACCAAACCCTAAGGGCAGCCAGACCTCCTTGAAGGACATGCATTCCCACTTCCTTCAAAGAGAGCCAAAAGGGTCACATCCTCCTGCCACACCTCCACCCCAGCCAGTAGGGACAGGAATGTGGCCTCTGTGGGCCAGTTGGACATTCTTGACGAGGGCTTTGGCTCCTGAGTGAGCTAGCTGAGGACACTAGTGGCTAGAGGTCATTTACAAAACAGGTGCAGCAGGGGTGGCTGCAGCCCTCCGAGTCCTGGTCATGACCGGCTTCTGGCCCCCCAGAGTCCTCACTTCCTGACTTTCCCAAGCCTGTCTCCTCCATCTCCTGTCCATTCTGTGAGCTCTCCACCCTCTGTGGGTTTCCATTAAATCCCCCTTTGCTCAAATTAGCCAGAGCTGGTGACTGCCCGTGGACACAAGGGTCAGGCCTGAGTCAGCTGCTCATCTGACAAGTGGCTGTGCAGTCAGCTGGTGTATCCCTGCCATTTACTCCTCATAATATGTCTTATACCTAATTCATCCCTCATGACCTCTGTCCCAATTATCATGCTCTCACTTCTGGGCAGCTGCAGTTGCTTCCTATTTGGCTCCCTCCCACCACTCTCTGCATCCCAAGTTCTCGTATCACCATTGGACTTTTATCCTGTGACTTTCCTGCTCAAGAATCAAGCAGGGTTCCCTACTGCCCTTAGGTAGAGTCCAGGCATGCACAGCCTTCTGCAATCTGATCTTCCCCTGCCATCTAACTGGAAAAGCCCGGTGTTATCCAAATGAACTGCCATGTTGCCTTTCCCCAATGGAAAGTTGTTGCCTCCTTGTTTGTCCAAACCCTGGTAAAAGTTGGGGTTGAGGGCAGCTTTCTGGATCTGCCTCAGTGCTCCTGCAACTTACCTTGATTTGGAGCAGTCATCAACCCTTCCTGGGGGCTGCTGTTGTTGTGCCCAAGTTGCGGGATCCCCCACATAAATCACCCAGAGACCAAGTCCGATGCAAAAGCAAGAGGTTGTTTATTTACAAGCTCGAGCCTGGGCTCCCTGGTTCTGGCACAGCAGGAGAGCAGAGAAGCCCCGATCTCGAAAAGGAGGGAGGTTTTTAAGGGTACAGAAAGAAAAAAAGGGAGGGGGTGAGGTGAGCCGCTGGGGCGAGTTGATAGTGGGGTCTAGGGGACTGAGCACTTGCCCTTAGCTGTCTGGGAGAGTGTTTGTTATCGCTCAGAGCAGATGTTGTGCAAGGACGCAGATCATGGGGCAAGGATGGGGGTCAGGGGAGGGAGCAGGTTGCCTAACGCCTTTGGTATGCAGCTGCAAAATGAAGACTGAGGGACAAGATGAAGTTAGTTTTAACAAAATGGAGTTAACTTGATCCTTACACTGTCATCTATGGAAAGGTTGGGTCAAGAGGGTTGCTGGTCATTCCTCACCATTCTGAATTGACTCAGTGCTATCCAGACCCTCCTGACCTCTGATAACCCCTTTCCTTCCTTGGCAGAGGTCATGGAAGGTGCATCCTGCCTCTGCCCTTCCTTGTTATGGTCCTGTGAACCAGGTGACACAGGTGGGCTGGCACCGTGGAACCTCAGGAAAAAGAAGACAGGTATTGATCCCAGGCCCACAAAGGCACACAGCTCTTCCTTGGCACCTGCTGCTGGACCAAGGCCTGGCCAGTGAGCAGCCTGGGGTTCTGAGCTACCCAAGGCCTCCCTTGTGTGTGCTGCTGCTCGGTGGTCACCCTCACCCTGTGCTAAGCAGCTTCCTACTGTAGGCTGGTGACCAAGTTCTCTGCCCTGACCAAGCTCTCTGCCAGCACAGACTCATGGGCAGTCTGCCCAGCTGAGAGTGTCCCTCCTCTGGCCATTGTTTTGCTCTGTCCAGATCCATGCAGGGTTTTAGCACAGGGTACTCAGGAGTTAAATACACTGTGAAACATAAACATGCTCCACTTCCCAGGATAGAATTAGAGCAATCCGAGTCCTCTCCCTGGCAGAGATAAAGAGAGAAGGAGTGAATGAGAAAGACAGAGTGTGTGTGTGTGTGTGTGTGTGTGTGTAAGTAAGGGAGAGAGAGAGACTGAGAGTCAGCTTGGTTGCGGGCCTGTCTCCTGTGAGCAGCTAGGCAGGGCTCACAGAGAAAGGCTCCAGCAGGGAGAAAACAAGCCCAGGTCCGCTCAGAGAGGAGCAGGGGAGGGCGCAGGTGCTCTGGATGGTCTTCCCGGCCTCACCCTCCCCTTCTCTGTCCTGGACCCTAATGAGCCTCCAGTACTGTCATCCAGAGGCTTTTGTTACTTGTGACACAAACCAGACCTACTGTACCCTTGGATATGCTGTGTCCCCCGACTGCCCTTCCTTGGGACAAGGTGTGCAGGACATACCAACCTGTGGATTAATGTTTTTGAAAACAAATTAAAAACTGGAAAAACTTTATTGTTTCTTTCTCCTCATCAAAGTAATAGAGAAAAGCACAAAGAAGAGAGAAAAGCTCCCCGATTTGTTGTCAGTTTTTAAAATTGCAACCACACGCCAAGGTACCGCAATGCAAATAAGAATTCATCAGATGGGACTTGGATTGTCAGCAAATTCAGTCTGTGTGCATGGAGTGCCAGAGGCACAGAGAAGGATCAGTCCTAAAGATGAATGTAAAAGCTGCAATGGAAGGAAGACAGTTCAAAGAAGAAGATTCTTTTTTTTTCAGAGACAGTTTCACTTTATTGCGCTTGGTAGAGTGCCATAGCGTCACAGCTCACAGCAACCTCAACTCCTGGGCTTAGGCAATTCTCTTGCCTCAGCCTCCTGAGTAGCTGGGACTACAGGCGCCCGCCACAAAGTCCAGCTATTTTTTTTGTTGCAGTTTGGCCGGGGCTGGGCTTGAACCCACCACCCTCGGTATATGGGGCCAGCACCCTACCCACTGAGCCACAGGCTCTGCTCCAAAGAAGAAGATTCTAGAAGTTCATATTGACAAAGTCATGAAAGATGGCCAGAAGACAATATTCCATGGTGAAGGAGACCAAGAACCAGTAATGGAGCCAGGAGATACCACCAATGTGTTAGAGAAGAAGGATCATGCTGTTTTTACTGGAGGAGAAGACCTTTGCTTGTGTATGGACATGTGGCTGGTTGAAGCATTGTGTGGCTGCCAAAAGCCAGTATCGACTTTTTTTTTTTTGTAGAGACAGAGTCTCACTTTATGGCCCTCATTAGAGTGCCGTGGCCTCACACAGCTCACAGCAACCTCCAACTCCTGGGCTTAAGCGATTCTCTTGCCTCAGCCTCCCAAGTAGCTGGGACTACAGGCGCCCACCACAACGCCCGGCCATTTTTTGGTTGCAGTTTGGCCAGGGCTGGGTTTGAACCCGTCACTCTCAGTATTTGGGGCCGGCGCCCTACCGACTGAGCCACAGGCGCCGCCCGACTTTTCTTTTTTTTTTTGAGACAGTCTCACTATGTCGCCCTTGGTAGAGTGCTGTAGTGTCATAGCTCACAGCAACCTCAAGCTCTTGGGCATAAGCGATTCTCTTGCTTTAGCCTCCCAAGTAGCTGGGACTATTGGCACCCACCACAAAGTCCAGTTATTTTTTGGTTGGAGTTGTCATTGTTGTTTGGCAAGCCCAGGCTGGGTTCGAACCCGCCAGCTCTGGTGTATGTGGCTGGCGCCCTAGCCTCTGAGCTACAAGCGCCAAGCCCCAGTATCTACTCTTGACAACCAAACCATAGTCATCACCTTTCATCCAGGTCAAACTGTCAAGCATAGAGATAGCACGTGTGTAATAAAAGAAGGCATGCCAATTTATCGTAGACCATATGAAAAGGGTCACCTAATTGTTGAATTTAAGGTAAACTTTCCTGGGAATGGCTTGATTTCTCCTGATGAACTCTCTCTGCTAGAAAAACTCCTACCAGAGAGGAAGGAAGTAGAAGAGACAGCTGAAATGGATCAAGTGAGGCTGGGTTCCGTGGCTCATGCCTGTAATCCCAGCTCTCTGGGAGGCCATGGTGGGTGGATTGCTTGAGCTCATGAGTTTGAGACCAGCTCTGAGCAAGAGCAAGACCCCATCTCTACTTACAAAAATAGAAAAACCAAAGCAAGAGTATCTCTTGAGCCCAAGAGTTGGAGGTTGCTGTAAGGTATGATGATGCCATGGAGCTCTACTCAGGGTGACAGCTTGAGACTCTGTCTCAAAAAAACAAACAAACACGTGCAGCGCCTGTGGCTCAAGGAGTAGGGCACTAGTCCCATATGCTGGAGGTGGTGGGTTCAAACCCAGCCCCGGCCAAAAACAAACAAACAAACAAACAAAAAAACAAATCAAGTAGAACCGGTGGACTTTGAGCCAAGTCAGGGAAGATGGCGCCATTACAATGGAAAAGCAAATGAGGATGAACATCATCTCAGAGGTGATGTTCCGTGTCACACCTCTTACTGGGACCAGTGAACAACACTCACTGCTGGCATTTTATGTGCAGTAATGAATGAAGGAGGGACTGTAACCATAACATGCTCACTACTTGCTATTTTTTTTTTATATTCATCTATAGTAGTGATTTTTTTTTTTTTTTGTAGAGACAGTTTCACTTTATCGCCCATGTTAGAGTGCCATAGCGTCACACAGCTCACAGCAACCTCCAACTCCTGGGCTTAGGCGATTCCCTTGTCTCAGCCTCCTGAGTAGCTGGGACTACAGGCACCCGCCACAATGCCCAGCAATTTTTTTGTTGTTGTTGCAACTTGGCTGGGGCCGGGTTTGAACCCGCTACCCTCGGTATATGGGGCCGGCACCCTACCCACCGAGCCACAGGCGCCACCCAACTTACTGGTTTATTATAAAGGACATTGCAAGAGGCGCATAGGGTGAGTATGGGGGAAGGGGTGCACCATACTCCAGAAACCTCCACACATTCAGCTATCTGGAAACTCCCTGAACCTAGGCTTTTTGGTTTGTTATGGAAGCTTCGTGATTGATTAAACCATTGGCCATTATTGATAAACTCAACTCCTGGCCCTTCTCCCCTCCCAGGGTTTGGGGATGAAGCTGAAAATCCTACCCTCTAATCCTGTCTCTCTCTTTCCTGTGGCCACCCGCCCCCCAGACTTGAAGCTGCCACCAGTCAGCTGATTAGCATCCCCAAAGACATTTACCACTTCAGAGAGTCCAAGGATTTTAGAGTATGTTAGGAAGCAGGATAAAGACCAAATATTTATTTCACAATATCATAATTGCTGATAACTGAAGATGGGATTTATTTTAATATTCTGTCTTTGTGTATATTTGAAGTTCTCAATAATAATAATAAAAAAAAAAAAACACCCTGAATACAGCCAACCAGTGATAACCACTGTTGATATCTTGGGATATTTGTCACTCAAATTTGTCATCTGAACCCATTGCTTATGTCTGGAGGATGTACTAGCTTGAAGCGGAGATGCCAGACACTCACATTCCCAGCCTCTGTTGCCTGGTACCTGACAGAGGCTCCAGCAATCCAGCTTCTGCCCAGACCTAGAGTCAGAGGCTAATAAAGGGAGGGACTGCTTGGTGCCCATTCTGGGCACAGAGAGCCAGCCACCTCCAGTGGTTGGAGGGGTGTCAGGAGACCTCATAAGATATTTTTGGCTCTGCAGGCCACTTGGAGATTCTCAGGGCCTCCCCAAGTCATTTTCACAAATTTCTTTTCTGCCCAGATTGTTCTGAACTATAATAGTTTCTTTTGCTTGTAACAAAGAATCTTGATGGGTAGGACATTTTGGTATTGTTTTGGTTTTTTTTTCACATTTCCATTTCTTGTTCTGTTGCCCAGACTGGAGTGCAGTAGTTCAATCTGAGCTCACAGCAGCCTTGAACTGCTGAGCTGAAGCCATCCTCCTGCCTCAGCCTCCCAAGTACCTGGGACTATAGGTGTGCACCACAATACCCAGCTGGTGTAGCTTTTGGTTTGTTGACAGAATTATACTTTTTTTTTTTTTTTTTGAGACAGAGTCTCACTTTGTTGCCATGGCATCATAGCTCACAGCAACCTCAAACTCTTGACCTTGAGCCGTCCTCTTGCCTCAGCCTCCCAAGTACCTGAGACTATAGGTGCCCACTACAATGCCCAGCTCATATTTCTTTTTTCTTTTCTTTTCTTTTTTTTTTTTGAGACAGAGTCTCTAGCTGTCACCCTGGGTAGAGTGCTATGGCGTCATAGTTCACAGCAACCTCAAACTCTTGGGCTCAAGCGATCCTCTTGCCTCAGTTTTTTGTTTGTTTGTTTTTTTGTAGAGACAGTCTCACTTTACCGCCTTCGGTAGAGTGCCATGGTGTCACAGGACTCACAGCAACCTCTAGCTCTTGGGCTTCCGCAATTCTCCTGCCTCAGCCTCCTGAGCAGCTGGGACTACAGGCGCCCACTACAACGCCCGGCTATTTTTTGGTTGCAGTTCAGCTGGGGCCAAACTGCAGTTCAGCTGCAGTTCACCCTCGGTATATGGGGCTGGCACCCTACTCACTGAGCCACAAGCACCACCCATTGCCTCAGTTTTTTGTTTTTTGTTTTCTATTTTTAGTAGAGACAGGGTCTCACTCTTGCTCATGCTGGTCTCGAACTCGTGAACTCAAGCAATACACCTGCCTCCGCCTCCCAGACTGCTAGGATTACAAGCGTGAGCCACCATGCCCAGCTCATTTTTCTATTTTTAGTAGAAATGGGGTCTTGCTGTTGCTCAAGCTGGTTTCAAACTCCTGAGCTCAAGCAATCCACCCACCTCAGCCTCCCAGAGTGCTGGGATTATAGGTGTGAGCCACCATGCCCAGCCTAGGATTATACTATTTAGACTAAAGGCAAGGAAGAAGAGGGCCTGGCTCCTGCAGCCCTGACTGTGTTTGAGAGGGAGGAGGAGCTCTGAGGCATGTTACTGAGGATCATACTGTTCAGACTGCTCCGTAACATGCTTTTGCTTTTGTCCCTCCGTGTGGAGGGTGCCCTGTAGGGCTACAGAGCTCCTCCCCCCTCTCCAGGACAGTCAGTGCTGTAGGAGCCAGGCCCCCTCTCTCCTTCCTTGCCTTTCCCAGAAGTGGCAGAAGGTAGGGGCACGGGGAAAGGGAGGGCAGGGAGGGGTGAGGTAGGCAGAGGGAGGGGGATTGGTGGGATTACACCTGCGGTGCATCTTGCAAGGGTATATGTGAAACTTAGGAAATGTGGAAGGTAAATGTCTTAGCACAATAACAGAGAGGGTGCCTGGAAGGCTGTATTAACTAGAGTGATGAAAATGTGTCGAACGGTCTATGAAACCAGTGTATGGTGCCCCATGATCACATTAATGTACACAGCTATGATTTAATTTAAAAAAAAAAAAAGAAGTGGCAGAAGGAAAAGACGGACCTCCACATTCCGGAGTAGGGGAGCTGGAAGGCTATCCCCTGCAGAGGCTCCAGGCATGGCGCAGGAGAGGGAGCAGGAGCTGTGGCTCTCTGCAGCCAGGCCGTGCTTCTCCAGAGGCCGTGCTTCTCCGGAGGTGCGGCCACATAGCCACCGGCACCTGGCCGGCTACTCACCACGGGAGAACAGGTTTCTCTTGCCTCCCCAGGCTTCCTGTGCCGCCCAGAGGTCAGGAAGCTCCTATTGGGTGTGGGCCCATAGCAGCCCTCAGCTCCATATCTCCATCAGGCCGTCTGTCTCTGAGCACCCGGCAGCTCCCGTGGGTCAGGTCTGGTGAAGGCGAGGCCCCAGCACGAGGGACGGAGTCAGGGAGGGCCAAGAAGAAGACTAGTCATCCCAGTCTGTCCTGAGGGAGCTGGTTCCTCAGGTCCTGGGCTATCCCTGAGTAGAGGAAGAAGGCATGCTGGCTTGCAGGGAACAACGTGCCTGTGGGGAGGTTGTCAGATGCTCTTAACGTTGGTCACATTAATAATCCTAAGAGCAGTGGCTGTCATTTACTGAGCACCTCCTGTGTGTTGAGCACTTTGCCAGAGCTTTACAGACACCATTAGCGATGGTCAAGCATCACAGCAACTCTGCAAGGCAGCGGTGATCCCCCTGCAGTAGAGATGAGGAATTGAGACACAGGGAGGCTGAGCCACTAGCCCAGGGTGACACTACGGTACAGAGCACACCATGGCAGGGTCTGCAGTGGGGCCCAGGTTCATATGAACCTCAAAAGGACAGGTAATCACTCAGAGGCTGCCTGTCCTGAGAGCCACCAGGTTGGTCCCCTCAAGCCCCAGGCCGGCAGGTGTCTGCTCCCTGAATCTGTCTCCAGTGGGTCAGCTGGAAATGGGTCAAAACTTGACCACACAATCACCTCAGCCAGGGCTTCCCAGCGGCCTCCCAGGAAGCAGTTTTCTCTTTCCTTTGCTGATGGATTTCTGATAGCAAAAGCCTTCCTAGTACAGCCTGAGAAGGGTGAAGCCTCTCTCCTGGTGTGGTAGGACTGTACCCTAAGCTGCTGCAATGAACTGTTTATCCCCTTCCCCCGAGAAAATTTATATGTCAAAATCCTACCACCCAAGGTGATGGTATTAGGAGGTGGAGCCTTTGGGAGGTGACTATGTTATGAGGGTGGAGCCCTCATGAATGGGATTAGTGCCTTTATTTTTTTTTTTTATTAAATCATAGCTGTGTACATTAGTATGATCATGGGGCACTATACACTTTGGTTCATAGACCATTTGACACATTTTCATCACATTAGTTAACATAGCTTTCCTGGCATTTTCTTAGTTATTTTGCTAAGACCTTTATATTCCACATTTACTAAGATTCACACATACTCTTGTAAGATGAACCGCGATTAGTGCCTTTAAAGAAGAGAGCAACTAGCCCCTTCCACTGTGTGGGGCATGGCAAGAAGCCACCATATACAGAAAGAAAGCAGGCCCTCAAAGTACATTGCATCTACTGGCATCTCAATTTTGACCTTCCCAGCCTTCAAAACTGTGAGAAATACCGTTCTATTGTTTACCAGCCACCCAGTCTACGGTATTTGGCTAATAAGCCTGAATAGTCTAGGCAGCTGCAGCTGCACTCAGGCCATTCTCATGCAGTTAAAACCACTCTGTCCCTTTTCAGTCACTCCTGTGAGGTATCTTTTTTTTTTTTTTTTTTTTTGGTTTTTGGCCGGGGCTGGGTTTGAACCCGCCACCTCCAGCATATGGGACCGGCGCCCTACCCCTTGAGCCACAGGGACCACCCGGTATCTTTTTTTTTTTTACATTAACTTTGGCTGATTGGACTGTGAGGTATCTTTCTAATTTCTCCTATAAGGAATCTTCAATAGAAGTACAGGGAGTCACCAAGTTGCAAACATCCAATGTACGACTCACACTTAATGAACTGAGGCAATTATAGACACCTGTTCCAACTTACACACAAATTGAACCTAAGAACAAACCTACAGAACCTACCTTGTTTTTGCTGCCTGTAATAATAATTTGCTTCTCAGAGTATAGTGCAGGCATCCTCAAACTTTTTAAACAGGGGGCCAATTCACTGTCCCTCAGACCGTTGGAGGGCCGGACTATAGTTTTTAAAAAAAAAACTATGAACAAATTCCAATGCACACTGCACACATCTTATTTTGAAGTAAAAAACAAAACGGGAACAAATACAATTCACACTGCCGCATGTGGCCCACGGGCCGCACTTTGAGGACGCCTGGTATAATTGCCGAGCACCCTGTCGGCATATAATGGCTGTCTGCAGCAGCTGTGGAAGGAGCTTTGCACATCAGCAGAAAAACAAGGAGGCTTTCCCTGACCCATCTGGGGAAGAAGAGCTGGGGAGGCAAAGAGGGCAGGTTTGAGTCCCACATAGCCACTTTTCTAGGCTGCCTCACCTCAGACTGCTTACTAAAATCCTCAGAAATTCAGTTTCCCCAACAATGCTGCCCATGAAGACCATCTGTGCCTGGAATAGGTTCACTGTTCGATAAATGACACTTGTCAGTATATTTATGCCCCAGTAGCTGAATCACCTGGGCACTTTGCAGTGTGCCGGGACTGGCATTCAGGCTTGTCACTTACAGGTGTTGGGTTTAGAACAGGTGAAGCTTGTTTTCTCCCTCCCCTCTATTCCCCTCCCCCAATGTCATGGTCTCATGTCCTGAGTTTTTTACCTATTTATTTTTATTTTTTGGAGACAGAGTCTCACTGTGTCACCTGGGGTAGAGTGCTGTGGTATCATCATTGCTCATAACAACCTCAAATTCTTGGTTTCAAGTGATTCTTTTGCCTTAGCCTCCCGAGTAGCTGGCACTACAGATACCCACCATGATGTCTGGCTTTTTTTTTTTGGAGACAGAGTCTCATTATGTCACCTTTGGTAGAGTGCCATGGCATCACAGCTCACAGCAACCTCAAACTCCTGGTCTTAAGCGATTCTCTTGCCTCAGCCTCCCAAGTAGCTGGGACTATAGGTGCCCACCACAATGTCTGGCTATTTTTTGGTTGTTGTTGTCATTGTTGTTTGGCAGGGCTGGGCTGGGATTGAACCTGCCAGCCCCAGTGTATGTGGCCGGTACCCTAGCTGCTGAGTTACAGGCACAGAGCCAAAGTCTGACTTTTTTACCTTTTAAAATATAATGTCTACCAGGCATGTGTCCTATTCCTACCAGGCATGTGTCCTATTCCTCAGACTTTACTCTAGGCCTGGTGCCTAATCAGAAGGTGGCAGAAGCCATCCCCTCTGTCCCTAGGTGACTGCCTATAGGCAGGGGTGTCCAACCTGTGGCCTGGGGCCTCATGCAGATTATTTGAGGATTCTTGTTTATTTGTGATGTCAGATATTACAAAAAGTATGCATGGGCCTTTGTTTTTGCTCCATTGTCATTAGTGTTTGTATATTTAATGTGTAGCCCAAGACTACAATTCTTCCAGTGTGTAGCAGAAAAGAAAAAAGCTTGGACACCCCTGGGTGTGACTGTATTCTTCCATTGTCTTTGGTTCAGTGACTTTACTATTCCAAGAGACTCTTGCCCAGGCAAATAACTCAACTGTTCATTACAGAAATTTTCCAAAAGAACCAGCAACCCAGGTGGCGCCTGTGGCTCATATGCCTAAGGTGGCGGATTCAAACCCAGCCCCAGATGAAAACTGCAAAAAAAAAAGAACCATCAACCCTTTAACAGGAAGCATCAACAGACATATTGCACCTAAGACACTTCAGACCCTTGGCCTTGCTGTTTACACCTGCCTAAAACTGCTCTATCATGATCTCCAATCAGGCCCCTGCATAAAGAAAGTCTTTTTTTTTTTTTGAGACAAAGTCTCATTTTGTCACCCTCGGTAGAGAAATATGGCATCAAACCACACAGCAACCTCTAACCCTTGGGCTCAACCAATTTTCTCGCCTCAGCCTCCTGAGTAGTTGGGACTACAGGTGCCCATGACAACAACCGGCTATTTTTTGAGACAAGGACTCACTCTGGCTCAGGTTGGTCTTGAACCTGTGAGCTCAGGCAATCCACCTGCCTCAGCCTCCCAAGTGCTGGGATTACAGGCATGAAAAACCTTCTTAAACTATTATTTTTTTTTTTTTTTGCAGTTTTTGGCCGGGGCTGAGTTTGAACCTGCCACCTGTGGTATATGGGGCCCGTGCCCTACTCCTTTGAGCCACAGGCACCGCCCAACCTTCTTAAACTGAACTTGAAATTCTCAAGTTCAGTTTAAGAAGATCCCTCGTGTCCCCTTCCCGATGGCTATCCCAGAGGCTCTATGACAGGGCTGCTGCTCTCTCTCTTCACCAAGCAAAGAACTCAGCTCTGTCTTACCCCCGGGTGTGGGAGGTGCTGTTTAGGAAGCCAGTATTGGCTAGGTAAATGGCCACAGGCCAACATCTCTCTTCCCGTGAACAGAAATTCTAGTGTATTCCTTCCAGAAAGCCCTTTTACTGTGACTGACCCAGTCTGAGGCCCCATTGAAAGCCAGGACAGGAGGCATTGAGGCCAGGCTGGGTCTTAGGGTCCTACAGGGGGGACCATGGCTGGAGGGCATGTGCATAGAGCAACTTACAATCTCAGTGGCTGCACATAGGTCAGGCCTGGGAAACATGCACTCACCCCAGAGAGAGCCACTCCAGGGTGGTCAGCCAGGGGGTACTGTTATTTCTTTTTTAAATTATTTATTCAAATTAATATGGGGGTACAATTTTTAGGTTACATGGTTCTCACTTCCAGCGTAAAATTCCACTTGTTGAAGAGCCCCTCACCCAGGGAGTGTGTTATACACCCTCACAATGTGCACGTTAAGTGAGATCCTCCCCCATGCCTTTATTTCTTTTAAGAGGTGGAAACTTTCAGCTCTCCTGTGAGGAGTAGTAGATAGCAGGATTTTTACATATCTATGGCTTAGTACTCCCCTTGAAATCTGAGGTTTCCTCTGTGTTCTGAGGAGAACAATTGAATTTATGTACACAAAAGCCTGCAGTGTCAGCTGCTCCTTAGCAAGGCCACACACACTGGGCCACCACAAGGTCCTGCCCTGAGAAGTTGCCTCCCAAGGAAGGAGTGGGAAGGTGTTCCGAGGAGATTGTTAAAAATCAGCTTAAAACTGAGCCAGCACTAGAACATTTCACCTAAAAGAACTTCATTCACTAGTCCTTAAAAATTGCATTTGCTGTTTCCTTTGGACATCCCCAGAGACGAATATTAAAATACTGTGAAGATTTTAAAAGTCTGCCCAAAATGTTTAATGTGGTGACTCTGGGTAGACCCAAGCCTCAGTGAGATGCAAACACAGACCGCACAACTGGAAACTCCTGGAAGAAGACGTGTCTCACTTCCTTCAGCACAAAGGGAAACGAGACTAAACATTTTAGGGGCTATTAATCGGGACTCAGGTCCATGTCTGTCCAAGTCCCATACTGTGGTTCAGTTTGCTGTGGTCTTCGAAGACCTCAGAGTTTGCATTTTCTGCATTATTATCATTATTATTACTGAGACAAAGTCTTACTATGTCGCCCTCAGTAGAGTGCTATTGGCGTTACAGCTCACAGCAACCTCCTAAGTAGCTGGGAGTACAGGCACCTGCCACAATGCCCAGCTATTTTTTTTGTTGTTGTAGTTGTCGTTGTTCAGCAGGCCCTGGCCTGGTTTGAACCCACCAGCCCCGGTGTATGTGGCCGGTGCCCTAACTACTGTGCTAAGGGTGCTGAGCCATTTTCTGCATTATTATATAGCTTCTGTAAGACACTTCCATTAACATAAAATATCAGAAATTTAAACTATCCTTTGTAGTAGTTACCCAATTTTGGTAGGATATCAGCAACAAATGCATAAGAAACATATTCACAATTGGTGTCCTGTGAAGGAGCTCGGGAAATTTCACCTCAAAATATGGCTCCTTGGTATAATAAGAGTGTTTGAATTCAAGCCCCTTAGAGGGGCCCTGGCGTGGTGATTCACCCCTGTAATCCCAGCAGTCTGGGAGGTCCAGGCAGGAGGATCCCTTGAGCTCAGGGGTTCAAGACCAGCCTAAGCAAAATTGAGACCCTGCCTCTACTGAAAATAGAAAAACTAGCAGGGCGTTGTGGGGGGAGCCTGTAGTCCCAGCTACTCGGGAGGCTGAGGCAAGGGGACCACTTGAGCCCAAGAATTTGAGGTTGCTGTGAGCTATGATGATGCCATGGCACTCTACCCAGGGTGACAAAATCAGACTCTGTCTGAAAAATAAATAAATAAATACATAAATTCCCCCAGATATCAACAGGCAAGTATTAGAAGGCGTTTTCCAAGTCAGATCCATCAAAGTTGCCTGCTATCTCAAATATGCGACAAGACCTGGCCCAAATCATTTTCAATGTAATACCTGTCTCTCAGGTAAACTTAATATGCAAAGAGACATTACCTATAATCCTTATTGCCCCGCCCCTTTAAAATAAGAGTACATAAACTTCTGAACCCCTCATTGGGCAATCACTCTGTGATTCTCTCCCGCTCACTATAAGTTAATCTGCCTTAACTGTGAGTTGATCTTTCAGTGAACCTTCCATGGGTGAAGGAGAAGTGAGCCCTCAGCCCCACACCTGCAGTCACATTTGTTAGTGGGCATTCCTATGGATGCTTGAAAGCTGCTTTATACGATAGGTTAGGAACTTGGACCTGGAGGCTACCTGAGCCTGGCCCTGCCATCTACTGGCTGTGTAACCTGACCAAGTTTCTTAATTTTGCCAGACTTCCATGTCCTTATTAAAAAGATGAAAACAGGGCGGCGCCTGTGGCTCAGTGAGCAGGGCACTGGCCCCATATGCCGAGAGTGGCGGGTTCAAACCCAGCCCCGGCCAAACTGCAACAAAAAAATAGCCGGGCGTTGTGGCAGGCGCCTGTAGTCCCAGCTACTTGGGAGGCTGAGTCAAGAGAATCGCCTAAGGCCTGGAGTTGGAGGTTGCGTGAGCTGTGTGACGCCACGGCACTCTACCGAGGGCAATAAAGTGAAACTCTGTCTCTACAAAAAAAAAAAGATGAAAACAAAAATAGCACCTACCTCATAGTGCAGCTGGAATTTCTCTCCACCAGGTCCTTGGTCCCAGAGACTTGAAAAATGAATCCACGGACCACTCAGTAAGTGAAAGGTCAGAATTTATTGAAGGATAGATAGATAAGCGGAAAAGAAAGTCAAAGCTTTTTTCTGAGATTCTATCTCACTTTGTTGCCCTCAGTAGAGTGCTATGGCATAATAGCTCACAGCAACCTTAAACTCTTGGGGTCAAGTGATTCTCTTGCCTCAGACTCCAAAGTAGCTGGGACTACAGGTGCCCGGCTATTTTTTTTTTTCCAAAGACAGGGTCTCGCTGTTCCTCAAGCTGGTCTCAAACCTGTGAGCTCAGGCAGTCCACCCACCTCGGCCTCCCAGAGTGCTAGGATTACAGGCCTGAGCCACTGCACCGGGCCAAAAGTCAAAGCTTTCCACAAGCCAAATGGGGGCTCCAAGTGGGCAGCCCACCTTGGCTTTCTGTCTAGGGCAGCGGTTCTCAACCTGTGGTTGCAACCCCTTTGGGGGTCAAATGACCCTTTCACAGGGGTTGACTAATATCAGATGTTTACATTATGATTCATAACAGTAGCAAAAATTACAGTTATGAAGTAGCAACAAAAATAATTTTATGGTTGGGTGTCACCACAACATGAGGAACCGTATTTTTTTTTTTTTTTTGAGACAGAGCCTCAAACAATTCTCCTGCCTTTGCCTCCCAAGTTGCTTGCACTACAGGCGCCCACCACAATGCCCGGCTATTTTTTGGTTGCAGCCGTCATTGTTGTCTGGCAGGCCCAGGCTGAATTCAAACCCGCCAGCTCAGGTGTATGTGGCTGGCACCTTAGCCGCTTGAGCCACAGGCGCCGAGCTGAGGAACTGTATTAAAGGGTTGTGGCATTAGAAAGGTTCAGAACCACTGGTCTAGGGAGTTATAGGTTGCTTTTCCTATCCTGTGGCAGGGGGTTTGGGGGAGATGAAATGTATGTCTGGAATATGTCACAACTGTTTGGTGCCAGGGGCTTGGGCAGAAGTTAATTTTAAAACTGCCACAGTGCAAAGGAATATGGTCTTGCCTGAGGCGTGCTTCTCTGCTCTGGGAAAAGCAGCCCAGATGAGATACCAGTCAGGCTGCTTTTTATGAGCTGGTTTGTCCGGAGAATACAGCCTGCAGAGAGCTTATTTGTGCCTAGAGATGGGGTCTGTGATGAGACCGATTTCTGAGCCATTTAGGTCTAGAAAAATGGGAGGGTCCCTGTCCAGCCTTGAGCAGGGAACCCTGGATAAATGGAGTGGTTTGAGGATTAAAGGATTTATAGACTACTTAGAATAGCATCTGGTACACAGTAAACATTATATATGGGCTTCATAAACTAAAAATATCCTATTATTTATTCCATAATATGTATTGTCATAGATCAGTTGAATAACATTGTGAATAAGATATTGTACAAAATAGGGCGGCGCCTGTGGCTCAGTTGGTAAGGCGCCGGCCCCATGTACCAAGGGTGGCGGGTTCAAACCCGGCCCCAGCCAAACTGCAACCAAAAAATAGCCGGGCATTGTGGCAGGTGCCTGTAGTCCCTGCTACTCGGGAGGCTGAGGCAAGAGAATCGCTTAAGCCCAGGAGTTGGAGCTTGCTGTGAGCTGTGTGAGGCCACGGCACTCTACCGAGGGCCAGAAAGTGAGACTCTGTCTCTACAAAAAAAAAAAAAAAAAGATATTGTACAAAATAAAAATATGGCATTAGATGGTTTTTAAAACTAACCTTTATACACCTAAATATTTTCCACATAGACTATACTCAATAAATTTTAAAAGTATATTAATTGAGAGCAATATTAAAGAGAAAGTTATTCTTAAGATTTTCCCTGATGTATTTTGGTCAACTGCTTCTGAAGCCTTTGCATATTCCAGTAGGGACAATGGGGACTTTGTCACAGGGAGGGAAGCAGCTATGTCTACTCCTGTCAGTTCTGAGGTCTCGTCAGGGCCTGTCCAGCAGGCTGTGCCACAGCAAAGGTGTAAATGAGCTCATTTTAATGAGCAAACTATCCTTTCAAATGCATTACCTACTCTCTTGGAGCCCAGATGATTGTACCTTTGGCATCCGCCACTTCCCTGGTCCCTTACTTGGCTCAATGGCAGGTCTATTGACTCACCTTGTACCTATTTTAATGTCAGGGTGCAGGAACTAGCTCTACTTTTCATAAGACCCAATGTGCTTGTCCCAGGTTACAGTGGTCCCCAGGGGATACAGAGGGCATTCTATATAAAGCCTAGTTCCTTAAAGTCTAATATCAAACCAACAGCATTTTGGGAACAAGTTAGAAATGTAGACTCTTAGGCCCTCCTCAAATGGATTCAGTCAGAATCTACATTTCAACAAGATCTCTGGGCAACTAGGGCCAGGTGTGGTGGTTCACAGCTGTAATCCTAGCACTTGGGGAGGCTGAGGCAGGTGGATTACCTGACCTCAGGAGTTCGAGACCAGCCTGAGCAAGAGCAGGACCCCCCCCCCATCTCTCTCTTTTTTTATTTTTTATTTTTATTTATTTATTTTTTGGTTTTTGGCCGGGGCTAGGTTTGAACCCACCACCTCCGGCATATGGGACCGGCGCCCTACTCCTTGAGTCTCAGGCGCCGCCTCTCTTTTTTTATTTTGAGAGAGCATCTCACTTTGTAGCTCCTGGTATGCCGTGGCATCACAGCTCACAGCAACCTCAAACTCTTGGGCTCAAGTGATTCTCTTGCCTCAGCCTCCCAAGTGTCAGGGAATATAGGCACTGCCACAACACCTGTTTATTTGTAGCGTCAAGGTCTCGCTCTGGCTTAGTCTGGTCTTGAACCTGTGAGCTCAGGGAATCCACCTGCCTCGGCCTCCCAGAGTGCTAGGATTACAGGCATGAGCCACCACACCTGGCCTAAGACCCAGTCTCTAAAAATAGTCAGATGCTGTGGAAGATGCCTGTAGTCCCAGCTACTTAAGAGGCTGAGGCAAGAGAATTGCTTAAGCCCAAGAGTTTGAGGTTGCTGTGAGCTATGACACCATACCACTCTACTGAGGGTAACGAAGTGAGACTCTGTCTTAAAAAAAACACACAACAAAAACAAAACAAAAGTGTTCTCTAAGCAACTAAAGCTGTTAGGTAGCTAGATAAGAACAGCTCTTCTGGGTAAGGAGGACAAGGGCAGCACCCCAGGTTGCCATTTTGGTGCTGCCCACCTTAATTTTGTCCCAAGTGATTGCTCACACCTGGGGAGGAAGGATCACCCTACCAATCTACCCATCAGAACTGAATGTGCCAACTGCAAAAGAACGCAGAAGACTCTAACCTAACAACAGGTACAACAGGGTCATGAAGTAACCTAGAACAGCTTAAGACTAATTATCATGTCTCACCCACCTCCCTCCCCATACCCCTTCCGCCCCACCAGAGACCCTCTTGGGAGTAAGACTCTGGTTCCAAGGTGACTTCTGCACCACAAGGTAGGCCTGATGCAGGCCATATAACAGAGAACCCCCAGCTGTGACCTTTGCCTCTTTGCCTACTTGCCCTGGCAATGGAGGCCCATTCACTGTCTATGACAAATGCATCTTGCTTTGTAAACTTCCTTACTCTGTAATCCTATCTTTCTCTTCCTTAGTAAACTTTGTTTCATGCTTGCCTTACTTTGATCATTTTTCAACCAAGAGCACTCTAGGAACCGAGGACCCAGGCAGCTGCCTGAAATCCTGACAATCTGGGGGAAGTGGGTGGGGTGGGAAGGAAGACCCATGTCACAGACTCAGTTCCAACTGTCACCACTTAATCCAGGAGCAGTTGACATTGCAATGCAAATCCCCCCACCCCAGGACCCAGCCTTGGCATTTCCAGGCCTCTGAGGAAGGTCTTCAAATTGCTCAGACTGGGGTTCGTTACCTCTTTAAAGAAAAACCCTTCATCTGAGAACACTTGGTACACATGACCTATAAAGGACATTTATCCTGATGGATGAGGCAGGCAGAAGGAATCAAGGAACTAAATTCAAGGAAGTCGCTGACATGACTTTTTGTTTCCCCTTTGCATCACTTCCCTCTTCCCAAGGCTCCCTTACTTCTACCTGTCCTGACAGGATCCTTAGCTTCTTGTACAAAGTGTGTCAAAGAAGGCTCTAGGTCTCCTGAACCGCTTTCTTTGAAACTTGTTAATGTTTCGAAATTCACAGAGCCAGCCGGGCACGGTGGCTCATGCCTGTAATCCTAGCACTCTGGGAGACCGAGGCAGGTGAATTGCCTGAGCTCACAAGTTCGAGATCAGCCTGAGCCAGAGCAAGACCCTGTCCCTAAAAATAAATGTGTGGCGGGTGCCTGTAATCATAGCTACTCAGGAGGCTGAGGCAAGAGCATCGCTTAAGCCTAAGAGTTTGAGGTTGCTGTGACCTGTGATGCCATGGCACTGTACTGAAGGCAACAAAGTTAGACTCTGTCTCAAAAATAATAAAATAAAATAAAATAATACAGCACAATAAAATATAAAATAAAATATTGGTGGTGCCTGTGCTCAGGGAGTAGGACACCAGCCCCATACACTGGAGGTGGTGGGTTCAAACCCAGCCCCGGCCAAAAACTGCAAAAAAAAAAAAAATAACAATAAATAAACAAAAAGAAAAAAAAGTATGCTATAAAAAAATGAAATAAAATAAATTTTCAGAGACATTGTACAGATTAGACTCTTTCCATTCTAAAATTTTACTTCAGGAAACTCCAGGCAACTGGCAGACAGAAAGAAAATAGATTTAAAATAAAAAGAAAAGGAAGGAGATGTGAAATGGGAGAACTAGAGAAGGAACTGAGCCCAGCTACCTGGAGATTCACGTAGGTTACAGCCCACCCTGAGGGTGGAGGTCCTGAAAAGAAAAGCTGAAGCCTGGAAGGGTGGGAGACTAGGCCCAAGTGCATGAGAGGAGGGTCTTCCCTGTGTGACCCTGGGGGTCAATGCCCCTACACAAGAGCTGATGGCTAAGGAGCTGAGAGATGGGCCACAGAACTGAGTGTACGGGTGAACTGGCACAAAGTAACACCTTTGCAGGGGAAGTACCATCATTCCAAAATTGGTGTGTCAAATTTCCACCTTTGTTCTTTTGGGCATGGTGGTGTGGATCTCTCCCCTACTCCCATCCTACCTCTTCCCCTCATCAACCAAGAGATGAACCTCGTTGACCTAATTCATGTGTTAGAATTCAGCGGTTCTCAACTCGTGGGTTGCAACCCACAGAAACTGTATTAAAGGGCCGTGGTGTTAGGAAGGCTGAGAACCACTGTGTTAGATCATTCAACACCTGTGTCCAGGTGCTCTGCGATGGACGAGGAGTTTCTGTGAAGTGCTGGGCACTTTGGCAAAGAGCAAGGCTGGTGGGGGGCAGAGCTGGCTCTGGCTAGTCTGCAGTCAACGCTCCTTGTATATGAAAGGCTCACTCAGTGTTGGCTCCTGTTTGGTCTAAGAGGAAGGCAACCATTATGTTCATTTGACTCTGACACTACTGTGGACCAGGAAAGGGATAACATAGGTAATTGTGTAAGGCTTTCCTAGGTGTAAGCCATGTACAAGAATTGCATTTGTACACCATTCTGCATTTTCTAGAATGCCATAAATTTTTCCTCTATCTAGGGAAGAGGTATCTATCTATGGCCGTTTCACAAGTTACTAATTTCTCTCGAAATTTGCTTCTGTATAATCATTCAGTACAATCAGTTCACTGATGGAACTACTGAAAACTCTTCAAGCCTTTAATATCACTTTGATACTACAGCTAGGAACAAAATGGGCAGATTTAGAGATGGGATGCATTTCAAAGATGTTTAAGCACCTGAAAACATGAATGTATTAAGTTACCACCCAGCTCTCCTGCAAGGTGACCATGGACAGGACTTTCTCTCTGGACTTGTTTCTCCTCATATAAAATATAGGGTGTCACGTAATAGCTTGTATTTTTCTTCAGCACTATGTGCCTGACACTCTGATATGTGGATTGTCTTGCGCAATATTCACAAGCCAGTTAGTAAATGAGAAAACTAAGGCTAAGGTGAGCACCTGCTAACAGATATCAGTGCAGTCCCATTTCTGAGCCCAAGGCATTAGGAATTTGCAGGATTACAGGTGAGATAATTTCCTAGCTCTGTAAGATATGAATTCAACTTTTTCTGCTTGGCCAAAATAATTTCCTAAAATGAAAATTCAGCGTCCTAGAACAGCTTAGATGAAGGGGCTGACTGAGAGTAATAATGGAGAGCCTTCCAGCCACAGACCAAGCAGCTTCTGCCAGCACAAGCTGGAGACTGGCGTTTCCTACCACGCTCGCAACAGCCTCCCTCCCACACATTGGGCCCAGGGGCTGCCTGCAGTTTCGCTGGAGGCTGGGTACAGTGTGTGAGAAGCTGTTCTTCAAAGAATTCCCTGGCCAGCTGTGGTAAGGCCACCCCCACAACTCTCTGCCTCCACTTTCATTGACAGAATGGCTCTCAGGAGTCCTATGGCAGCCCAAAGGGAAAGATCAGGATAACTGTTTGTAAAAACCTGTTTAATAAATACACATCTTACAAGTACCAAAATAATTACCAACAAAATACACTATGTACACTATTTACAAGGTGGGCAACACAAACCTTGACAGGTCAGCAACTTCTCACCCAGCATCACTGACCGGTTTGACAACACACCTGGCTGTTACGTGCCAAAGGATACAACAGGAGGCAGCCACCAAATCCATGGTGGTTCCATCAAAAGCACAATAAATAAAATGTGGTCCTTTCACCAAATTTGGATAACCTCCAAAAACCCCGTAAGGCTAAAGTTTAAAAGAGGTTGGCTTCATAATGATCCTTCTTGTCCCCCAAAGTTCACAAAAATAACCAAATGAAGGCTGATCCACCACAGTAAAATGTTTCAGGCCAGGCAGTGTGCAATGTGGTCAGTATACCCTTCAATTTTTTTTTTCTTTTTTTCTTTTTTTTTTAGAAAAATAAAACTCTTTTTGTACAAATATACAAGTCCATGTTCTTTTAGACCCTTTCCACTCATAATTTCAGGCGCTGGCCTCCAATCACGCAGTCGTCATAGGGCAGCTAAAAACAAGAAGAAAAAGACATGTTAAATTTCCAGAGCTTTGCCAAGGTCATCAGGATGATGGGGAAGCTGCTATTGGAAATAACTCAAGTATTCTTGGGCTCCATTCTCTATAATCCAAATATAATGAATTTCACAAGACAAGGGAGTTTTTGTTTAATGCTCTCCTCATTAAAAAAAGGTAAGTTACAAAAAAGCAAACAAAAACCCCTATACTTTTAGGATACTGATTATGTATACTCAAGTTTGAGAACTTTATTATATACCCCTACAATAAAAAGTTGCCCTAGAGTAGCAGTTCTCAACCTGTGGGTCATGACCCCCTTGTAACAATGAAAATATATCCTGCATGTCAGATATTTATATTATCTAACAGTAGCAAAATTACAGTTATGAAGTAGCAAAGAAAATAATTTTATGGTTGGGGGTCACCACAACATGAGGACCTGTATTAAAGGGTCGCGGCATCAGGAGGCATTAGGAAGGTTGAAAACCACTGCCCTAGAGGCCTTGGGTGGGTAGGGGGAAAATGGCCACCCTCATCTTTTTTTGCAGAGTGTTGAAGAAATTGTGACAAACTCACCTCATCCTCCGTGAACTCAGACTCTGTGTCATAGCTCTCCTCATCCTCGCTCTCTGGCAGCATCTGAAGGTTTTCTAGGGTCAGCTGGCCCAGCTGCTGCTGTATCCGGGTGCTTGGGCGGCCCCAGGTAAGCTGGTAGGGGGAATAGCCCTGGTAGGTAACTCTGTTGACATCAGCCCCACACTTCAACAGCAGTGACACCAGGTCAGGGTTCTGCAGGTCCACTGCAAGGTGGAGGGCAGTCCGGCCATTACAGGGTTCCTGAAACCAAAAGGAATTTGACATGCTCAGGCTGAGTTTGGAATTTCTTATACCAAGAGCATGTCAAATATTATTGAGAAGGAACTTGAGTCACTCCCTCTGGAAGCAGGAAGTACTCACCTGAGCATTGACATCAGCACCCAAAGAGACCAGCAGCTCCACGATGCCCAGGTAGCCATGGATAGAGGCTAAATGCAGACACGTGTGGCCTAGAAGAACAAAAGGAAAAAATTAGAACCACTTGTTCCAACTCTCACACCTGAAGCAGAACCTTTCACCCATTCTTTTTTTGGACAGTCATTTCTTCTGAATTTTAAGAACCCAGAATCTGGGTTCTAAATGAATTTTATAAAGGCATCAAATAGGCATTTTGCATACATATATTTTCAACCCTGTCACACATTGGGAGTTTAAGTTCTTGCCTAGACTTTTTTTTTTTTTTGCAGTTTTTGGCCAGGGCTGGGCTTGAACCCGCCACCTCTGGCATATGGGGCCAGTGCCCTACCCCTTTGAGCCACAGGCACTGCCCCTTGCCTAGACTTCTTAAGTCAGCCCATCTCTCCCTTCTCCAGGTCCCCTGCACTCTGATGTGCAAGGCAGACCTACCATTGTAGTTGGTGGCCAGCAGGATGGAGTGCAGGTGTTGGGAGGTGCAGGTCTGAGTCAGGACTCCCACACTGGCCAGGCAGCCTTGCTCACAGGCAAGGTGTAGGGGGGTATTTCCTCGAAAGTCTCGAAGCTCAGGATCACAGCCAGCTTCCAGAAGTGCCTCAGCAATTTCAGGCTGCTTGGTGATCACAGCCAAGTGGAGTGGAGTCTACAGATGGAAGGGGGAACAGAGGAGAATAAGCCACGGACCAAGCCCACAGTCAGAGTCCCTGGTCCCTAGACATCTCCTGGTTATGGGCACTGCTCTTCCCTCACAGGTACAGGGGGCTGGCAGATAAGGGGACTCCAGATGGGTCATAATGACCTCACCAAATCAGTGGAACTTTCTTTACTCTGGGATGTTGGCTGATTTGAATGTAAAAGGGTAGGGCCGATAAGGATAAGTGGCCAGTGACAGCTTAGAAAGGATCTGGGGGCCTATATCTATCCTGGTTCAGAAAGAGCACAGGGGGAGGCAGCCGCACCTGCTGCAGGTTGTTCTGGAAGTTGAGGAAGGCCAGGTCTCCCTTCACTTGGCGAATCACTTCCATGGTCAGTGCCTTTTCTTCATGGATGATGGCCAAGTGCAGGAACCTGAGGGGAAGAGAGGGAAAAACCCCAAGGGGTGGTGAGTGCACTGAGCGGGGCCCTGGGCTGCGGGGGATTGCGCAAGGCCGGGGTTTCTGCAGGCCGAGGCCGCGGTGTTTTCCGCGAGGTTATTATGAGCTGAGTGTTCCTGGCAGGCACCCAGGGACTTTCCGGGCCCCTCCTCGTCGCGGGCGCCGGCCCGGCCGCCCCGCCCCCAGCCGCTCGGAACGCCCTGTACTTCCCCTCCCGACCGTGCGGCGCCGGCGGCGGCCCAGAAACTCCCACCCCCCCTTATGCAACCCCGGACTTCGCGTCCCAGCCACCGCGCCGGGGGATGGGGTCGTGCATGGCACCGCTGCGGCAGGAACCCGGGGTTGCCCGGCCGCGGCCCCTCGGTGCGCGACTACCCATCCCGCGCGCGGCCCCGCGGCCCCGCAGGGCTCGGGCGGTGCAGGAGCCTGGCGCGCCGGCCGGGCTGCAGCGCGGGTCCCCGTGGGTCCCCGCGGCTCGGCCTGCAGGGCCGGCGCCCGCACCCGACCCTCCCCCTCGCTCCCCGCCACCCGGGCCCGCGACACTTACGAGTCTCCGTCCTCGGTGAGCTGCTGCTTCCAGGGCTCGGCGCCGCGCGGAGCCTCTTGCGGCTCCAGGCGAATCTCCCGCAGCTCCCTGACCATCTGCTCATACTCCTCGTCCTTCATGGAGTCCAGGCCGCTGTCGTGGCGGTCGTCTAGCAGTCGCTCCTTCTTCAGCCCATCCCGGGGCCCCTCCATGGCCCACTCCGGGGCGTGCTCGGCCGGCTGAAACATGGCGCGGTGCGGGCTGAAGGCGCTGCTCCGGCGGCGGCGGCGGTGGCGCTGGCGGGACGACTGGCTCGCGCTGCTGTGGGCTCGGCAGCGCCGCCGCGGCGCCCTATAAGCCCTGGCCGGGGATTTCTCTGGGCGGGGTCAGGCGCGGGGAATTTCCAAGCCAGTCAGACCAGAAAAGAGAACTTGCCTCGTCCTCTGCTAGGGGGAAAAAGAAGCCTAAACTCTTGAGCTGGGGCTCATCAGAGAAACTCCCTGCGATGAGCCACTGGGGTCATGTACAGGGAACTTTTTGATGAACACTGAGTGGCTGGAAAGTCCTTCCGACGAGGCCCCCTCCTCCAGGGTACTTCCCTGCAGCCTGCACTCAGTAATCCTATCCCTCTGCAGGCAACCTTCTTTCCCTGGGGTTTCCCACGATGGATTTGATTTGGGGTCGTCGGCTGCTGAGATCCCAAGAACGCAGACCTGCCTGATGGGCGGTTCCTCTTTGGGGTTTGCCAACCTGCCGGTCCTTTCCGTTTTTTGATCTTTTGAAAACACAAAAGTGGAAATGATGGCTGGGTGTAGGGATTTGCTTTCCCCAGACTTGTGTCTGAGGGGAAGGACGTGCTGGTGGTTAGAAGGTCGCAGGCCGCTACTGTTTCTGCCAATATACGAACCAGGCTGTCTGCAGTGCAGACACACTGAGCGTTCCAGTCCCTCATCTCGCAGGTTCAAGGTGTGAAAGCTTTGGCATTAAATCGCAAATGCCTGGGGAACCCTCAAACCATCCCCTAGGGATTAACTAATCCTGTGGACTGGGGTAAGGGCAACTATCTGGCCAGGCCATGACTTTTTTTTCCCCAATTAAAGCAAGGTGTTAATCTTTGTAGGAGAGGTTGTAGATACCTTGCAATAACAAAGTAACTATTGAGTTCTGTGCTGCTGCAGAGAGTGGATCCAGAGCTGGGTGCGCAGCTGAACAATTTCCAGGAGCATTTTTGAAGGAGGCGACTGAAGAATGAGTTGAGTAGTTATTGCCTTACCCAAGATTGGACCTAGGGAGGCTAAGAAAGTGGTTGCTAGGCATCGCACGGAGGCTCATGGGCCCCTTAACACTCACCCCATCCTGTCCCTGCTGGGTCCTTGCTCCTTTGCCTTGGCAGTAAGCAGCAGTTCGACTGTCTAAGGAAGGTGGGGAGCCCCTCTGGGGCGAAGGGGTTGGGCTCACCATCCCTTGGTTTCACCTGCAGAAACAGAGTTTATGCTTCCCACCCATCCCACCTCCTAGTTTCCAAGCCATGGATTGAATTCATCTACTTCTGAAAAGTGGTCCAGGCAAAATAAAGCGACTTTGGTTAGAGTTCTTCAGAATTAGCCCCAAGAGGCCTCCGTAGTTATGCAGAGATTTCTGGTGATTATTACAATCGCCTTTCCTTTGGCCACACACTAACCAATCCTTCAAATCCCCCTTTCCCATATTTGAATGTAGGGAATCTGAATCAATAGACAAAATATGAGGGGGCGGGAGGGGGGAAGGTAAGATGAAAAAATAAAACTTCATGGTAGTAATGATCCCGTGCTACTGTAAAAACTTCCTAGGGATAGACTGCATTTTCTCAGCAAGCTTGTGATACCCAAATATGTCACTATAGAGGTAAGGTGAAACAGCTACTGTATGTGGGAGCTCTCAATTCCTGGGTCTGCCTTTACTCAACTGCATATTAGTTGGAGAGGTCAGTTAACTTTTCTGTGATATACCTGCTTTTATAGTAATAAGATGGATTTAATGCTATTTAAGATCTTTTCCAGCTTAAAAAATTCAATTACTTGTCTGCAAGTGCATGTCTAACTCCGCTCTGTAAGGGGGACCGTGGCTCTTGGAAATGTCACAGTATAAATTTTTGGAAGAACTCCAACACGTTATGCATCACATTGTTAATTCTCAGAACTAATCTTGTAAGATAGGTATGGTTCCTACTTTCCTAAAAAGAAACTGAAATGCATAGAAATTTACCCAGGTACTCCACAGCAGTTTCTGTATTTTCTGTGCCAATATATTAATCATTTGGCCAAAGCAGTATTAACACTTGAAAAAAACATCATGAAAATGAGACTGAATACCCTGTAATTTAGAATATATTCTGTAGGGTAAAATAGATGGTAGGTGTTCCCTTATCTGGGGATGTTCACTTTTTAAAAAAAAAATGTACAGAAATGTTGAACTCTAAATGCTAGGAAGAGGATTTTTGGCTGCAGGTATAAAAATGATTAAAAAGTAGGCTCGGTGCCTGTGGCTCAAGCGGCTGAGGCACCAGCCACATACACCCTGAGCTGGCGGGTTTGAATCCAGTCCGGGCCTGCCACACAACAATGACGGCTGCAACCAAAAAATAACCAGGCATGGTGGCGGGTGCCTGTAGTCCCAGCTACTTGGGATGCTGAGGCAGGAGAATCGCTAGAGCCCTCTAGCCCTAGGAGTTGGAGGTTGCTGTGAGCTGTGATGCCACAGCACTCTACCCAGGGTGACAGCTTGAGGCTCTGTCTCAAAAAAAAAAAAAAGAAGTGAAAATTATCTCAGGAGCAAGTTGCTTTGCACCTCCTTTTGTGGGTTTGTAATATATTCCTGCCACCCTTCAGGACCTAGTGGTCTTTATTCCTGGTTGTTTAGAGAGACACCTAGTGGTAAGAATCGGACCCACTTGCGATTTGTCATAGTGCCTTTTGAAAAATCTGGGAAGTGCTGAGCCTTGATGACTTGTCCCTACAGTGGGAATTCCCAAGGAGGTACCTTTTGTTTTCCTGCAGTCCTAACAGACAGTTTTGAATAATGTGACCCAGCAGGTTTTTCCCCATTGTCCATAGGTCTATATGGGTTAAGTCAAACATTACAACGTGGGTAAGGGTAAAAAAGAATATTATACACTTGGAAATCAGAACCATGAGCAGATTGTGCAGAAGAAAACAATGAAAGGTTCTGATTTCAGTTTAGAAAGATGTTCACGGCAGGCCCTTCAGCACTTAGATTTCTCTCCTCATTGACAAACATTTTAGCTAACCATAACCATTTAAAAAATGTTTAAATCTTAGAAAACTAACTTTTAATGTTATTTGGCTTTTTTTCTTTTTAATGCAGAAGGCAAAAGAATAATGAGTTATACCTCAAAGCTGCTTTATATTTGAGTCCAGGGGTCAGCCATGCTCCCGGCTCCCCTGTGGGGATGAGCACTCTGATGGGAAGGGAGCACCATCAGGGTGAAGTGAGGCTGCAGGGGCTGCACACACACTTCCTAGGTGGAGAATGCCCGGTGCAAATTAAACTGCCTTTCCTTCCTCGTGGTCTGCGAGCACGGAAACTTTCTATAAGTTCAGCCTAATGGACCCACATCCTTGGCTTTTCTTAGCATCATGGGCTGGGTAGCCTGTGCCAATGGGCCTGGCTAAGCCAACCTAGATTCTTTTGGCCTCAACAAATTGAACTCCTGAATCAAGCCACCTATCCCTCAGTGCAGACAGGCTGGAAGAGAGAGGAGGGAGAAAGGGTCTGAAGAGCAAGAAAGGCAGACACAGTCCTGATGGACAGCCCCACTCCTGATGGACAGCCCCACTGTGAAATTCAGAATGGATATTCTGCTTCCAATCTCAGGCTCAGTCTTCTTTCCTCCTGTGTGGTAAGCAATTGTCTGTATCCCCTGCAGAACCTGGAGCCCCCAAGCTATGGACCTTTTCCCATAGAAAAACAGCTGTCAGGACCTTTATTTGTAGTGAAGTGAAAATAGATTGTCAAAGCCTTAAGGTTGTCTCCATTGCTACAAATTCTGCAATTTAATGGGGAACAAAGGTGTAAATCTCAAACTTAAATACCTACCCAACCAGGCCAGGCAGGTTTGATGGGTGAGGGAGGCAGGCCATCTGCACCTGGAAGGAATGACAGGAGCTCCAGGAGTTTAGAGCAGAGACCAGACTTCCTTCATACTCAGCCCAGACGGTGTTTGCCCTGTCGTACTTAGAGTTCAGTACTGATCTTCCATTGTTAAAAAAAAAACCTGAAAATGGATTTTGATATGAATATTTTCAAATTTTAATAAATTATGAAAACCAAACAAAGTGTATTCTGCATCTTTTGGCTAAATAGAGCCCACAGGCCCCAAATTTGCAATCTCTTTTTCAGCCAAGTCATGATGATTTTGTTTGTTTTAAAAATAAGACAAGGTTGGCTTGGCTAGGGTGCCAGCCACATACACCAAAGCTGGCGGGGTTGAACCCAGCCTGGGCCTGCCAAACAGCAATGACAACTACAACCAAAAAATAGCTGAGCATTGTGGCAGGCGCCTGTAGTCCCAGCTACTTGGGAGGCCAAGGCAAGAGAATCATTTTAAGCCCAAGAGTTTGAGGTTGCTGTGAGCTGTGACACCACAGCACTCTACTCAGGGGGACATAGTGAGACTCTGTCTCAAAAAAAAGGTCTCCCTCTGTTGCCCAGGCTGGTCTGACTAACTCCTGGGCTCAAACGATCCTCCCACTTCAGCCTCCAGAGTAGCTGGGACTATAGGCATAGTGATAGGGCCACCAAGCCTGGTGATAGGATATTTTAGTGGTGCTTTGGGGGTGAGAGATTCCTGTCTCTGTCCCTTAGCATATGGGAGCTTTTTGCTTGAATACCAGGAGGCTGGGGTGGAGTATATCCATCCAGGATGTATGGGGCTGCTCCTGGCAGGCAGGTTGGAATTAGGGCCTCTGAGCCAAGAAAGGAGAGTTTTTCATTCTCCAAGGCAATTTTTGAACACTACACTTTGAAATAAATATAGTAAAAAAAAAAAAAGAAATAAATATAGTAAGCCCAACAAAGTTCTGATTTTTCTCACAGCGGCTACTTACGTATTTTTGTAAATCAAATTATTTCAGTACACATCTTCTGAGACGTTCCTGCTTTACTGGTGCCCTCGCCACATGCCCAGTCTGCCTGTCGGGTAACCTATTGTAAGGGCAGGAGGAGGCCTGCACGTGACGTGTCACCCTTAGCCAAAATTCCTGGCTCTCCCTTTTCTTGGTTTGTTGGCAGTAACCAAGTAATATTTATAGGTGTGGAGGATTGTTTATGTTCTGTTGTGTTCAGGGAGGAGTAGTTGGATCAGGAAGATGGTAGTGGCTTAACACACGGCTTCCCCTGCATGCCAGTGTGTTTGCTGTTTGTCTTGGGTGTAAATTCATTCTGCGTTTAGTCAGGGGACCAGGAGACCTCAGAAGCAGGGCAAGTTCCACACCAGTGCCTGCTACTTGGTAGGGGGTGGGACATGAATAATATGAGGTCCCTGTTCTTGGGCACTATAATCAGGTGAGGGGCTCATGATCCTTTTAGCCTCAGGGGCTTTGCTAAATCTACCACCAGAAACTATATGGAGAAGTGGAGCCATTCCCCCGCCTGTGCTCTAAGATCTTGAGAATGGTTTCGGACAAAAGTAAATAGAATCAGAGCTGCAAAGAGATTGCTTCAGGTTATAGAAAAACCCTTGGCCCTTTCTTAGAAGCCTCTCCCAAACCTCCTTTTAGAGCCTCTATTTCTTTCTTTCTTTCTTTCTTTTTTTTTTTTTGTAGAGATAGAGTCTCACTTTATAGCCCTCGGTAGAGTGCCGTGGCATCACACAGCTCATAGCAACCTCCAACTCCTGGGCTTCAGCGATTCTCCCACCTCAGCCTCCTGAGTAGCTGGGACTACAGGCGCCCGCCACAACGCCCGGCTATTTTTTGGTTGCAGTTCAGCTGGGGCCGGGTTTGAACTGGCCACCCTCGGTATATGGGGCTGGCGCCCTACTCACTGAGCCACAGGCACCGCCCTAGAGCCTCTATTTCTTGGAGTAGAACCCAGATTACTTGGATAAGTATTAGAAATTGAGATCTGTTTCTGAGGCTTATCTCCAGGGTTATTAGTGGGGAGGATACCTGTAGAAATATTGGTTCTGAAAGGTATTCTTAGGTTGAATTTTAAACATTGAAAGCAAATGAGAGGCAGGGTGAGAAGGGTCACAAACAGAAGCCAGGACTAGGAAGAAAGAGGGAAATTGACTTGGAACATTATAGGTCTCAGCGGTCTGTCAGAGTCTAGTCCCATGACTGTGACATATTCCTTCTGCAGAAGTCACTTTGCCTGGCTCAAGAATGGTCATCATTTCCTATGCGCTAGGGCTGTTTATAGGCAAGGTATTTTTGTTTTCTTTTTTTTTTTTAAATAAAGTTTTTATTGTTTTTGGTCTTTGAGCAATTTTATTTACTTTTTTTGGAGACAAAGTCTCACTTTGTCATTCTTGGTAGAGTGTCATGGCGTCATAACTCATAGCGCCCTCAAACTCTTGAGCTCAAGTGGTTCTCTTGCCTCAGCCTCCCAAGTACATGGGACTACAGGCACCCACCACATCACCTGGCTATTTTTAGAGATGGGGTCTCATACTCCTGAGCTCAGGTAATCTACCTGCCTTGGCCTCCCAGAGTGCTAGAATTATAGGTGTGAGCCATCTTGCCTGGCAAATGTTGATACATTTAGAAAGTGAGGTAGATTAATCTTTAAATGCTAATATTTGAAAATTGGACCAATTTTGAAGAGTGTAAGAGGGAATAGGGTACCCATACATTCATTGAAACTCTGGAGGCTTAGGGGGAATCTGGGTGAGGTTGGCAGCAACATATGGGTCTTGGTAAATAATAATCTAACTGAACATGGTAATGAAGAGAGAGCAGGCCGGGTATGGTGGCTCACACCTGTAATCCCAGCAATATGGGAGGCCAGGGCAGGAGGATCCCTTGAGTTCAGAGGCCAGAGCAGGAGGATCCCTTGAGTTCAGGAGTTTGAGACCAGCTTGAGCAAGTGCAAGACCCTATCTCTACTAAAAATAGAAAAAAACTAGCTGGCACTGGGGAGGGTGCCCATAGTCCCAGCTACTGAGGAGGCTAAGGCACTTGCGCCCAGGGGTTAGAGGTTGCTGTGAGCTATGATGCCACAGCACTGCAGCCTGGGCAAAAGAGTGTGACTCTGTCTCAGAAAAAAGAAAAAGACGAGTGAGCAGAGAAAATCATGGGAAACCCAGCCAGTCATGGTGTCGGGCCTGCTACCTTGATGGAATCAGGCCACCCCCAGGTTGCCAGGGCATCAGGAACGCACCAGGCTGGATTTCAGGGCAGAAAGGATGGGCAGTCACAGAGACAAAGAGGCCACAAGCAGAGCGGGAGCATGAGATAAGGGGGATGAGGTAGAAAGCCACAAACCAACCTTTTCTTTCCTGACAGAATCTGGACACCAAGACGAGGAACATAGTATGGATGGCACTGACTGCAGTGACATCTGCTGGCCATTTGTGGAAGAAGTTTTCCCTGTGTAGTCACAGTTTCTTGAGGGGATTTCAGGGAAGTAAGGTTGAGAATGTGCACTTGACATTTAGTTGTGACTACAGCATGTCACCGCAGTTCCAAGAGCAAGACCCCCACTTTATTTGTGGGTGCTTGAAAACAGCCACAGATAAAGTGGGGGTCTTGCCACAGTCAACTCAGCTCATCCTGCTTCCAAGGTGACGCCCAGACCGTCCCCTTCCCTTGGTTTCCACTGTCTGCAGAAGCACAGCCCCTGCTGTGCCAGAGCACCTTCTCTCTCGCTCTCTCTTTTTTTGAGACAGAGTCTCAAGCTGTCAACTTGGGTAGAGTGCCGTAGCATCATAGCTCACAGCAACCTCAAACTCTTGGGCTCAAGGATCCTCTTGCCTCAGTTTTTCTATTTTTAGTAGAGACGGGGGTCTTGCTCTTCCTCAGGCTGATCTCAGACTCCTGAGCTCAGGCAATCCACCAGCCTCAGCTCCCACAGTGAGCCACCGCGCCCCGCCCAGGGCAGCTTCTTGATGTGTTATTTATACATTCATTGAATGCTCACAGGGCAGGCATTTTATATCATTATCTTAATCTTCACAACCATTCTACTAGGTGAGTATCATTATCTTTGTTTTAAAGGAAGTTGAGGCCCAGAAGTTTAAGTAACTCGCTCAGAGGTTGTGGGGAGGAAATCTCAGAGCCAGTTCACATCCATCTCCCCAGGCTGTCCCTTTCTGGTTCCCCTCCATACTCTACAACGTTGCTTGACTGTTCCCATCTTTTAATTTTTCACTGGCATACATTCTACACGATATTTTCTATAGCCTTAAAAATGAATTAGTTTTTCTTTTTTTTTTTTTGAGACAGAGTCTCACTTTGTCACCCTGGGTAGAGTGCGGTGATGTCCCAGTTCACAGCAACCTCAAATTCTTGGGCTCAAGTGATTCTCTTGCCTCAGCCTCCCAAATAGCGGGGACTACAGGCACCTGCCACAACACCCATCTATTTTTAGAGACGCTGTCTCATTCTGGCTTAGGCTGGTCTCCAACTCATGAACTCAGGCAATCCACCCGGCTGGGCCTCCCAGAGTGTTAGGATTACAGGTGTGAGACACTGTTTCTAGCCTAAAAATGAATTAGTTTTTAAGTTGAAACATAATGCCTACATGGGCTAAAAAAAATCAAGTGGTCTCAAAGTATGACAATTATACAATTAAATTTCCTTTCACTGCCATTTCTAGCCCACATTTTCATCCAAACATTTCCTGTAACAGAACCTCTAGCCACCTACTGTGGCCTGCAGGGGGAGTCCGAATTCCTTGGCTGCATTTGCACCCCTCCGGAGTCAGCCCCCACTGGCTTAGCCCCTCCTAATCTGCACTTCTCACCAGCACCGGCATTGTGGTGGGGGCTCTGGCCGTCACAGTGGAGTGTGTGTGTCCACTCCCCCCATACAAGGACCAGCTTCTTTCCGCTTCCTTACCAAGACCCACCCTTTCCAGGATTCCTTTGTCTTCTTCTTCTGTTCTCTGCTGTCTCTGAATCCTTTTTGTCCCCCGTCTAATCACTGGGTTACACGTTGCCTTATCCTGCTTAGTGATTAGTTATTGTTGGTTTTATTTTTTTTTTGAGATAGGCTGGAGTGCATGGTATCACCATAGCTCACTGCAGCAGTCTCCAAATCCAAGACGCAAGTGATCTTCCTGCTACAGTCTCCTGAGTAGCTGGGATTATAGGCCCACCCTGAGTTAGAAATGAGATAGGTTCTGTAGGTTTGTTCTTAAGTTGAATTTGTATGTCAGTTGGAACAGGTACATTTACCTGTATTAGCCTCTGTTCATAAGTGTGAGATTTTTTTTTTTTTTTTATTTTTGAGATGGAGTCTCACTTTGTCGCCATCCATAGAGTGCCGTGATGTCATAGCTCACAGCAACCTCAAGTTCCTGGGCTCAAGTAATACTCTTGCTTCACCCTCCCAAGTAGCTGGGAATACAGGTGCCCACCACAATGCCCTGCTATTTATTTTTAGAAGTGGGGTCTTGCTGAGGCTGGTCTCAAATTCTTGAGCTTAGACAATCCACCCACTTGGGCCTCCCAGAGTAGTAGGATCATAAGCATAAGCCACAGCACCGGCCAATAAACCTTTTTTCTTTTTTAAAAACTTGTTTGGGCCACCCAGCCTGTAGTGCGAGTTGTACATAAGTCGGCTGTTTGTAGCTCTGGGACTGACTCCCTTCACAGGTAGGTGCCACTGTGTTCAGATGATTTTTTTTGTTCTTTTCTTTTTTCTTTTTTTCTGAGACAGAGTCTTGCTCCTTTGCCCTTTGTAGAGTGCCTGGAGTCATAATAGCTCGCAGCAATCTCAAACTCTTGGGCTCAAGTGATCCTCATACCTCAGCCTCCCACCTGGCTCGTTTTTCTATTTTTAGTAGAGATGGGGTCTCCCTCTTCCTCAGGCTGGTCTCAAACTCCTGAGCTCAGGCGATCCACCCACCTCGGCTTCCTAAAGTGCTAGGATTACAGGGGAGAGCCACTGTGCCTAGCTTCTTTCTTATTTTTGTAGAGACAGGGTCTTACTACGTTATCCAGGCTGGTCGCAGCCTCCTGACCTTAAGCGATACTCCCACCTCAGCCTCTCAAAGCAATGGGGTTACAGGTGCGAGCCACTGTGCCTGGCCACTTGTGCCACATTCTGATACCCAAGGGTGTTGGGTGGAACAGAACCTTCTGGGCGGAGAGAAGAATGTTCGTTTTTTCTGTACTTCCCTTGCCCAGTCTGTTGTTTAAGGCGTGATTACCCCCTTTTCTTTTATTTATTTATTTATTTTTTGGAGTTTCTGGCCTGGTGGGGAGTTTGAACCCACCACCTCCGGCATATGGGACTGGCGCTCTACTCCTTTGAGCTACAGGCGCCTCCCCCCTTTTCTTTATCTCTGTCATAATCGTTCTTTGGCTCTCTTTCACACCTCACTCTCATCCAGTGAACTTTCCTTCTCTCTCTGGAAATTATCTCAAAAGGTCCAACTTCAGCCTTCAGGTGAACAGACTGGTACCATTCTCATTTAACAAAGTAGGGAGCTGGTCTGGAATAAGGACTACTGGGAGGACAGGGGCCAAATCAGAGCTACCATAGCACAGAGCCCGTCCTGTCCTAGAGAAAAGCATCAGCAGGAAAAGTGAAAGATTATAAACAGACCTGGATGGTGCCCACCTTCTCGTTCGTCCTCTTCTCTTTCTTGAGAGTACTCTCTGGGGTAGGATCTGGAGTGAAGAGGAAGATTGGTCTCTTCTCTTCAAAGCGTTCAGTTAAGGAGATAGTTGAGGTCCCCAAGGCTTGTTTAGTCCAGCTCCCTAGGGCAATAGATCAAATGGAAAAGTGGGACAGAAGCTCTAGGTTAGAGGAATAGATAGATGTACATTTGCCTGGAGTGTCCCCTGTGTTAGAGATCATCTGAGGACACAGAACAGTGGGAAGGAGGAATGGGAATGAGTCTGGTTGGGTGAGAGGCTGTCCGGCAGGAGGATGCATGATCAGACCGCTCAGCAAAGGACTGCAAGGCCAAGATCCACTGATTTGAGACCAGCTGGCTCAGGTGGGGGTGTGGCTGCTAAGGCCCACCAGCTGCCCTTCCAGAGTGCTCTTTGATGGCCTTCAGAAGCAGGGGTATTTCCAACACCAAATATCATAATCTCAAGAGCTTGACCTAGTTTAACAGAGTGTACATAAACGAATACAATCAGCACTTCAAATGTAAAGCCCATCAGTGTACAAAGGTTGATGAAGGGTTTGTAGTGTGACTCAGGGAACATCTAGACTGATTTGTCTCCCAGATAATTATCCCTTGAAGAGGAAATCCCAGGGAGATGTTTAGGTGTCTAGTGTAGACTCCATGTCATGGGTTCTGATCCCAGAGAACTTCCTGCACACACTGTTACACAGGAACATACACTAAATTGTTTTGTGAAGGTAGCACAGGAGGCTATTCTACGCATTCGAGGTCAGTGTATCACCGCAGCTGTCTACTGTTAAAGGCCTTAACCCAGGCGTCCTCAAACCGCGGCCCGCGGGCCACATTAAGAGGCGTGAATTGTATTTGTTCCCATTTTGTTTTTTACTTCAAAATAAGATATGTGCAGTGTGCATAGGAATTTGTTCATAGTTTTTTTGTTTTAAATTATAGTCCGGCCCTCCAGCGGTCTGAGGGACAGTGAATTGGCCTCCTGTTTAAAAAGTTTGAGGACGCCTGCCTTAACCTTATCTCTTCAGGACTTTTCTTTTTATTCTCAACTTCAGGTCTAGCAGTTTGTCAGACTAGCTCCGGGTGATTCATATTAGTGACAGATTGAGAATTTACACAGAGGTATTTGAGATGGTGGCCCTCTGCAGGGTGTTGAACTGGGGCTAAAAATAGGTGGGGGTTCCTGGGACAGCCTCCTTCATGGCCACAGGTACCACAAAAAGAAAACTCAGCAGGGAAATATGTCTTTGAGCCCTGCCCACAAGAGAGGGCGAAAGCCCCCAACCTCTGTCACCCTTTCTGCCCCACCGGAAAAACTCGGGGTGACAGTGAATTTGGTGCTTTCAAAATGTCAGGGCTCCCACAGCAGACTCTCACTCCTTCCCACCCCCAGGCCTCTGAGCAGAGGT
Source organism: Nycticebus coucang (assembly GCF_027406575.1). Taxonomy (NCBI): domain Eukaryota; kingdom Metazoa; phylum Chordata; class Mammalia; order Primates; family Lorisidae; genus Nycticebus; species Nycticebus coucang. The sequence continues at coordinate 19,447,750 of NC_069785.1, read as the reverse complement.
CTTCCTGCTGGGCAAATTCTCTTTCTTAGTGTCTGCTTTCTTGGTTCAAGCACGAAAGTCTATACCTAACTGCCTGTAGCTATGTTTTGTCAAAAGACTGATGAAGGGGATGTGAAATATTTGCATAATAGGGCTAATACCACAACAAAACAAAAAACAAAACTCAAAAAGAAAAAAAGCACTGTGGATAAAGAAAAAAATAAACATTAAATTGTTTAAAAATAGAATATATGTACACATATATACCGTGTATACACACACGCATTTGTATGTGTCGGTATATATATGGTTCCTGTATTCAAGGAGCTTCTAGGCAGGTGGGGAGATAATTGGATAAATTAGTGATCTAGTAAAGAATGATAAGGGATATGGCCAATGTAAGAATAATTGTTTTGGAAGCATGGTACAAGAGAAGGTGAGTCAGCCAGAGAGAGGTGGGCAAGGCTGACTTTCTTTTTTATTTTTTTTTTGAGACAGAGTCTTGCTCTGTCACCCAGCCTAGAGTGCAGTGGCTTCAGCCTAGCCCATAGCAACCTCAAACTCTTGAGCTCAAGTGATCCTCCTGCCTCGGCCTCCCAAGTAGCTGGGACTACAGGTGCCCACTACAACGCCTGACTAGTTTTTCTCTTTTAGTAGTGATGGGGTCTCACTCTGGCTCAGGCTGCTCTGCAACTCCTGTGCTCAAGCAATTCACCTGCCTTGACCTCCCAGAGTGCTACATGAGCGTGAGCCACAATGCCTGGCCAGTCATCAGTTTACTTGAGAATTGGACAAACCACCCAAGAATTGTGTGTAGAAGGCCAAAGACCAAGACTGGGGCACCTATGAGGGGTGAGTTGAGTTGAGAAGCCACCAAAGGAAAGAGAAAGAACATCCCAAGAGGTTGGAGGAAAACCAGAAGAGAGCTGGCCCAGAAGCTGGAAAAGGTGAGAGGAATGAGAAGATGGTCTTTGTAAAAGTGTCAAGTATGTTCAGATGTCCTCTGGTGTGACAGGGGAAAAAAAGAAAAACAGAAGTGTCAAGTATGGCAAGATTGTGCAGATCTTGTAAAGCTCCCCGATTCAGCTTCGCTTGAGAAGAAAAAGGCCAGACTGAAATTAAAGAAAGTTTTACTTGGGTGGTGCCTGTGGCTCAGCCAGTAAGGCGCCGGCCCCATATACCGAGGGTGGCGGGTTCAAACCTGGCCCCAGCTGAACTGCAACCAAAAAATAGCCGGGCGTTGTGGCGGGTGCCTGTAGTCCCAGCTACTCGGGAGGCTGAGATAGGACAATCACTTAAGCCCAGGAGTTGGAGGTTGCTGTGAGCTGTATGAGGCCACGGCACTCTACCGAGGGCCATAAAGTGAGACTCTGTCTCTACAAAAAAAAAAAAAAAAAAGAAAGTTTTACTTAAGATATAATGTTTAATTACTTTAAAATTTACAATTACAAGGCTAACTAAAGGGGTTCTTTGGGGCCGTGAGTCTAAGATTTACCTACCTACCTTTAGAAGATAGAATGAAAATTTGGCATCGCTTTCATTTTATCACTAAAAAGATGTGGAGGCTGATGAGGTCACACAATAAACAGATCAAGACTAAACTCCAGATCTCTAGCTATTAGCCCTTTGCCCTTTCCTCTGTATCAGTGGTTGGTGCTCGAACTTCAGCTGGCATGAGAGTCACCTGGAGGACTCCATAAAACGCTGGCTGGTGGGCCCCACCCCAGAGATTTATATTCAGTAAATCTGGGATAAGACTGGAGGGAGGACGCATCTCTCACAAGTTCCAAGTTTCCTATTGCTTCTGGCCCAGGATCACATTTGAAGAACCCCTGCTCTGTAAACCTCTTTATCTCTAACACTTAAAGTACTTGAGGATTCTAGAAAGCAGCTAGGTCTCTTAAGTTGCTTAACCACTTTCTCAGAAACCCTCCTTCTATCATACTTTGCTTAAAAAGAATAGGTGCTAAAAAAAAAAAAAAAGAATAGATGCTTCATGCAGATCAGAGCGTCCTTATGGGAAAGTATGAATATGGTCTGAACTTTAATCACTGAAAATGGTTTTGAGCACTCACAGTGTTTTAGACTCTGTTCTGGCATTGAAGGTACAGGAACAAACTGCCCTTGGTGCAGGAGATACAGATGTATTACACAGAAGATAAATAACATAATAGGGGGTAAATAGGTAAAATATATATTACATTAATCAGAGTTCGACAGAGAAGAAGATAAGTCAAGGAAACATACAGGAATGTAGGGCAGGAGAGCATGTTGACATTTTAGGTAGGGTGGGCAGAGATGATAAGAAGCCACACTGAAGTAAATACTCCAAGGAGACCAAGGGGCTGTCTCAGGGAGGAATTTGGAGATTGCAAAGCCCCTTGAGGTGGGAACGTTCTGAGGAACAGCAGGGAGTCAGCGTGGGTGAAGAGGAATGAGTCAGGGGCAAGTAACAGGAAATGAAACCAGAGGTAACAGAAAGCCAGAAAAATGCTGGGATCTTAGGAAGTGATTTTGACGATATTTAGTAAATCCCCCCGTAACATGTCACGTCACTCCATTTCTCTTACATTAAATGAACTACTTACTTTTGAGGGAACATTAGGTTCCAGCCTTGCATGGTACCCAGGAGATCTGAAGCTCTGGGTGTCCCAATACTGAAGGGAAGTTCCCTGAGCAAAGTGGCTGAGTTTGCTCAGTTGCGTGTTTTCTCTAAACAACTGAGTGAGAGACAGATATGGAGAGAAATACGTTTCTTCAGACACCTTTTATATGTACGTGTGCACTGCCCTATCCTCCCCTCAACTCACCCCGATTCCCATCCTTAGCCTCTTCACTAAATTCCAAGAGATTTGCCCTGGCAATGCCTGCCACATTTTTTCTGAATTACAAATTACATTGTCTACACTTCTGGGAAAAGTTGACCCCACCCTTATGAGTTGTGAGCTGTGGCTCAGACCTTCAGTTCTTTTTATGGTCAAGTTTTGAGTCCTGGCCCACCCTACAAACACCTGTAATGGAAAAAAAAATAGACTCCACACTTTAAAGGACGGTCTGGGATGTTTGTCTTTCTGGAAGATTACTGAACTTATCTTCAAACATAGAAATCTTAAAGGTATAATACCACGTAGTTGCCACAGTCAAAGGCAGACTAGTGGGCTGGATGGATTATTGGCCTGAGAAAGTTTCACATTTTCTCCTGTTCAAGCACAGACAGTATGACCTGGAATAGAGGTCTATGGTACAAGGAAGTGTTTGTGTTTTCTTGGAGCCTTGGCCTACGTCCTGCAAAAACATAGGACTCAAAATATGTGGTTCTGGACTCTAAGAGGTGATAGTCTAAAATAAAAACAACCTAGACCAGAATGTAAGCATATTTATGAAGATTAATGTTTTCACATTGGTACGTGAGAAATATTTTGTAGCAGAACAAAAGGGGAATGTAAGCTTCCCTTATATTTTGTTTTTAAGTGTTCAGAGATCATATTTGTTTCCTTGAACAGAATATAACTTTGAAGTCATATTTGCAAATTATCAAGTTAACTATGGGTAAAAATTATAAAGTTTTGGATTTAAAAACACAGGAGTTTTCATTGATGACTTTTTTTCTTTCCAGACTTGAAGTGGCTCTTGGTGGCCCACATAGAGTAGAAGATGACTTTCTGTAGGTGAAGTTGCCCACCTCTCTAGAGCAGATTCCTCTGTCCTACCCAGAAACCATATTACATGTGGGTTCCTCCAAGATCCTAGCTGCTTCTGCTCCTAGGATCTGAAGGCTCTTTGGGGCAGGGACATTTTTTGGTTGATCCCCCCCATTTTTTCTTTTCAGAGTCTCATTTTGTCACCCTCGGTAGAGTACCATGGTGTCACAGCTCACAGCAACCTCAAACTCTTGGGCTTAAGTGATTCTCTTGCCTTGGCCTCCCAAGTAGCTGGAACTACAGGCGCTTGCCACAATGCCTGGCTATTTTTTTATTGTAGTTGTCATTGTTGTTTAGCAGGCCTGGGCCGGGTTCAAACCCACCAGAACTAGTGTATGTGGCCAGCGCCCTAACCACTGAACTACAGGCATACAGGCACTGAACCTAATCCCTAAAATCTTACTTAGACTGTGGGAGATAGAAGTGACCTTTAAGATCATTTAGTTCAATTATTCCTCTGATGCTTAAAGCATGTTTTCAATAACCTTGCCAAATTGTCTAGCAACTTTGGTCAAACACCTTTGGTGTTTGCACTTAAGAACAGTATTAGGTCAGCCTCTTTGGAAAGAAGTACAGAGAATCCTAAAAGAACTAAAAGTAGACCTTCATTTGATTCCATAATCCAATTACTAGGTATCTATCCAGAAGAAAAAAAAATCATTTTATCATAAGGAGATTTGCACTAGAATGTTTATCACAGCTCAATTCACAATCACCAAGATATGAAATCAACCCAAGTACCCATCAACCCATGAATAGATAACAGTGGTATATGTAAAAACCTTGGAATACTATGCACACATAAAACAGATGGAGGCGGGCGGCACCTGTGGCTCAAGGAGTAGGGCGCCGGTCCCATATGCCAGAGGTGGCGAGTTCAAGCCCAGCCCCCCCCCCCAAAAAAAAACAGACGGAGGCTGGGTGTGGTGGCTCATACCTGTAATTCTAGCATTCTGAAAGACTGAGGGGGGTGGATCCCTTGAGCTCAGGAGTTTGAAACCAGCCTGAGCAAGAGTGAGACCCCCATCTACATAAAAATAGAAAAACTAGCTGGGCATAGTGGTGGGAGCCTGTAGTCTCAGCTACTTGGGAGGCTGAGGCAAGAGGATCTCTTGAGCCCAGGAGTCTGAGGTTGCTGCAAGCTATGATGACATCACGGCACTCTAACCAGGGCAAGAAAGTGAAACTCTGTTGTAAATAAATAAGATGGAGACTTTACATCTTTTATATTAACCTTGATGGTGTTGAAGGACATTTACTTTAGTAAAGTATTAATGTACTCAATACTAATATGAAGCCAGTAGATGAACAACTACATGCCCACACAGGAGAAAAACACAACTAAATTCAAGTGAATGGAGGGGGATGGGGACAGGAAGTAGGAAGTAGGGAGAGGCTGGTAAGTAAGTTCTCTCTCTCTCTCTCTTTTTTTTTTGTAGAGACAGAGTCTCACTTTACTGCCCTCGGTAGAGTGCCGTGGCGTCACACAGCTCACAGCAACCTCCAGCTCTTGGGCTTATGTGTTTCTCTTGCCTCAGCCTCCTGAGCAGCTGGGACTACAGGCGCCCACCACAACGCCTGGCTATTTTTTTGTTTTTGCATTTTGTCCGGGGCTGGGTTTGAACCCACCACCCTCGGCATATGGGGCCGGCGCCCTACTCACTGAGCCACAGGCGCCGCCCAGTAAGTTCTCTCTTAATGGGCACAGTGTAAGAGCATATGGCACACTCCCTGGATGAAGGGCTCAACATGGAATTTACCTAACTACAACATGGACTTTACCTGACAAATGCAAGCAATGCAACCTAATCGTTTGTAGACTCATATTAATCTGAAATTTAAAAATTTGTTTTAAAAAAGAATAGTGTTAGGTGAGAAGGGAGACCATCATTCCATTTACTGAGGAAGGTCTTTGTGCAGGAGGTAAGTTCTGGTGTGCTTAACATTTTCAATTTAAATGTAATTCAATTCAATTAAGAAAGAGGAAAAGGAAACTTGGCTAATGCCTTTTTCGTTTTGCCAAATGAAACAATATTGTGGATAGATAATCAAGAATATCTCTTTGGAACACAGCTAAATGGTAAACACCCTACACTAGTATTTCCCATTCTATTTAAAAAATAATCCCAAATGCCAGACCACAGCTGCAAAATGCTTAATAGTGCCCCCACCCCACAAAACCCATCATTCCCTGTCTCCACCAACACAAACAAATTTTATGGCCCAGTCTTTACATGAATCACTCTGTGAAAATGATAGCAAATGTAATAATCCCAGACAGTGCAATTATCTAAATGTCTCCCTATTAGCCATTTGAATGGCTAAAGCCTTATAATCAAATGAGAGTGAATGCTAATTGAAATCTAATAGAGCTTACATCCGTGTGATTAGGTATCAGAATTTGATTCCAATATTGTTAAATTACAGACAGGGCCCATCAAGTCACACTAAAAATAAATATTGTAACCTCAGTGGCAGAAGGAGATAGATTGCTTCAATAAACATTAAACTGGAACCTGTTTGTATGGTGTTACTGCCACCTACTGGGACTTAGTGGAACAGCAGAGACAAATTTTTTTTTTTTTTGAGACAGTCTTACTTTGTCACCCTCCATAGAGTGCTGTAGTGTCATAGCTCACAGCAACCTCAGACTTTTGGGCTCAAGAGATTCTCTTGCCCTTAGCCTTCCAAGTAGCTGGCACTACAGGTGCCCGCCACAACACCTGGCTATTTTTAGAGACTGGGTGTTGCTCTCACTCAGGCTGGTCTCAAACTCGTGAGCTCAGATAATCCACCTGCCTTGGCCTCCTAGAGTGCTGAGATTACAGGTGTGAGCCACAATGCACCTGGCTTAGGCAGAGACAATCTTTGACATGGGCACAACTATTTGTTTTTCTTTTCTTTCTTTCTTTTTTTTTTTTTTTCCAGTTTTTGGCCAGGGCTGGGTTTGAACCTGCCACCTCCAGCATGTGGAGCCAGTGCCCTACTCCTTTGAGCCACAGGTGCCACCCCAACTATTTGTTTTTCTTTCCTTTCCTTTCCTCTTTCTTTCTTTCTTTTTTTTTTTTTTTGAGACAGAATCTCACTCTGTCTCCCTGGGTAGAGTGCTCTGGCATCATAGCTCACAGCAACCTCAAATTATCCTCTTGCCCCAGCCTCCCAAGTAGCTGAGACTACAGGAACCCTCCACCATGTCCTGTTAATTTTTAGATTTTCAGTAGAGACTGGATCTCATTCTTGCTCAGACTGGTTTGGAACTCCTAAGCTCAAGCAATCTACCTGCTTCGGCCTCCCAGGGCGCTAGGATTACAGATGTGAGCCACCAGCCCAGCAAACTATTTGTTTCTCTAACCCAAGCAATTTCTTGACAATTGAGCAAGAGAAATTGCCCAAACTTTAAATTCTAAGGTTCAACATGATTACTTATGGAAAATATTAATGATGGTCACTTCTGTAAAAAGCAGCCAAGATGATTACAGAGAATTCATGTTCATTAACTTCAGAAAACAAAGGGGGCAAAGTTAAAATAACCCTGGGCTGGAAGTGTGCATGTTGGTGAGGACTACAGGTGAGGTTGAATGAACTTGGGGGATCCATATTATGGCCTGATTCTGAGTGAATAGCTAGAGAAATGACACAACTCCCTGTTTTCCAGATGATGCTGTTCCTTCCCCTGTTTTTGCTAATGGAGGATTCACTTGCTGTTTGTAATATCTCTGGAATAAATAACAACAGTTATTGATTCTCTACTATGTATGAACACAGTTTTTAGTTGAGTAAAATAAGAAGTATAAAATGTCCCTCTTCAGGGAGTTTATAATCAGTTCAGTGGGGAGAATACAGAAACATACATGAGAGTTTATACTAGCAATTAAGGACTGATTTTATGGTTTGGTGCCTGTGGCTCAAGTGGCTAAGGTGCCAGCCACATACATATGAGCTGGTGGGTTCAAATCCAGCCCGGGCTGGCCAAACTATAATGATGGCTGCAAATGAAAAATAGCCGGGCATTGTGGTGGGCGCCTGTAGTCCCAGCTACCTGGGAGGTGGAGGCAGGAGAATCACTTGAGCCCAGGAGTTGGAGGTTGCTGTGAGCTGTGATGCTATAGCATTTTTACTCTGTCTCAAAAAAAAAAAAAAAAATCTGATTTTATCATGCAGCAATAGTTTCCTAAGAAAGAATGCTTGGGGGCCAGCTGCGGTGGCTCACCCTGATAATCCTAGCACTCTGGGAGGCCCAGGTGGGTGCATTGCTTGAGCTCAGGAGTTTGAGACCAGCCTGAGCAACACTGTGAGACTTCTCTCTAAAAAAGAGAAAGAATGAGATCCCATCTCTAAAAAAAATAATAACTGCTGCCTGTAGTCCCAGCTACTCCGGAGGCGGTGGCAGGAGGATCTCTTGAGGCCAGGAGTTTAGGCTGTTGTGAGCTATGATGCCCTTGCACTCTAGCCTGAAGTGACAGAGTGAGACTTTGTCTCAAAATTAAAATAGGCTTGGTGTCCGCCTGTAACACAATGGTTACGGCACCAGCCACATACACCGAAGGTGCCCAATTCAAACCTGGCCCAGGCCAGCTAAAACAACAGCTAAACAACTATAAGAAAAAAATAGCCAGGCATTGTGGCGGGCACCTGTAGTCCCAGCTACTTGGGAGGCTGAGGCAAGAAAATCGCTTAAGTCCAAGAGTTAGGTTGCAGTGAGCTGTGACACCATGGCACTCTACCAAGGGTGACATAATGAGACTCTGTCTCAAAAAAAAAAAATTTTTTTTTTAAATAAATAAATAAATGAACATTTCAACAAACATGGTACTTTGGGAAGATTTATTAGTGTACAATGTGTACATAAATATTAGGCCTAGATTTTAATTTAATTTACTTTGTGTTCAGTACAGTTCAAAAAATATTTTGTGAACCTACTATGTGCTTCGCTAACATCTAACGGTGCAATGATAGTGTGATACAGTCCCTGCTTAATTAAGATGATGTTCCTTCTCTGTATGGGCCAACTAGGTCTATGTCCATCGCTGGTATTTTGGGAGGTTGGCAGAAATGTCTTGTAAAATTCTTCTCTTAAACCTAAAAAAACCCTCCCAAATCTTCCATCATATGTCTAAGTGGAAAACATATAATATTCCTACTAGGCCTGCTGGAATTGGGTAAAGGATTCAATAAGGGAAGCGTTGTTGCAGAGGGCCGGAGGTGCATGTGGGTTTGTAAAACATGGAAGAAATAGTGGGACGCGCCTATTACTCTATACCATTACACATTACAGAGTCTGGAAGGAGAGTTTTCCTCACTATGGAGTGGTGTTGCAGGGCTCCCCCATCTACTGGTAAGTGGAGTATGTTTGCGAGGGTGAGCCATAGCACTCCAAAGTACACCAGCACCCTTCCACTCACCACCTGATTCTCTTTGTACTTTGGTTTTGCTTTGCCTGGCTTATAGTCAGGATTCAGGGCTTTGCAATATAATGCCTAGAGGTTTAGTTTTGTCACTGTAGAAATCAAATGAGCCTAGAGGTTATTTGGTTTTAATTATCATTTGTTGAAACGATCAATGTAAAGGATTTAGTCATTCAAATGGTTAATGAAGGGACATTTAGGTAATTGCAACTGTTGAATGTTCTTCCTTCTGCTAATTGTTTTTATTGAACAAGATTTATATCTAGGTAAGTTTCTAAGGCTGTGGGTATCACAGGCCAACATTTTTTAAAGATGAAAAAAAATTTTTTCTTTGTCTTTGTACAAGAAAAATTAAAAAAAATAAAAACTTAAATGTATTATGAGTATATAATAATTGTACTACCTGTATGCATTGTTTATATGCATAGGGTGCATGTGATGTTTTGATACAGATATACAATGTGTATTAACCGTATTCAGGGTAATTGGGGTATCCATCACCTCAAGCATTTATCATTTCTTTTTTTTTTTTTTTTGCAGTTTTTGGTGGCCAGGGCTGGGCTTGAACCCACCACCTCCAGCATATGGGGCCAGTGCCCTACTTCTTTGAGCCACAGGCGCCACCCCATTTATCATTTCTTTGTGTTAGGAACATTCCAATTCCACTCTTTTAGTTAAAGAATATCCTAATTTATTATTGATTATAGTCACTTTGTGCTATGAAATACTGTTTATTCTATCTAACTATATTTTTTGCACCCATGAGCCACCTTCACTCTATCTCCCCCTCCCTGCTACCTTTCCAGATTCTGATAACCATCATTCTACTCTCTGTCTCCATGAGATTGTTTTAATATTTAGCTCCCAGCTTGGTGCCTGTAGCTCAGTGGCTAGGGTGCCAGCCACATACACCAGAGCTGGCAGGTTCAAATTCAGCCCAGGCCTGCCAAACAATGAGAACTACAACCAAAAAATTGCCAGGTGTTGTGGTGGGCACCTGTAGTAATCCCAGCTACTTGGGAGGCTGAGACAAGGGAATCACTTAAGCCCAAGAGTTTGAGGTTGCTGTGAGCTGTGAGCTGTGACGCCATGGCGCTCTACCAAGGGCAACATAGTGAGACTCTGTCTCAAAAAAAAAAAAAAAAAATTAGCTCCCACATAGTGAGATCATGTGAGATTTGTCTTTCTGTGCTTGGCTTATTTCACTTAACACAATGTTTTCCAGTTCCATCCACATTGTTGCAAATGGCAGGCTTTCATTCTTTTTATGGCTATATAATATTCTACTTCTATAGGTACCATAATTTCTTTATCCATTCACCCATTGATGGACACTTAGGTTGATTTCAAATCTTGGCTATTATAAATAGTGCTGCAATAAATATGGAAGTTCAGATATCTTCAAAATACTGATTTCCTTTCCTCTGGATATATACCTTAAAGTGAGGTTTCTGGGACATATGGTGGTTCTACTTTTAGTTTTTCATACTGTTCTCCATAGCAGTTGCATTAATTTGCATTTCCACTGTAACAACGTATGAGGGTTCATCTTGCTCCACATCCTCACCAGCCTTCATTATTGCCTGTCTTTTTGATAAATGCCTTTTTAACTGAGGTGAGATAGTATCTCATTGTAGATTTGATCTGCATTTTTCTGATGTTTAATTGTTACTGAACACATGGTTCTTGTCCTCAAAGGTGAATCAAATTAATGATAAAGAAGAATGAGGACAAGTGGTTTGAGGAAAAAGAAAAAGAAATCTGGCTCGGCGCCTGCAACTCAAACTGCTAGCCACATACACCAAAGCTGGTGGGTTTGAATCCAGCCCAAGCCTGCTAAACAACATGACAATTACAATAAAAAATTAACCGGGCGTTGTGGTGGGCGCCTGTAGTCCCAGATACTCGGGAGGCTGAGGCAAGAGAATTGCTCAAGCCTAGGAGTTGGAGGTTGCTGTGAGCTGTGATGCCATAGAACTCTACCCAGGGCAACAGCTTCAGGCCCTGTTTCAAAAAAAAAAACAAGAAAAGAAAAAGAAAAATGTATCACTTTTCTGGCAAATGAGGAGGGTGTCATACTAGCATCTCAAAGGACCACCATCCTGCCTTTAAACAGAAAATCAGGACTTTTTAAATGGGGGGAAGGGTTCCATGGTTCAGGTCTATGTGGCTGATGTCACATGATGTGACTTTGGGCCATTTAACTAAAATCAGCATTTTGGGGGGATGGGGGACAGAGTCTCACTTTGCTGCCCTCAGTAGAGTGGTGTGGTGGCACAGCTCACAGCAACCTCCAAGTCCTGGGCTTAAGCAATTCTCTTGCCTCAGCCTCCCAAGTAGCTGGGAGTATAGGTGCCCACAACAACATTCTGCTTTTTTGTTGTTGCAGTTGTCATTATTGTTTAGCAGGCCCGGGCCAGGTTTGAACCTGCCAGCCTTGGTGTATGTGGCTGGCCCCTACCTGCTGAGCTACAGGCACTGCCTAAAGTATTAAAATTCTTACATCAGATTCTCCACACTGCCCTAACTGCTGAGCTATGGACCCTGAGCCAATATAATCTGCAGTTTTAATCTTGGGTTATCATAACCTTATCTCTGGTGATGGTGATCTTGTGATCCTTGTTTGGACAATTCTGTTGTGCCATCTCCTATGCTTTAAAATAATAGAAAACAAATGGCAGAAAACATTTTTTCTGCCCTTTTGATCACTGGCCTTGGCAATGAATGCAAGTTTAATACCCAAAGGGAGAAGTTTTAAATAGATAACTTGTGAAACAGACCTTTACTTCTGCTACATAATGATGTTGATTTGTTGATGACATTTTTTCATATGCCTATTTGTCATTTATATGTCTTCTTTTGAGAAATGTCCATTCAGATCTTTGACAAGCCAACATTTGGAAGGAAAATATTCTGGGTCCTAAATCTGGCTGCACTTTCCACTCCTGCAATTGCTTCACCTCTTGCTTTTCTTTTTTTTTTCTTTCTTTTTTTTTTTTTTGTAGAGACAGAGTCTCACTGTACCGCCCTCGGTAGAGTGCCGTGGCGTCACATGGCTCACAGCAACCTCCAACTCCTGGGCTTAAGCGATTCTCTTGCCGCAGCCTCCCGAGCAGCTGGGACTACAGGCGCCCGCCACAACGCCCGGCTATTTTTTGGTTGCAGTATTGGCCGGGGCTGAGGTTTGAACCCGCCACCCTCGGCATATGGGGCCGGTGCCCTGCTCACTGAGCCACAGGCACCGCCCCACCTCTTGCTTTTCAAAATACCCCGTATGCATACTGTCTGGTGTCATCCTCACAAACTTGTTTATGTGGCCATAACTCCGTACTTAGTTGCCATAACAGACTTTCTCGAGATTATATAAAACAATTCACACTGCCCTAAATGGAATTTTCTAGGTGTAATATTTTGCTTGGCTTCTCAATTACTTATGTAATCACCTAAGTTTATAATTCTAATCATTTAATTATGTTAGGGAGGAAAATTTTTTGCCTACTGTTCTTAATTTCAGTGACTGAAGCTTGAAAATTTAACTGAATAAAGACAGATTAACAGGAGAAAAGATATTATTTTTATTGATAATATTTTTTAAATGCATGGGAGTTCACAGAAATGAAGTGAAAATTCAAAAGAAGTGCTTAGGCTCAGGAGCTGACATACCCTCCCTTCCTAACAAAGGAGGAAGTGTTTGGGCTTCAAGAGATGAGGCATTTTTCAAAGTGATTAGGAAATACGTGAAGGAAACTAATGGAAGACAAGGGTTATTTTAGTAAGGTTTGTTCATGCAGACTCATTCTGGTGTGACATCTCCAGTAATGAGTTGTCCTCTTCTTAGTACAGAGAAGCACCTTTCTCAAAGGAGAATTTATGCCCTGCTTGTAGGCAGATAAGGGGAAGGCAGAGCCCTTTTACTGCACATCTGTTGTTTCTCAGTTTCCTTCAGCTCAAAATAATCCTTATGCCAAAGTAACGTATTTTGGTATAGTATATCTTCAGTGCCATTTCCCCACTTTTACTTTTTTTAATTTTATTTTATTATTAAATCATAGCTGTGTACATTAATGCGATCATGGGGCACCATACACTGGTTTTATAGACCATTTGAAATATTTTCATCACACTAGTTAACATAGCCTTCCTGGCATTTTCTTAGTTACTGTGTTAAGACATTTATATCCTACATTCACTAAGTTTCACATGTACCCTTGTAAGATGGACCGTAGGTATAATCCCACCAGTCACCCTCCCTCTGCCCATATTTTTAGGTTATAACTGGGTTGTAGCTTTCATATGAAAGCCATACATTAGTTTCATAGTAGAGCTGAGTACATTGGATACTTTTCTTCCATTCTTGAGATACTTTACTAAGAAGAATATGTTCCAGCTCCACCCATGTAAACATGAAAGAGGTAAAGTCTCCATCTTTCTTTAAGGCTGCATAATATTCCATGGTGTACATATACCACAGTTTATTAATCCATTCATGGATGCCCCACTTTCATTTTTATTTTTTGAGACAGAGTCTTACTATGTTACCATTGGTAGAGTGCTATGATGTCACAGCTCACAGCAACCTCAAACTCTTGGGCTTAAGCGATTCTCTTGCCTCAGCCTCCCAAGTAGCTGGGACTACAGGCGCCCACTACAATGCCCGGCTATTTTTTGTTCTTGTTGCGGTTGTTTAGCTGGCCTGGGTCGGGTTCAAACCCGCCACCCTTGGTGTATGGCTGGCACCATAACCACTGTGCTCTGGGTGCTGAGCCATTTTCCCACTTTTAGAAATGAAGAAATGGAGGTGTAGAAAGGATAAAGGAGGCCAGGTCTGGTGACTCATGCCTGTAATCCTCACACTCTGGGAGGTTGAGGCAGGTGTATTGCTTGAGCTCAGGAGTTTAAGACCAGCCTGAGCAAGAGTGAGACCCCGTTGGCTCGGCACCCATAGCTCAGTAGTTATGGGGCCAGCCACATTCACCCAGCCCGGGCCTGCTAAACAACAATGACAACAACAGCAACAACAACAAAAATAGCTGGTGTTGTGGTGGGCATTGTGGTCTGGAACTGTGAGCTCAGACAATCCCCCTGCCTCAGCCTCACAAGTGCTACCTTTTTTTCTGAATAGGAAGTTCTAAGTGTTCTTTTATGAAAAATTCGAACATTAGAGACATGCACAACATGAACACTGGCCGTCACTCTCAGAGTAATCAATTAGTATCTCTCTCCAGGGTTTTTTTTTATGCACATACTAATAAATATTACTGATTTTCCCACAAAAAATGGGATCATGTTATTTATATTATTCTTTTAAATTCAAAATATTAAGAGAGTACAAATGCTTTTGTTACATAGACACCTTGTATAATGCTTAAGTCAGGGCTTGTGGTGAGCACTTCACTAGAACAGTGTTCATTGTACTTGATACATGAATTTGTATCCCTTACCCTCCTCCCACCCAGCTTTCCTTCTCTTTAAATTGAAGTAAAAGTATATGGTAGTTCATGTCTGTAATCCCAGCACTTTGGGAGGCCGAGGAAGATCACTTGAGGTTAGGAGCTTAAGACCAGCCTGAGCAACATAGTGAGAACTTGTCTCTACAAAGTATGAAAACAAATTAGCTGGGTGTGGTGGCAAGTGTCTGTCATCCTAACTACTCTTAGGGAGGCTAGGGTGGGAGGATTTCTTGAGCTCTGGACTTTGAGGTTGTGGTGAGCTATAATTGTGCCACTGCACTTTAAAATTGAAGTAAAATTCACATATAACATAAAAGTTAGCATTTTAGCCATTTAAAAATTGTACAATTCAGTGGCTCATAGTACATTCACAATGTTGTACAATCAACACCACCATCTAATTCAGGAACATTTTTTTGCCCCATAAGGAAACACAATGCCCTGTTCATACAGCTTAGCATCTTGCTTTTGCACTTAATGCATCCTGGTATAAGATGATATGTCAGTTTCCTTTTAATGGCTCTGTAACATTCTAAATACCATAGTTAAATACACTCCACTAATGGACGGTTGGATTCTTCTAGGGTTTTCCAATTTTTTTTTTTTGTAGAGACAGAGTCTCACTGTACCGCCCGCAGGCAGAGTGCCCTGGTGTCACATGGCTCACAGCAATGTCTAACTCTTGGGCTTACGCGATTCTCTTGCCTCAGCCTCCCGAACGGCTGGGACTACAGGCGCCTGCCACAACGCCCGGCTATTTTTTTGTTGCAGTTTGGCCGGGGCTGGGTTTGAACCCGCCACCCTCGGCATATGGGGCCGGCGCCCTACTCACTGAGCCACAGGTGCTGCCCGGGTTTTCCAATATTATAAAAAATGCTATACCTAAAAAAAAATGCTATACCTAACATTTGTGAACACTTGCACACGTTTGTGAGAAAAATCATTAGAAATAAAAATATTAAGTCAAAGGAGGTGAACATTAAAAGTGTAAACAAAGTTGGCCAGGTATGGTGGCTCACGCCTGTAATCCTAGCACTCTGGAAGGCTGAAGTGGGCAGATTGCCTGAGCTCAGGAATTCGAGCCCAGCCTGAGCAAGAGCAAGACCCCCATCTCTAAAAATAGCCAGATGTTGGGGTTGGCATCTATAGTCCCAACTACTCGGGAAGCTGAGGCAAGAAGATCACTTGAGCCCAAGAGTTTGAGGTTGCTGTGAGCTGTCACGACAGCTCGGCAGTCTCCCCAGGGCAGCAAAGTGAGACTTCTCAAAAAAAAAAAAAAAAAAAAAGAAAAAGAAATAATCACATTATTGCTTCAATTTTTATTTGTTTAAGAGATGTTCAACTTCCCTTGTAATTAATGTTTCTTAGCAATTTGTATTTTTGTGTGTGTGTGACTTGCTTGTTCATACTCTTTGCCCATACATTCTATTGAGTTCTTTTCAAATTGACTTTTAGTTCATAAGAAATTTTTGTTTTAAAAGATCTTTTTAGTTCTTATTTTTAAATCAACTTTTTTCTTCCCTGTCCAGAAAAAAATTTCTAATTCATCTGTGTTAAGAGCTTCCAGGCCATTTAGTTAATGAAACCTTTTCCTGCTGAAGAGGGCTTGGCCTGTAATCATCAAAAGGATAATAATACCCCATTTCCCTTTCCTTTAGAGCTACCATTCTCTTTCTTTCACATTAATTGCTTCATGTTTTCCTTACTTGATGCATTTGACCTTAGGTTTTTCATTTAGGGCTTTTTTGCTGTATCCAGCTGTATTATATCAGAAGAAAATTAATTACTTTGGCTTTTGGATACATTGTATAAGAAAACCCCACTGCATTAGTATTCCTTTAAAGATTTGTCTAATTTTTGACTCAGCCAAAGAGTACTTTGATTTAAACTTTATTATTTGGAGTCCATGTGTTCGAGATGGTTTTTAGACTCCCAGGGTGATCTCACCTCAAAACCAGTGACAACCATTATATCTTTGTCAGGGTGAGAAGGCCAGCTCAAATTCTAGGTTAGCTGGTCACATGCAATTTTCCGAGCTGCCAGTAGTGGGAACCCTTTTCCATTTCTTAACTCAAAGGGCTATCCTAAGCTTCCATGTGCTGTCAGGTAGTGCTTTGCCCCAGAAGCAGAACCAGTGACCTCTGGGGCTAGATTGAGAAATTAATGAAGCCCTGTGGGATCCTTAGCAAAAGAAGAGTTGGCATAAATGGGAGGTGTATTCTGTATGGTTCTCAAGGGAGTTGAAAACAAACCAAGGATGAAAAAATGCTGCCACAGCTGCCATAGCCTGTGAATAATGTGAGGGTGAAGTGTTGACAACACACAGATTCCCCTGAGAAAGCTTGGGGGTGAGACAGTGACAATACTGCAATGCTTTTCTTCTGGTCTTAGCATTGATTTTCAAATAACCCATTCACTTAAAGTCTAACCTGGCCACTCTGTGTTGAGGGATGGGGTGGATATGCAAGGCCCATAGCAGCTTTATTATTTCTACTGCTGCACATCAGCGTGGGAATAAATCAGGCATTCAAAGTCTGTCTCATTTTTCAGCTGGTCAACAAGCTTCATTTGGAGATGGGATGAAAGAGGCAAGCCAACAAGAATTTTCTCTTCCGTGCTTCTAACAATGAACTGAATGAAGTTTTTTGTTTTTTTAATTTAAGAGTGAGAACAATATTACTCAGCTACCTTCCTGTATTAGCCCCCTCACCATTCCAAAGGGAGAGACCAAGTACTCACTTAGCTGGTTTTTTATATGGTTAGTTCTGCTACTGGTACCCTTAGAAACATTAGCACCCACTCTTATGGCTTCTTGAATGTTACTAAGGTCTTAAATTGGCATAATGTATTTCTCAGGGCCTTATATTTATTTATCATATTACTAACTTTTCCTCAATTTTATGTATTACACATCTTGCTGATAGATAATCTGGAAAAGTATAAGAGAATGAAAAGCAACCACAATCTTATTCTCGAAGACTACCACTATTAATATCTCGATATATTATCCTTCCATCTTGCATATACATATACAGTTGATTCTTATTATTTTGGTAGTTTTGTTCTATAAAGGCACTGAGAACAATGAATCTACAAACACTGAACTATTGCTCCTAGGAGCAATGTATTGGGTTAAGTGCCTATGAGTCTTTGGTCACAATATTTTCCTCAACTGATCCATATATATCCTGATTTATGTGTGTTCCTATTTAAAGATACTGTACATATATTGGTGATTCATTAACATTGAACATATGGCCATAGCACTGTAACTCATGCCTGAATGAAACTTATCTTGGCCAGCCACAGTGCTCATTCCTGTAATCCTCGCACTTTGGGAGGCCAAGGTGGGAGGATTACTTGAGACCAAGAGTTAAAGACCAGCCTGGGCAACACAGCAAGACCTCATCTCTACCAGATGAATTTTATTTTATTTTATTTATTTATTTATTTATTTATTTTTGAGACAGATCTTCAAGCTGTTGCCCTGGGTAGAGTGCGGTGGCATCACGGCTCACAGCAACCTTTAATTCCTGGGCTTAAGTGATTCTCTTACCTCATCCTCCCAAATAGCTGGGACTACAGGCACCCACCACAACGCCTGGCTATTTTCTTGGTTATAGTTGTTATTGTTGTTTTGGCAGGCCCAGTCTGGATTCGAACCCGCCAGCTCTGGTGTATGTGGCTGGCGCCCTAGTCGCTTGAACTATAGGCACCGAGTCAGACCTAGGTAACTTAGAAAGAAAAGAAATTTATTAAGCTCACGAGTGCTGGAGACTGGGAAGTCCGAAAGCATGACACCAGCATTTGGAGAGGGCCATCTTCCTGCATGATAATATGGCAGAGAGCATCACATGGTCAATGGGCTTAAGGCAGGTTGAGAAGCATGTGATCCGTAAGCACAGGGTTGAATGTAATGAATGCTGGGTTCTAATTACGATATGCTTTTATATTTGCCCTTTGCTTCTAGGAACTTGTCTCCTGTTCTCAATGCATAGTCTGCACAGTGAACTGGGGTGAACTCTGGGTTTCTCCAAGTTCTTTCAAGGGAATTAGGGTTAGGAGAAGATTACATGTAAAGTGCCTGCAGGTCTCCCAAGTATTCCCCTCAGAGAAGGACCCAAGCCTGTCTGTCTCCATTTTACCTGAGCACACATCTATAGGGCTCTGTAAGAAGTGGACTGTTGTGAAATACGTGGAGTTATTAGAAGACCTAGTGAATCTGGTATATAAGCCCTCATGACCCCCAATCCAGACTGGAGTGCGGACTTGAATGGCTGAGACATAAAAAACAGTTGTGCTGCCACAGGGCGCCTTAATGGCTCACAGAACAATTTCAGCCACATCAGGGGCTGGGGAAGGGTATAGGTACATGCTGTAGGGAGGGGAAACTTTTCCTTAACCCTCTTCGGGTTTCTGGCTGCGTCTGAAAACTAAACTCACAAAGACAGATTAAGAGGAGAACATATAAATTTATTTAATGTTATTTTACATGACAAAGGGGCCTTCACAGGGAAATGCAGACCCAAAGAATGGGTGAGCCTGAGTCTTTTTATACTAGCTTTGATGAAGAGTGCAGAGTTGTGCAAAAATGTGATAGGACAATTGGGTCTGAGCTAAGGATAGGAAACTGGAGGAAACTTAGCAAGGCCTTTCCATTCGAATTCCTTTCAGCATCCCTCCATCTTTGGAGATGAAGATGTTCCTTTCCTTGGCTAGGCAAGGTGACTCACGCCTGTCATCTTAGCACTCTGGGAGGTTGAGGCAGGAGGCTCGATTGGCAGGGCTTTGAGGTTGCTGTGAATTAGACTGATGCCACAGCACTATAGGTGGGTGACAGTGACACTGTCTAAAAAAAATGATGTTCCTTTCCTCCAGGTAAAGGTAAAGGAGAGGCCCCTCTCACTCAAGGGTCTTGTGACCTGTGTTAGGGGAGAAAGAGGAAGTCAGAGTCCTTCCTGCACTGGCCATTTCTCAAATTCCTTCAGTTTAAGATACTCAATATGCCAAGCTGCCATATTTTGGAGTAGCATGTTCTTGAACTTCATCAATGCCATAAGGACCAGGTGGGATCATAGTCCTGTGAAATCTGCACTGGGGTGATGCAGGTCTAGGATCCCTAATATTCTGTTCTATAATCCACTTCTGGGGGAGGAACCATTTGTCTGATTGTCTTTCTTTTTTTTTTGTCTCTAGACTGTTTATTCTCTCCTAGTGGGGAGGGGCGGTATCCAGGTAGTTGAGGGCACAGGTCCTTATGTGTAGCACACGTAGCCATAGTTGGCGTTGTCAAGCTCCTTGGTGGTGCGCAGCCCGTACAGCTCCTTCCAATCAGGTACATCTTTCATGATGATGGCTTCCTCCTCCAGATTCTCCCGAAGCATCCGCAAGACCCTCCGGTCCTTCTCTGCCAGGAACAGTGGCATCAGGGCAATGCGGGTCTCCAAGTCCTCAATCAGCAGGCGCCTGCGTTCTCGATTCCACTTCATCATGCTCCAGTACCCATAGAACAAGGTCCCGATGCCCATGGCCAGCATGCTGTAGCCAGACAATCCTCTACGGGGCAGGTTCCGTTTGATGGGGCCGTAGCCCCCGGGAGGAGGCATGTCCTGCTTCACCTTTGACGCCGCCATACTCACAAGACCCTGATTGTCTTTCTTATCTCTTTCCTTCAGAAAAAGATTTGGGACTGCATTAAACATGGGTTACTGCAAGAACAACTATGTCTATTTTTTTTTTTTTTTTTGCGACAGAATCTCACTATGTCACCCTGGGTAGAGTGCTATGGCATCATAGCTCACAGCGACCTCAAACTCTTGGGCTTACATGATCCTCTTGCCTCAGCCTCCTGAGTAGCTGGACTACAGGGGCCTGCCACAATGCCCACCTAAATGCCTGGCTATTTTTAGAGATGGGGTCTAGATCTGGCTCAGGCTGGTCTTGAACCTGTGAGCTCAGGCAATCCACGTGGATTACAGGCGTGAGGCACTGTGCCCAGCCAATAACTATGTCTACTTTTGACTCACTTGCAAGAAGCCTATAGTCGGATGTTACAGGTGCCAGGCCTCTCCAGGCAGTGCTGAAGTCCACTACCTCTGTGGGAGCTCTTTCACTCACATAAGGGGGGTTAGGGGCTAAACAAAGAGATGTATTTGCGGAAGAAGCATCTTTAGGCTATGAAAGCATTTGTCCAGAGCTGATTACCAGATCTTGTCTCTGGAAATTGTGATCATGGACTTAGATTGATCACAGGAATCAGATTTATCTTCAGGGAGTCTTGGGAAGAATTGGCCTAGAGTTGGTTTGTGAAAGAATAGACCTGAGATTGGAAATTTTGACCTCTTCCATGAGTAGGCATTGTGGATTGGAGGAGGTTAGCATTTTGGCATGGGTGAATTTTTATCTATCCAGAAAAAAATTTTTCTTTTTTCTTTCTTTCTTTTTTTTTTGAGACAGAGTCTCACTCTGTCGCCCTGAATAGAGTGCCGTGGCATCGTAGCTTAGAGCAACATCAAACTCTTGAGCGAAAGTGTTCCTCTTGCCTCAGCCTCCTGAGTAGCTGGGACTATAAGTATGCACTACCATGCCCAGTTGCTCAGGCTGGTCTTGTACTCCTAAGCTCAAAAAATCCACCTGCCTTGGCCTCCCAGAGTGCCAGGATTACATGCCTGAGCCACCACACCTGGACCAGGAGCTTTATAAATAGATTCACTGACAGGTAGTCACTCTAAAATGTGGGGTGAACTCCAAGAGCTGGAGGTTGCGGTGAGCTGTGATGCCATGGCACTCTACCAAGATCGACAGAGTGAGACCCTGTCTCTAAAAAAAAAAAAAAATTGTGGGGCGAATTCAAGGAATGTCCTTGATAATTTGGGGAGAAGGATACCACTTTGGGACTGTGGAGATCTTTGTTGGGATAAATCATCTGAATTTATGCTATGAGACAGAACGCCCTAAAAAATTCATCTCAACCAGCTCCAATAACCATTTCTTGTAGTGTGTGTTCCCAAAGTGAATGATGTGAACTGAAGGCTTGAATAAGGTCAGATATGGGGAGTAAATGTGTCATCATGGGAAACAGTACAGGCATAAAAAGATTCACAAGCCTGGATAACAGCAAGGCACTGTCTCTAAAAAAAGTTAATAAATATTAGCTAGGCATGGTATAGTCCCTGCTACTCGAGCTTAGGAGTTGGAGGCTGTAATGACCTATGATGGTACCGCTACACTTCACCGAGGGTGACAGAGCGAGACCCTGTCCCAAAAGAAAAAGTAATTTTCTTTCTTTCTTTTTTTTTTCTAGAGATGGAGTCTCACTTTGTTGCCCTCAGTAGAGTGCTGTGGCATTATAGCTCACAGCAACCTCCAGTTCTTGGGCTTAGACAATTCTCTTGCCTCAGCCTCCCAAGTAGCTATTTTTTTTGTTGCAGTGGGGCCGGGTTCAAACCCACCACCCTCGGTATATGGGGCCGGCGCCCTACTCACTGAGCCACTTTTTTGGCACGTAATTTTCATAGCTATATGTTACATCATTTAAAATTAAGTACTAAATATAATTGAATCATGTTGATCAGTGATAGATTTTTAACAATTTAACAATATGTGACTAAGTCGTTTATTCACTACTCACCCCTTGGCTTCTCCCCAGTGGATCTCTGCAAGATCATTTCTATCTCTTTTTGGTTTTGATTATGTACAGCAAGTCCTCAGATAACCTCATTTCATTCAACATAATTTGCTTATAATGTGGATGAGAAAAAGACTGCTTCCTGTCCAGGGCCACTGTCTGCGTCTGTGTGGAGTTTGCACGTCCTCACCACGTCTGCGTGGGTTTCCCCAGGGTACGCAACTTCCTCCCAGATCCCAGAGATGTGTGCTTCAGGTGACTGCTTGTCTAAGTGGTCCCATTCTGAGTGCGTGCAGGTGTATGTGTGAGGGTGCCCTGTGACCAGACCACATCCTGACTGGGTTGGCTCCTGCCTTGTGCCCTAAGCTGCTGGCATAGAATCTGGCCACCTGTGCCTCAGAATTGGAAAAAGCTGGTTGGAAAAGGAATGATTACAAATTACTGTGAAATAAAAACTCATAAAGTATGGGATAATCATACAAAGGCACAAAAATAACAACGTGGTACCTAAGTGCTTAGTGAGCTTGCCGGTTTGTTATTGTTTGTTTTGGACCCCCTGGTGGTTGGAGGTGCTTGTTACAATTTTCACTTTGCAAACGTTTATTTGATTAAACGGACCACCACTACGACCACCATTACTCGGTGATTCACCAAAAATTGGTAAATAATTCTCTTTTTTTCCTAATTTCAGATTAATATAAGGGTACATAAGATTGGGTTACATTGTGTTTGTTAGATAGCATCTGAGTTGTAGTCGAATCCTTCACCCAGGAGGTGTGCCACATACACCTACATTGTACCTGTTAGGTGGGAGATTACTGAGCCCCCTTCCCTTCTCCCCCTTCCCTAATTATTTTTATTACTCTTTGTTGTTGTTTTTGAGACAGAATCTTACTCTCTTGCCCAGGCTAGAGTACCATGGCCTCAGCCTAGCTCACAGCAACCACAAACTCCTGGGGTTCAAGTGATCCTCCCACCTCAGCCTCCAGAGAAGCTGGCGCTACCAGCACCCACCACAGCACTTGGCTAATTTTTCCGTTTTTGGTTAATTTTTCTATTTTTAGTAGAGACAGGGTCTCACTCTTATTCAGGCTCATCTCAAACTCCTGAGCTCAAGAGATCCTCTTCTGTCAGCCTCCCAAAGTGCTAGGATTATAGGCGTGAGCCACCGGGGCCTGGCCTCATGGTTCTATTTTTAATTTCATTAGAAATATCCATATTGTTTTCCAGAATGGCTGTACCAATCTACATTCCTACCAACAGTGCACTAGGGTTCCCTCTTCTCCTCATCCTCACCATATGTTATCTTTTGACATTTTTTGTCACTGAGTCTCACTCTGTCACTAGCTCACACAGTGAGCTCAAACCCAAATTCCTGACTCAAGCAATCCTCTTGCCTCAGCCTCCTGAGTAGCTGGAACTACCGGCACCCACCACAATACTCGGCTAATTTTTTTTATTTTTAGTAGAGACAGGGTCTCACTCTTGCTTAGACTGGTCTCAAACTCCTGAGCTCAAGTGATCCTCCCAGCTTGGCCTCCTAGAGTGCTGGAATTACAAGAGTGAGCCACCTCATCTGGACATAAATTATCTTTTTTAAGTGATGCTGTATCTCCTCTCACACGTTGCCTCTCTGTGATTCCTCATCATGAATTCAGCTTTTCATATGAGGTTTCTTGGGCAGAGAGAGGGGAACAGAGAAGGGAGGTAGATAAACGTCCTGAACCAGGCAATCTTTGCGCTATGGTCTTCTGTCACTCTGTCACTCTGCATCTGTCACCCACATGCTCTGATGATAACCCTGCTGGTTCAGATATGTCAGAGGCAGCTGTGGTTGAATCAAACTAAACAGTGAAGCTCTTCTCAATAGCCTCTGTTTCTTGCTTTCCTCTAGGGAGACACACTTTAAATGTGCCTGAATTGCGTTTTTTGGCAGATTGTTACAGTAGAATATTGACTCTCTGATCTGAAGCCAGGCTTGTCCCAGAGATTGTCTGTTTTTCTAAGAGCTAATAATGAGAATTGATCAATGACTGCGGTAGGGGTGGAGGTGGAGGAAGGAAGAAAAAAAACCCTGATCACTGTTCAGAGAACACTGAATTTCTGAAGCTGCTTGGCAATTTATTTCTATTATTTTGCCTGATCTTTTCTCGTCAGAAATGAAGCAAGTTTTCTCTTTGTTCAGCACTGGACTCTAAAAAAGAAACGAAGCCAGTTTTTAATGAATATTGTACAACTGAATTAAGGCAAAGCGAGCAAGCGAAGCAAATCTAAATGCTGTCTGTGAATTTTCCTATTCTTTAGTTTTTATCACCATGATATCTATAGAGGTCAAGTCTGATTACAACTAACCCCATGGGGGGAATTACATCATTTTCAATGTAATGGAATTTCAGTATTGCAATAGGAAGCCTGGGGGATTGGGTCCCAGTTCATTCCCTAGGAAAAGAAAGATAAATACCTACCCTTCTGATTTCTCATCATTCACTGCCCCCCAAACAGACAAAGGAAATCCATATGTATGGGAAGGGGACAGGGTGATGGAGATGCAAGATAGTAACGGCTTCTCTTTAAAATGGAAACTTCCATTTTCTTTTTCTTTTCCTTTTTTTTTTTTAATAAGTGATCTACTTCCTTTGATCATTTGGTCAGTTTTGCTTTATTTTAAAGTGTGTTTCCCTATTCCTTGTGCATCTCAAGCCCCTTTGTTGAGGGTGACTCCTCTCCCGTTTGTCCTGCTGCCCACCCCCCAAATTCAGCTGGGATTCTCTAACGCAGCAGGCCCTCTGTGGGAAAGCAGTGTATCTTTTATGTATCACCAGTAGCCATAATTATTTTCTAGAGCTTTATTTTCTTTGCATTATGTGAACAATAGGTTGTTTTCTCCCAGATATAAGATTTGACCATTGTTTTTCCAAGGGCTTTTTCAGACTGTGTATGTTTCTATTCTTCGCTAGCTCTCTATACCCTAAGATGATAGCAAGCTCATCTCGATACGTCTCAGAGGAAAATACTACCTTTTCTTTCATCCTTTCTCTTTCTTTCTTTCTTTTTTTTTTTTGAGACAGAGTCTTGCTCTGTTACCCAGGCCCTAGTTCACTGCAATCCTAAACTTCGGGGCTCAAGTGATCCTCCTTCTGGGCTCAAGTGAGCCTCCTGAGTTGCTGGGACGACAGGCACCCTCCACAATATCCAGCTAATTTTTTCTATTTTTATAGAGACAGGGTCTCACTCTTGCTCAGGCTGGTCTTGAACTCCTGAGCTCGAGGGATCTCTCACCTTGGCCTCCCAGTGTGTTAATGACTTCTGGGTTTCACGTCATTGTTAGGAGGGCCCTTCTCTACTCCATAGTTTTAAAGAAATTCTACTTTCTCTTAGTCCTTTTATGGTTCATTTGTTATTTCTTTCTTTCACCTACTTGGAATATTCCTAGTATATGGTATCAGGTATAGATAATTTATAATATTAACTGCTTTTATATCCATGCATTTTTTAAAATTTTTCTTCTTTATTATTATATTTATTTATTTATGAGACAGAGGTCTCACTCTGTTGCCTAGAGTACCACAGCATCATAGCTCATAGCAACCTCAAACTCTTGAGCTTGAGCAAATCTGCCTTAACCTCCCATGTAGGTGGGATTATAGGTCCTGCCACAATGCCCGGCTTGTTTGTCTATTTTTAGCAGAGACAGGATCTCCCTCTTGCTCAGGTTGCTCTCAAACTCCTGAGCTCAAGTGATACACCCACCTGGGCCACCTATAGTGCTAGGATTACAGGCAATAGCCACTGCCCTGAGCCTAATTTTCTTTCTTTAAAGTAAATATACTATTCACACACATGATACCCCCTGGATAGAGGGAGAAAAGAGAAGATAGAAGAGAAAAGTCAGCAAATTCAGGAGCATCAGTGTCCCATTTCTGCTCTTGGCAGCGCCATGGGGAGAGGAGTAGGATCTTTTGCATTCAGGCACATGGGATTTAGACAGGTTCAAGGAATATTTTCTTTCTTTCTTTTTTTTTGAGACAGAGTCTCACTACGTCACCCTCAGTAGAGTGCTGTAGTGTCATAGCTCACAGCAACATCAAACTCTTGGGCTTAAGTGATTCTCTTGCCTCAGCCTCTCAAGTAGCTGGGACTACAGGCGCCCATCACAACGCCCAGCTATTTTTGTTGTAGTTGTTGCAGTTGTTGTTGTTTAGCTGGCCCGGGCTAGGTTCGAACCCACCAGCCTTGGTGTATGTGGCTGGCGCTGTAACCACTGTGCTACCAGCGCCGAGCCCAAGGAAGATTTTCAAGTCTCAGATATGTTGATGAAATAGAAGAGGACTGTTGATATTAAAGGTGCTGTTTAGACAAGATCTTGGATGGACTTATTGTTAGAACCAGCCCCATCCTAATTTGCTCCACCCCAAAATGCAAGAGATCAGAATCTTCACCTAACTCAGAAGAGGCAGGTAAGGACTTTAAAAACTAATCTTAATTTTTCTACTAGTCTTGGGGAATGGGGGCCTGGTGTCAGAAATGCAATTTTTACATAAAGTGGCATTTCTTACATACCTGATCATACCTACCACACATTGTCTTTGTCCTTTGGGATGCTGTAACAAAATAACACATGCCTAAGTGGCATATGAATAACACAAATTTGCTTCTGGAGCCTGGGAAGTCCAAGATTGGGGCACTGGCAGATTTGGTAATTGGTGGGGGTATGCTTTCTGGTTTATAGATGGTACCTTCTAGCTGTGCCTTCACATGAAGGAAGAGAAGAACTGATCTCTTCAGACCCTGATAAGAGTGGTAATCCCATTGGTGAGGGCTCATGGCTTAATCACCTCCCAAAGGCCCCACCTCCTAATACTATCACCTTGGTGGTAGGATTTCAACATACAAATTTTAGTGAGCTTCAAATATTTAGAGCAGAGCATATATACTTTAATTTAGGCATGCACTATTTGTGATTAAATTACTACCTCATAACTCACTACAGCTACCAAAATTTAAAATAAAAAGTTAGAGAATTCCAACTTTTAGAAGTCATGAACTTAGTTCTAGCCTTCTGGAATCTCATGCACCAAGGTGTCCTAGAATGCTACTGGGCTATAGATACTTTTATTTTTATTCTGGAGTTGGGGGTGGAAGGCGGGTGGGTGAAAAAAAAGGTCAGGTACACAGAATTGAATTAATCAGATTCCTCAGTCCTCAGTGCATTACTCTGCAAAGTTGCTGTACTGTTTTGTCACCTCCCCCCTTCCCTCCCTGTTTTTCTCCTATTCTCTTTGTAGACACCCAATCTAGACACTTTTCCCGTGGTCACCTGAGAAGCTGGAACAGTCCAAGTGTCTCTCTTTTTTTAATTTTGATTATAAGTTTATTTATTTTTTAAATTTAACTTTTATTAAATTGTAACTATATACATTTATAGGGTACAATGTGATGATTTGAGATACAATGTGGAATGCTTAAATCAAACTGATTAACATAACCATCACCTTACTTACTTATTTTTTGTGGTAAGACATTGATAATATATTCTTAATTGTTTTGAAATGTACCCTTGCATTGTGTACATGAGGTGAGATCCCCATCAAATACCCTTCCTCTACTTGCCCTCCTCCTCCTCTCCCCCCCTTCTTTTTGGACTATATTTGTACAAAAATCATTTTACAAAAAAAAATTTGCAACAGAATGGTTATTGCAGCCCATTTAATAATTCCCAAGTCATGGAAGCAGCCCAAATGCCCATTAACCCATGAATGGATTAACAAATTGTGGTATATATATACCGTGGAATACTATACAGCCACAAAAAAGACAGAGACCTGGGCAGCACCTGTGGCTCAAGAAGTAGGGCGCTGGCCCCATATACTGGAGGTGGCGGGTTCAAACCTGACCCTGGCCAAAAACTGCAAAAAAAAAAACCAAAAAAACCCCAGAGACTTTACATCTTTTACATTTACCTGGATGGAGCTGGAACATGTTCTTCTTAGTAAAGTATCTCAAGAATGGAAAAAAAAAATCCAATGTACTCAATACTATTATGAAACCAGTTCATAAACACATATTCATACAAATGATAAAACACAAATATAGTCCAAGTGTCTCTTAGAAAACCTACTGCTGGCCAGGCACAGTGGCTTATGCCTGTAATCCTAGCACTCTGGGAAGCCCAGGTGGGGGGATTGCTCTAGCTCAGAAGTTTGAGACCAGCCTGAGCAAGAAAGAGACTCCTCTACTAAAAATAGAAAAAGGAGCCAGGCATGATGGTACATGCCTATAGTCTCAGCTACTCTTGCTCAAGCCCAAGAGTTTGAGGTTGCTATAAGCTGTGATGCCAAAGCACTGTACCCCAGGGCAACTGAGGGAGACTCTGTCTCATAAATAAATAAATAAATCCCATTGCTGTTGACTAATATAGGTGTTTGTGAAACAAGCAACAAGAGGAACAAATAAATTACAAAAGGAGCATAACTGGATTTGGATACTTTTTTAGTAGACTTTCTTTACCTGCACACAAATGGAGTTAATAATAACCCACTCCATAACTAATATCATAATTATACAAAAAAGAAAAATATTATTTTGTGTTGTTTATGATTTCAAAGAGAAAATTTATACAGGTATTAGATAGTTTTAAAGTATGGAATAAGCTAAAGAAGCAGCAGAAATCTTTGAATATTAATGGCGAGTCTCAGAAGTCTATTTATTGGCATGTCAACTACTCTAAGGTTGCGAGGGTAACTTACTGACCTGAAAAAACACATTTTAGACCAGTGTGAGATGTGGCTAATTGACTAATCAGACTAAGAAAGACCCAGATGACTTTTTCAAA
This sequence comes from Nycticebus coucang, assembly GCF_027406575.1. Taxonomy (NCBI): domain Eukaryota; kingdom Metazoa; phylum Chordata; class Mammalia; order Primates; family Lorisidae; genus Nycticebus; species Nycticebus coucang. The sequence goes on along the minus strand of NC_069785.1, from coordinate 19,418,756 downwards.
TAATTCAGATCAAAGTGGATATTGACAGGGCAGATGGTGATGGCACTGGAAGGCAGATTTAATTTATTTATTCTTTGTTTTCTAGTTTCTGTAATTTTAATTAAAGGGAGTAAAAACAAAATCTTGCCTAAGCATTTTTTCTTCCCCATACAAAAGGTGTTGACACATCATATCATTGAGTTGGGAAGATAAAGACAAGGGAAAGGATTGGAATTTGGTGTGAATTAACATATCACAGGGCTCTGGTGTCTGTAAAAGGTGAGGAAACAAACCCAAGCATTAATGTAACTCCGACTGCAAAGGAAGGCTGTCAAGGCATGTGGCTTTGCCTGGCCAAAAGCTGTTGATTCCAAAAATGTAATTTCACTTTGATGGATTTCATTGTAATTAACACAGGGAGTTGCACCAACTCAGAACTCTTAGCTTTATCATCTTGGGAGAAGAATTATAAAATGTGTGCACTTATAAAACAGAATTCATATTTTGCGGAGGGCTTATAATGCTAATGGATCTTGGGAATCTTCTGGGATTATGTCTCCAAGTTTACAATTAGGGTTTCTGCTTTGCAATCTCAAGTGTGGAGCATTTCATATTTCATCTTAAATGGTATTTAACAGAACTGGGGAGCACTTCAGAGCAAGGACTTAGATTTTTTGTTGTTGTTACCTATTGCAAAGCACTAAATTTACTGCTAAAGAAAAGTAGTAGTCACATTTTATGTATATCTGGTTGTTTTTAATCTGATGGAGATCATCTTTAACATTTAATAATTCAAAAAAAGCATAAAGTTTACATAAGCACGCTGTGTAAGGATTCACTAGCCATTTTAATAATTAAGCAACATCTTTGGTACTTGTAGGAAGAAAAGGTAGATTGCATAAACAGAAAAAATAATTCGTGGATTTCTTTGAATAGTAGATAGGGACAATTCGTTTCCTGAAGTATCTGTGATCAAACTTCAGACCCAGAAAAGAACCAACTGGAAATTTTAAAGCTCAAGCTTCAGGTTGGGATCTACCTGCAGGTCTGAGCTCAGCTAACAACTTGGATACCATCAAAGCACAGTCCGCCCTTTCAAACCTCTCCTTGGGAAACTAATTAGCAGAATAATAAAAAGACAAGATCAACTTTTGTCTTCCTTGTTGGGGATATAAAAAACAGTAGTTCTAATTAGCAATAATTAAAATTTAATTAAGAAGCTCTTTGCAATCCTCCTCCCCCCTCCCTGAGCTGATGCTTGCCAGCTCTAGGTTGTGGAGCTGTTTTTATTCCTGTGGTGCTGAATCACGGCTTAATCACAAAGCCTTAGATCACAGCTTATCCAACCCTGGGCCCTAATCACCACTGCCGTCTAACAGTGACAAGTACATATTCTAGGTTTTAATAATATAAGCAATGACTTTCTTCAATTTTATAAACATGAGTTATGATTCTTCTTTCCATATCAGCTGATTGCAGATGCCATTGCTTTTTTTTTAAACTTATCTTTTTATCTGCTCCGTAGTTCTACTTCTGTTGGACAAGAGGACAATGCAAGACATCCAAGAAAATTAGATATTTCAACCCAAATTTAATGGAAGGCAGAAAATTAACTTAAGCATAAAAGACGAAAATGTTGGTGAAACCCCAGATTTAAAAATAGAACAATTAAAAAGTAAAACAGCACATTGTAGGCAGGGGTTAAGGAAAGTAAATATAGTACTTACATGGTATTCTAAGAATTAATCTGGATTTAGACTATTTCGATTTACACAAGGAACCCCACTGCACTGTACCTTATAATGTGGTTATAATACTGAATTTTATATTGTATGAATTTTATCTTAACAGAAAAAGGAACTCAAACTCTGACTTTGTCCTAGTTTTGGGTATGAGGATTAATCACATAGTTTAGAGACAGAGTGTGAGAAAAAGCAACCCAAGATTTGATAGTTCATTATGAGCAAAAGAAAAAGGAAATAATTAAGAACAGAGGGAAATTAGTTTTTTTAAAAGCTACTGGACTAAGAAATATAACCCGGTTCTTTAATTATTAAGGGAAGGGCTCTGAATCTGCTCCATTATCTTAATTATGTTTCTGGAGCAAACATTATTTCAATGTGATAAAAGATGACATGACACTAAAGGTAAAGCTGAGCAGATGTTACATGAGTAACAAGCCAATAGGCCCACATTCTGGTAATTTCTTCCCCACTAGACATGTTCTCATTAATCTGTGATTAATAGGATTTGAGTATGGTAAATGATGATGATCTATTGTCTGTCTTTGTTGAGCACCATGGAGGGAGTAATTTGTCAGCTCAGCTTTTGTGTGACTATTTAATAGCAAAGAGGGAGAGAGAAAAGACGCTAATCTTCTAATTGGCATCTATAGAGAAGGTCTAAGAGAATACTGCCTCTGTGGAAATAGCCAGTGTAATTCCTATGCCTAAAGAAAGCAAATGTGGACTCTAAGTATCTTTCATGTAATTAATTGTGCCTTCCATAGGAAAAAAAAAGGTGGGGGTGGGGATAAAGAAAAAAACAGCAATAAATCAATCTTAAGGAGATCATGAGGTAACTTTATTAACCTAGTTATGAGCCTTTTTCAATTGTAATGACTTGCTGAAAAAGCAGGGAAGAGGAAAAAAAACTACTTTTGGTGAGAAAAAATACTTGCCCAGAAGGACCCAAATAATAATATATAAAATAAAAAACCAGCATCATCATTACCACCACCAGCAGCATAGAGTGGCCTGATGTTAGGATGGTAAAATTTTTATTAATTTAATAAATCAGATATTTTGAACTAAAATGATGTGATGATTAGTGCTGTAAGTCTGTTGTAGAACCTTCTTCAAATGCTGATGCCTTGGTCAGAATGTGTGAAATTATTCTTTCTCTTCTTCCTTCTCTCTCTTGATCTTTAAAAACTTTCTATACGTTTTCCTATATTTTAGGTTCTTCCAGGTATTTTTCGGGTTAGTGGAAATGAAAAGTACAGGGTCTTACTAGAGGAAGATATCCGCAATGCGTAAAACCAGTATGCATTGTATCTAAAGTACTACTACTGATCAACCTTAGAGAGAAATTGGCAGTGGTTAATTCAAAATAGGCAATTGACAGAAAAGGAAATCAAACACAGCAATGTACATATGAACAGACAATATAATTAGGAAATTTTAAGTAAAACACCGAGATCCCATTTACATCCATCAGATTGGTCAAAATTAAAAAGTTTGATGAGACCAAATGGGGACTCAAACTTTGGTGGGAGTAAAAATCAGACAATCATTTTAGAGTAATTTGTCAATAGCTAGTAATTCGACTTCAGTTTGTCAATGTTTATAGTAATTCTGCTTCTTGAACTATTCCCCATAGAAATCTTTACCTATATGCACAAAGAGATATTTGTAAGAATGCTCATTGTGGCATTGTTTGTAACAGTGAAAAAGTGAAAACTGCCTACATAGTCACTACTGATATATTCATGTTATGGGAAACTATACAGCAGTTTGAATGAATGAATCAAGGAATGATTATTAATGTGAACAAATCTTAAAACCATTAGAGTAAGTGAAAAAAAGATGCCAAGTTTAAGAAGGATGGTTAGGATATGCTACTACTAAAATTAAAAATAATTTAAATGTAAAATGATAAAATGCATATATATGGACACATACATATGTAGCAAGACTGTTAAAACATGCATGGAGGAAAAACAAGCTTGGGAATGATATAACACCAAACCCAGGATAGTGGTTACCTCTGAAAAGGGAGCGGGCAATGAATTCAGGGAGTTGCTTTGTGTTTTTTTTTTTGAGCTTTTAAAAAGTTATTTTTATATTTTTGTTTTCCTTCCCATGTTCATTTGGTGCTTAAAATAATGCTTTCTATTTCTAGTGTTTCTTTTTCTCCCTCCCTCCTTCCATCTTTCCTTCCTTCCTCCTCCCTTCTCTATCTTCCTCTTTTAAAGATTATGATACATACAACAAAATGTTAAAATTTGGCAATAACGAGTGCTAAGTGCATGTTATATTATTCTCTATATTTTTCAGAATATCCTAAATAGTTCATAATTTTAAAAGGGGAGGAAATGCACAAGGCGGAAAGAAAGAATACAGAATACATGCTTTCTGGGTTCCAGGTATTCCCGTTGTGGCTGGTGAACAGACAATTCACATCACACTCTGGTAAGTGTTGCAACATGGCCACAAACAAAGTGCTATTTGTAGATAAACTCTCTCCTCTCTGGGTCTCTCTCTCTCTTACACACACACATGCACACGCACGCTCTTTAGGATATGCGGCCAGATTCTTTTGGTAAATAAAATGCTTGAACTGAAAAATAGAGTTGACTTTTAAATGTCTTTTCTAATTTAGACAGGAAAAAATGGTGGTGGTAGCAGCAGTAGTAACAGTGCCATAGTTTCTAGCTTCTAAGAACAGTGCTAAAATCATTAGACTTCTCTTCTCTAACAGTATTGCTTCCCTGAACTTGAGAAGTTACTTTAATTTCTTTGGTCTCAGTTTATCTGCTTTTAAAAAAAGGGGGTGTGGCGGGGTTGGATAGAGAATCTTTGAAGGTTCCTTCCAATTCTAAAATTTTAAGATTCTATTTTTTCCCCCTGAAATGCTACCCATAATTTATGTGAGCAATATTTGCCAAGATTTTCTTTCCATAGTAATAAAAATACTTTTATTCATGGAATGTTATTGCTGTTATCAAAAGGCAAAAGAAAAGCTTTCTCTCATGAAGTTGGAAGCAAACCACTCTTGAGGGGAGCTAAGAAAGACAGCTAATTGGTTGTTATTAGATTTAGAAAAGGAGATCTAGAGATTTGAAGAAGATATTTCTTCAAGAAGTAACTGGAGAGAGCTGAAGAGAGGTGAAACAGATTTTAGACAATGAGATCAGGAGATGTAAGTTTTTATCATAGGGACTCTGACTGAGACAGGTAGAAACCTTTTGTCTTGTATATTAAATTGCTGAACCTAACAGGATTCTACATCAAGGGTGATTATTTTTAGATCAGGCAATGAGTTGAACTTCCCTGGGCCCACATGCTGAGCTGCAAATACACTCCCTAGTGACTTTTTATCACTTAAGTTATTCTTTAAACTATTTCCCAACCTTCCTATAATTCTAACCCTGAGTACAACATGAAGAGACCAGAAAGCAAAAATGTAGCTCTTGTCAATAGCATTTAATTAAGGGTTCTGCTCATTGATGATAACATGCTTGGTAGGAAACCCTGTTGATTCCTGGTTGGAAAACCTAATTCTCCTGGAGGACAGGGAGTTAGAGAAAGGCAGTCTTTTAGTTGTAGTCCCCTCGCTCTGGAGTTCAGACATTAAGGCATAACACCTCCCAAACCTCCTCAAACGTGTTTGTTTTTGTTTGCTACAACCTATAAAGGAATCCTTCCTTGCCCCCTTTATTTCAAAAGCCTTTTCCATTTTGGTTGGTGTAGATTATAATGTTAAGAAAATACTATGGATTATTTGGGTTTAGTTGGAAGAAGAGACTATTCACCATCCACTTCCTTCTTTAATCTCTTGTTTTTTGGCTCTTGTCTACAGAAAATATTCTAAAATTAACTGTTCTGGCTAAACCTAATAGTCTTTTTTTTTTTGGCACAGCGTTTTTTTTTCCTTCTTTTTATTTAGAAATAATTATAGATTCGCAGGAAGTTGTAAGAAATTGTAGAGCGAGGTCCTGTGCATCCTCCCCCAGCTTCCCCATAGTAACATCTTATATAATGAAATCTTGTATCATGAAATTGAGATTGAACCAGTTTATATGCAGTCATTTGTGTGTGAGAGTGTGTGAAGTTCTATGCAATGTTATCATGGATGTAGGTTTGTGTAAATGCTACCATGTCAAGATGCAGAACAGATAGTCCACTACCACTAAGATTCCAGTTACACCCACCACTTTCCCTCCTCACAACTCCTGGCAACAACTAATATGCTCTCCATCTCCATAATTTTATCAGTTGAGACTGTTCTATGAATGGAATATATCAATATGTAACCTTCTGAGGTTGGCTTTAGTCTCTCAGCATAATTCTCTTGAGATCCATCCAAGATACTATCTATAAACCTAGTTTGTACCTTTTGATTACTGAATAGTATTTCATGGTCCATTTACCCATTCACCATTAGAAAGGCACTTGGGGCTCGGCACCTGTAGCTCAGTGAGTAAGGTGCCAGGCCACATATACCAAGGCTGGCAGGTTCGAGCCTGGCCTGGGCCTGCCAAACAACAATGACAACTGCAACCAAAAAATAGCCGGGCGTTGTGGCAGGCGCTACTTGGGAGGCTGAGGCAAGAGAATTGCTTAAGCCCCAGAGTTTGAGGTTGCTGTGAGCTGAGGGTGACAAAGTGAGTAGTGAGATTCTGTCTCAAAAAAAAAAAAAAAAAGAAAAAGGCATTTGGGTTGTTTCCAGGTTTTTGCTGTTATAAATCAAGCTGCTATGAACTTTTATGTACAGATGAATGGTCTTTTGAAATCTTGAACTTCTCTCTGCTTTCATTATCATTGACTATCCTGTCTTATGCAAAATAAAATAAAACTCTCATTTGGATGCTTATATTATGTTTTTTTTTTTTTGGGGGGGGATGCTTATATTATGTTTGTCAAATATTGTTTTTCTTTTCTTTTCTTTTCGTTTTTTTTGAGACAGAGCCTCAAGGTGTCACCCTGCGTAGAGGGCTGTGGCATCACAACTCACAGCAACCTCCAACTCCTGGGCTTAAGCGATTCTCTTGCCTCAGCCTCCCAAGTAGCTGGGACTACAGGTGCCAGCCACAATGCCGGCTATTTTTTTTATTGTAGTTCTCATTGTTGTTTGGCGGGCCCGGGCTGGATTCTAACCTACCAGCTCTGGTGTATGTGGCTGGCGCCTTAGCTGCTTGAGCCACAGGCGCCGAGCCCAAATGTTGTTTTTCTTTAGCTTTTAAGCTTTTAAGCTACCTGACCTGTGTCAGTGGTTCTCTAATGCTCAGACCTTGGTCCCCACAGGGCAACTACTTTCTAGAAAAGGTTATGTACTCATAGCTTCGAATGCCATTTTTGTGCCTTACAGATAAATATCTACTGACAACTTGCTGTCTATATGGTATGTCTACTTGACAAATAGTGGCATATTATGCCAATACCAAAATATTTATTTGTCAAAAATTGGACTCTTTTCTATTACTTGCACCCTGAGAACGTCCCCACTCTCACCATTCTCCTGGCTTCCTGTGATCATAGTCTTGTGATTGCTTTTGACTCATCCTTTTCCTTATCTTGCCACATTCAATCATTCACCAAATTCTGAGTCACCCTTTGGAAGATTCTCATAGGACATAAATATCTTCACATTCTTTGCCCACATAGACAAGTTTATCCACACATACAACACCTCTTCTCCAGGCTTCCATGTCACCAATTTTTTTTTTTTTTTTTGTAGAGGCAGAGTCTCACTTTATGGCCCTTGATAGAGTGCCGTGGCCTCACACAGCTCACAGCAACCTCCAACTCCTGGGCTTAAGTGATTCTCTTGCCTCAGCCTCCCGAGCAGCTGGGACTACAGGCGCCCGCCACAACGCCCGGCTATTTTTTGGTTGCAGTTTGGCCGGGGCCGGGCTTGAACCCGCCACCCTCGACATATGGGGCCGGCGCCTTACCGACTGAGCCACAGGCGCCGCCCCCCATGTCACCAATTTTTGCAGTCATGTTCCTTCCAAACCTCTGACCATCCACCATACCATCGGCTGTCGTCCACGAATCCATGTAGACGCAAACCTTTGGCAAAGTCTCTTTACGAGCAAAATAAATAACCACATGTACTGCTCAAATTTCTACCTTCTGGGAGGATCGCCCTTCATACATATCCCAGAAAGGGACGGTACTGTACAGTTGTCCACTTGCCGGTTATGTCACATACCCTGCAGAACCATTTGTAAATCTGGCCTAAATTTTGTCTTCCTCAGATAACTGCAAGGAACTCTCCATGAGGCTATAGGTGCTGGCTCAGAGAGAAAAGGAACCTTGGGTTGGGAGTCACTTTGTCATGTAAGTTGTGCGTTAAGAGCCTGCTTGAGTTCAGTCTCATACACCATTTCCATCAAATAGTGGAGTACTGCTATACCAACTGAATTTATGACATGGTGAGTCAGAAACACCCAGGTATGACAGGTGGCTCAGTTCACATGGTAACTTGATGACAAAAAACAGATGGATCTTGGAGAATGACAGTGGCTTATTGTAATCTTAAGCAAGTGCTGACTGCAACTGTAGCTGTTGTTTCAATGTGGTTTTATTGCTTGGGTAAATGAACAGACACTCTGGAATCTGGTATGGAGCTACTGATCTTTCACATAGATACCTGGTGGATTTCAGTGATATTTTAGTGTTATTTCTTTTTGGGGAAGACTGAGAGAAAGACCAATAGTATGAATTTTTGGCAGTAGTGGGGTTCTTCTTCCTCAAGAGTCTCACCTCCTTCATTCAAGGAGTTCAGGGCTCATGCCTGGGAATTGATTGAGGAACCAGGACTCTCCTCTCTAATGATTCAAGTTAGACCACTAAAGGATGCTGAGGCTCCTCTCCCCAGTTTAGAGAATGAGAGAGGTTTATTATGGGCTCCACCAGGTGGGGAATCCAATTGCAGCTGTTGTTTCAGATGGGATTCCTCTGCCCCTCTGGGGGTTAGTAAGCAGGTCTCACATGAGAACTCACGCTAATGTTCCAATTTCTCTAAGCCTTTGGACACCTTCCTCTCAGTACCAAGACATTTGTGGAATTCCTGTTTCACCTAGTCCATGTTTCATCCAACCAAATAAATAAACTGTTTTGAGACCCTGGTGCTAAAACATTGAACTCAGAATCTTTGCTGAGGGGTTCATATCAATAAATTTAGCCTCATTAAATTTTATATTTCTTCCATTATTATCCTAAACACTTAATATCTATTCCCACACCAGTTCTCCAGATTTCTGTCTGTATAAATTGGAAAAACTATGCAGTTGTTGTGGTGTGTTGCACAATTCCTCATGGGTCGTACTTTGTAGCTCACCCTTTTGGGCCTATCAGAACCTGAATCTAGGCTCGGCGCCTGTGGCTCAAGCGGCTAGGGCGCCAGGCACATACACTGGAGCTGGCAGGTTCAAATCCAGCCTGGGCCCACCAAACAATGACGTCTGCAACCAAAGAAATAGCCAGGCATTGTGGTGGGCGCCTGTAGTCCCAGCTACTTGGGAGGCGGAGGCAGGAGAATCACCTGAGCCCAGGAGTTGAAGGTTGCTGTGAGCTGTGATGCCACGGCACTCTACCCACCGTGATAGCTTGAGGCTCTGTCTCAAAAAGAAAGGAACTTGAATCTACTTATAGGTCTAGAAGCAAAGAAGAGTGGCAGGGGTCAGTCCTGGGGAGACTTGGAGCTATCTTGAAAGATGATCACTTCATAGGAGGTCATCACAGATTCTTCATTTGAAGCAGGGTTAACCTCTTCAGACTCAGGGGGAGAATGGAACTTCTACTGGCAAAGAAGACTCAGCAGAAGTTAGGGGTTCTATGTTCCCAGCTTCCTCAGGGTCTTCTCATATGTTATCATTTCACTTATTCAGATTATAAAAGATGAAAAATATGTGATGAAACCTGACAACATGGAGAATGTAGAAAAATTTGCCCTCAGTCACTGACACAATGAATATAAGTGCTAACATTTCTGGAGGGCAGTATGGCAATATTTATCACAATTTTAAATTGGAGTACCCTCCTGATTCTGTAATAATTTCAGGAATGTATCCTAAATTTTCATCATAATTTATAAGGCAAAAGAAGAAATGGAAATATCTTATATGTCCACCAATAGAGCATTAGATGGGGAAAAAAGGTAAGTCTATACATTGTATACTCTCGACAGTATACAATGTATAAGTAATAAGTAGATACTATAATTGGTAATTACATAATTACCAATTATAATACCAGTTATAATTACCAATGGTAAGTAGTTATTATATATATTTTTTAAATTTTGGCTTATGTGAGGGCAAATATGATTAGGTTACATTGCATTTAGAAAATATCATCTATTGACATGAGAAAATATTTAAGATGTTTAAAAAAAACCTCTAGATAGCTTTTTAAAATGATGTTACCTACATAAAGCTGTGTGTGCACATGTGCATATACTTTGAGAGATTCTGAAAGGAGTGGTGGTCTACACTAGATGCTGGAATCCTCCTGCTTCAGCCTCCCAGACTGCAGGTTTAAAGGTGTCAGCCACCGTGCCAGGCCTGTATTCACTACACTTTTTATTGTTATTTTAGAGTGCACTCTTTCTACTTATATATTGAAAACAGTTAATTGTAAAACAGCCTCAGGCAGGTCCTTTAGGAAGTATTCCAAAAGAAGGCCTTGTTATCATAGAGGATGGCAGCTCCATGTGTGGTGTTACCCCTGAAGACCTTCCAGTGGGATAAGATTTGAAGGTAAAAGGCAGGGATACTGATGATCCAGCCTGATCCTGTCAGTATAGGCCTAGGCTAATGTGTGTGTTTTGCCTTCGTTTTTGACAAAAATGTTTCAAAAATAAAAATTTTTTTTTTGAGACAGAGTCTCACTATGTTGCCCTGGGTAGAGTGCCATGGAATCACAGCTCACAGCAACCTCCAACTCTTGGGCTTAAGCGATTCTCTTGCCTCAGCCTCCCAAGTAGCTGGGACTACCGGTGCCCACCACAGTGCCCGGCTACTTTTTGGTTGTAGTTGTCATTGTTGTTCGGTGGGCCCGGGCTGGTGTGTGTGGCTGGTGCCCTAGCTGCTTGAGCTATAGGTGCCAAGCCAAAAGAGTTTTTAAATAGAAAAAAAGTACATAGAATAAAGATAGAAAAAAGAAAATATTTTTGTACACCTATATAATGTGTTTTAAACTAAATGTTATTGCAAAAGTAAAAAAGTGTATAAGATTAAAAAGTTATATTAAACTGAGGTTAATTTATTACTAAAGAAAGAAAAAGATTTTTTAAATAAAAATCGTGTAGCCTAAGTGTACAGTATTTACAAAGTCTATAGTAGAGCACAGTAATGTTCTAGGCTTCTTCATGTTTACTCACCATTCACTATGTGGCACAGAACAACTTCCAGTTCTGCAAATTCTATTCATGGGAAGTGCTCTATAGAGGTGTGCCACTATATTTTAATTGTTTGTACACATACCATACCTTTTCTATGTACCTTCCTTTTCTATGTTTGGGTTTTGTTTTTTTTTTTGAGACAGAGTCTCACTCTGTTGCCCCAGCTACAGTGGCATGGTGTCAGCCTACCTCACAGTAACCTCAAACTCCTGGGCTCAAGTGATCCTCATGCCTCAGTCTCCCAAGTAGGTGGGACTACAGGCCTCCACCACAATAGCTGATTTTTTCTATTTTTAGCACAGACAGGGTCTCACTCTTGCTTAGGTTGGTCTTGAACTCTTTTTTTTTTTTTTTTTGTAGACACAGAGTCTCACTTCATCACCCTCAGTAAAGTGCTGTGGCGTCACACAGCTCACAGCAACCTCCAGCTCCTGGGCTTAGGCGATTCTCTTGCTTCAGCCTCCTGAGTAGCTGGGACTACAGGCACCCGCCACAATGCCTGGCTATTTTTTTTGTTGCAGTTTTGCCGGGGCTGAGTCTGAACCCACCACCCTCAGCATATGGGGCTGGCACCCTACCTACTGAGCCACAGGCACCGCCCACTCTTTTTTTTTTTTTTTGAGACAGAGTCCCACTTTATTGCCCTCCGTAGAGTACTGTGGCATCACAGCTCACAGCAACCTCTAACTCCTGAGCTTAGGCCATTCTCTTGCCTCAGCCCCCCAAGTAGCTGGGACTACAGGTGCTGGCCACAATGCCTGGCTATTTTTTTGTTGCAGTTTGGCTGGGGCTGGGTTTGAACCTGCCACCCTTGATATATGGGGCTGGTGCCCTACCCACTGAGCCATAGGTGCCACCCAGTCTTGAACTCTTAAGCTCAAGCAATCCTCCTGCCATGGCTTCCCAGAGTGCTAGGATTATGAATTATAGGCATGAACCACTGTGCCTGGCTGATGTTATTTAGCTACACAAATACTTACCATTGTGTTACAACTGCCTACAGCGTTCAGCATGGTGCCATGCTGTGCAGGGTTTTAGTCTGGAGCAATAGGCTGTACCCAATAGCCTAGGTGTGCACACGTAGGTTTGTGTGAGTACGCTCCATGATGTTCACACAAGCATGAAACTGCTTAGTGCCACATTTCTCAGAACATATCTCTATTCTTTTTTGTTTGTTTGTTTGAGACAGAGTCTCACTATGCTGCCCTGGGTAGAGTGCTGTCGCGTCACAGCTCACAGCAACCTCAAACTCTTGGGCTTAAGTGATTCTTTTGCCTCAGCTTCCCAAGTAGGTGGGACCACAGGCCCACTACAACACCCAGCTATTTTTTTGGTTGCAGTTGTCGTTGTTATGTAGCAGGCCCAGGAGGCTTGAACCTGCCAGCCTTGGTGTATGTAGCTGGCGTCCTACTCACTGAGCTATGGGCCACGAGCCAACATATCCCTATTGTTAAGTGACACATGACTGTACCATGGTCGCAACACAGAAGGAGAACTGAAACCCTTGACTTTTTTCCCAGTTGATTTATCTCTAGTTGGTACAGCTATCGGAACCATGACTTGCTTTTTATTTTTATTTTTTTGTGGTTTTTGGCTGGGGCTAGGTTTGAACCCGCCACCTCCGGCATATGGGACCAGCGCCCTACTCCTTGAGCCACAGGCGCCGCCCTGATTTGCTTTTTAATGTTATAATTTTGTATTCTCATTTGTAAGAACTACAGATCCAAAAGTGAATGAATTGATCTTACAGTAACTATGGCCTCTGGCTACCTCCCTACCATTCATCCTCAGCTGAAGTAACCAGGAGGCCGGGCTGATATGGGTGACAGTGGAAACCTAAGTGGATGAAGTAGCCAGGGCCTTCATGGGAGCTGGTTTAAGCCTCCTAATGTAACATAAGGACAGGTAAGGCTGTGAAGTACTGTAATCGTGTTTCAGAAATAGCATCTGGCGAAATTATTGTCATCAGATAACAGTATATTTAACATTGTCAGTCTCATTTGAATACAGAACAAGGAGGTAAGGCAAGTTCAGATGATTGCTTGTCTGGTACTAATTTCATATTCTAAATTAATAAATATGACTTAACTTTCAGTGAACTAACGCTTTCAGATCCCAGGTTGATTTTTCTTTAGAAGGATGAGGAAGACAGGTATTATCACATTAAGTAGGATATCAAGCAGAGAACTTTGGAATAAAGTGAAATGGGAAGCATAATCCTTAAACCTAAAAGCAGAGGCCGGGAGCAGTGGCTCACGCCTATAATCCTAGCACTCTGGGAGGCTGAGGTGGGCAGATCGCTTGAACTCAGGAGTTCGAGACCAGCCTGAACAAGAGTGAGACCCCCATCTCTACTAAAAATGAAAAATGGAGGCAGGAGAATCGCTTGAGCCCAAGATTTTGAAATTGCTGTGAGCTATGACTCCATAGCACTCTACTGAGGTGAAAAAGTGTGAGACTCTGTCTCAAAAAAAAGGAAAATATCTAGAGGTAGAATCAAACTTTAAACTCTGGCATTCTTTCTACTGAAAATTATAGGGTAACATTTTGATAGTTTGAACCAAAGAAAACACAGAAGCAATTGCCAAGTGTTGATAGGTAAAGAAAGCGTTATTCAATCCACTCGGAAGATTTTGATCCAAAATGAAACAGTTTTCTCCCCCTGCTAGTCAGGCAGAAATCTAATTACTCTTGTCTGATCTACTATGGAGAGGTAAACCTGAGAGGTATAGATTATGGACAGTTTTATTGATTTTAATCTTAGAAATCAACAAGTGAAGGCTTTACACTTTACACATAGTTCCTTAGCTGGTGTTAAGAATAAAACGTAATCAATAATAATTTTTGTTTTACTGAGGTTTGTTCTAGTTTCAATTACGAGGTTGATGATTTCATAGTCCCTTTCTTCATGTGAATGCTTTAAAAATAATGTCTAGTTAAGGGTTTAATGCTAAATTAATTTTCATTGTATATAATCTCCCAGAAATAAAACCAGAATAATGAAAACTTAAAGATAAGCTCCTGGAAGGTTGGGGGCATAAAGACAGATGAACTGAAATGAGCCTCTTTGCCTTTAAATTGTGTTAATTCTCCTTACTGTCTGAATGGTTTAATCCAATCAGGTGTGGGAATGAGATGAAGCACATGTACATGACAGGTAGGGGCTACTGTCCTCCTTTCTTGCTTTCCTTTGTATAATATCATAGTCTGAGTGACCTGGTGTTAAAGCCTGGGAGAGCGAGAGTCTAAGAACTAGCATTTACTGATTCCTCACTGTAGGCCTGCTGCAAACACTTTATACACATGCTTTCTTTTTATACTTAAAACATTTCTGTTAAGTAAGTGTATTTACTTGATACATTTTTTTTTTTGAGGCAGAGTCTCAAGATGTCACCCTCAGTAGAGTGCTGTGGCGTCACAGCTCACAGCAACCTTAAACTCTTGGCTTCAGTGATTCTCTTGCCTCAGCCTCCCAAGTAGCTGGGACTACAGGTGCCCACCACAATGCCTGGCTATTTTTTGATTGCAGTTGTCATTGTTGTTTAGCAGGGACCGGGCTCGAACCTGCCAGCCTCGGTGCATATGGCTGGTGCCCTACCCACTGAGCTACAGGCGCTGAGACACTTAATACATTTTTTATAAATGGTATGACTGAACTTCTTCGAGGTTAAATAACATGGCACAAGTTAGAAGAGGAATATTTTGAAGATCAGGTGAAATAATGTTTGAGAAAGTACTTTGAAAATTGTCAAATGCTATACAAATTTCAACTATTGTTACTGTTGTTATTTTAGTGCTCAGTGAGGAAAGTAAAAATCTGTTCTAAGTGCTCTTTCCAGGCTTCCTCTTCCTCTGCGTTAGTATCGCAACGGCTTCCATTTCTAGAAAGGGAACGATTAGTGTTTGCAGGTGTTCCCTTGGTCCTACAGTCACAACTGGGAGGAGCAGTTATTTCGCCAAGTTGATGACAGGCCAAGAGGAAAGCAAAAGGAAATCTACTTTTCTTACTATTCTGTTAGGATTTAGTAAAATAAAACTGTGTTAATAAAATAATGAATTTCATGGTACGTGTGGGAACCACGGCCGAGGATGGGCTTGCATGGTGATCAGTCTCTTGGGAAGGGTCACCCTTTGCTCTGTGACATTACTGCCTTGCGTCTTTTTATTCGCACAAGCCGTGCACACATAACCTATTTGTCAGCTTCACAGGCACTCAGCTGTAAACAGCAGAAACCCTTAGATTATCTTGATAGCCAGTGTGTCCTGGAGAGATAAGACTGTTTCCTCCCAGCTGCCACATTCCCGAATGACTGGCAACTCCTCTAGAAGAGGCTGCTGCCCTTTCTCTCAGATAAAGGTTATCAGAATGCCCATTATTCTCTTCTCTGTTTTCCCTGTGGCTGTAACTACTGTCAAAACATTAACCTTCTTATGGGAATGTAATACCAAATGGTGGGGAAAAAAAGGGGAATCTTCATTCCCACATTCTGACTAGGCCTATGGTTTGTCATGTCATTTCTCAAGCCAATGTTGTTAATGATGTTTTTGAGCCTATTTTGTTTCCCAGAAGTGAAATTACCAAGTACAGCATTTTGTTAGTTTTCACAGTTCTGATGCATTTTGATCCTCATTTATTTAGTTGGGAAGAGTGAGGGAATTCTCTACAGGCCAACTGTAGAAAGCATTAGGAAAATCCCTGGACTGAGAAATCTGACTGCATCTGACTATTATCCTTTTGCATGCCACAGGTGACCTCTTTTGGTGTCTCGGGCTTATTTCTCCATTAAAAAGACTTACCTTTTAGGCCTTTAAACAAAATGAGTTAAGTGTGTATATATATCTAAGGTCTTATCTGTGATCCAAACTGGCTCACGATTGTTCTGTTGCATTGATATGCCAACAGAGTTCCTCCTTTTAAAATTTCTTTTTGAAAACTCTGGTGGGGCCAGGCACGGTGGCTCATGCCTGTAATCCCAGCACTGTGGGAGGCTAAGGAGAGAGAATTGCTTAAGCTCAGGAGTTCATGACTTGCCTGAGCGAGAGTGAGACCCCGACTCCTAAAAAAATGGAAAAACTCAGCCGGGCGCCTTGGCAAGCGCCTGTAATCCCAGCAGCTTCAGAGGCTGAGGCAGCAGGATGCCCATAGCCCGAGTCTGAGGTTGCAGTGAGCTATGAGGCCATTGCACTCTGCTCAGGGGCATAGGGTGGGACTCTGTCTCAACCAAAAAAAAAAAAAGCAAAGAAATAAAAATAAACATTAAGCAAGGAAATAAAAAAAATTTAAAACTCTGGTGGGTTAGCGTTAGGAACAAACAAAACAAAAACACAAAATTCTGGTTTCTTGGAAGCAGTCTAGGCATTGACAAATGTAGGATTTTTTTTTTTTTTTTGAGACAGTCTCACTCTGTCACCCTGGGTGGAGTGCTGTAGCATCTTAGCTCCTCACAGCAACTCTTGGGCTCAAGAGATCCTCTTGCCTCAGTTTTCCTATTTGTAGTAGAGACCAGGTCTTGCTCTTGCTCAGGCTAGCCTTGAACTCCTGAGCTCAGGCAATCCACCCGCCTCGGCCTCCCAGAGTGCTAGGATTACAGGCATGAGCCACCGTACCTGGCTTACAACTGTAGGATTTTTAGGGCTATCTAGTCCCATTTCTGAGACTTGGATCTTGCTTACATTTTTTTTTTTTTTCAGTTTTTGGCCAGGGCCAGGTTTGAACCCACCATCTCTGGTATGTGGGGCTGACACCTACCCCTTGACCCACAGGCACCACCCTGGATCTTGCTTACTTTTAACTCAGAAAGACTTGAGAGCAGGGCCCGATAATTCTCCAACTCCTGGAGCAATCCTATTCTCAGAAGCAAGAAGCAGAAGGAGGATCCAAAATTTGGAGGAAGCCTTCACAACTATACTGCTACTTTTACAGGATCTTTGAACGTGTTGTTAGGTAATTATACAATATTTATATGCTAAATAGAGGGTTAAATTACATTAAAGGAAATATGTTTATCTGAGGCCCCTTAACAACTAGCTGTGAGTGACTACATGACTATTCTCTAAAATTCGAAATGTTTTTTTTTGCAGTTTTTGGCCAGGGCAGAGTTTGAACCCACCACCTCCAGTATATGGGGCCGGCGCCCTACTCCTTGAGCCACAGGCGCCGCCCCTAAATTGAAATTATTTTATTTTGACTTTTGTATGTCTTATGATAAACATGACTATTTATTTATGTATTTATTTTGAGACAGGGTCTTACTATGTCACCCTCAGTAGAGTGCTGTTGCGTCTCAGCTCACAGCAACCTCCAACTCTTGGCTTAAGTGATTCTCTTGCCTTAGCCTCCCAAGTAGCTGGGACTACAGGCATCCACAACACCTGGCTATTTTTTTGTTGTTGTTGTTGCAGTTGTCATTGTTGTTTAGCTGGCCAGGGCTGGGCTTGACTCTGCCAGCCTTGGTGAATGTGGCTGGCGCCATAACCACTATGCTGTGGGCGCCGAGCCTATTTATTTTATTTTTTTGAGACAGAGTCTTACTTTGTGGATTCACTGGAGTCTTACGATTTACTATTACAGCATTGTAGTAAATATCGAAATTGAGATGGGTGAGTTCTCCAATTCTGTTCTTAATTTGCAAATTTTTTTTTTTTTTTTTTGCTGTTTGGTGTCCCTTGCAATTGTATATATATTTAAGGATCTGCTTTTCCATTTCTGCAAAAAGACTTGTAATTTTGATAGTGGTTGCCTTGACTCTGTCGATCACTTTGGATAATACTGACATCTTAACACCAATCAGATTTTTTGCCCAAGAACATGGACTGTATTTCCATTTACTTAGGTCTTTTTTCATTTCTTCCAGTAATGTTTTATACTTTTCAGAATACCAGTCTTTTACCTTGTTGTTTAAACTTATTCCTAAGTATTTTACTCTTTTGGATATTGTTATAAAAGAAATCACTTTATTTATTTCCTTTTTTGGATTGTTCATTGTAGGTATATAGAAACACCTATGATTTTTGTTGACTTTGTATTCTGCCACTGTGCTGAATTCCTTTATTAGCCCTAGTAGCTTTCTTGTGGACTCTTGGGGGATTTTCTATATGTAGAAACCTGTCACCTGCAAACAGGGATAGCTTTACTTCTTCTTTTCCACTTTGGATGCCTTTCTTGTCTAATTGTTCTGGCTATAACTTCCAATACAATGTTGAATAGTGGCAGTGAAAATGAACAACCTTATCTTTTTCTTTTTTTAATCTGCAAGTTAGTGTCCTATCTTGTTTTCTATTTTAGAGGAAGAGCTTACAGTTTTTTGTTTTTTTTTGAGACATAGTTTCACTTTGCTGCCCTGGGTAGAGTGCTATGTTGTCATAGCTCACAGCAACCTCAAACTCTTGGGGTCAAGTGATCCTCTTGCCTCAGCCTCCCAAGTAGCTGGAACTACAGGCGTACACCACAATGCCCGGCTATTTTTAGAGATGGGAGTCTTGCTATTGCTCAGGCTAGTCTCTAACTCCTGACCTTAAGAGCAATTTGTTCACCTCAGCCTCCCAGAGTGCTAGGGTTACAGGCATGAGCCACTGTGCCTGGTCTTCTTTTTCATTTTCTTTTCTTCACTTTTTCTTTTTTTTTGTTTTTGAGACAGAGCCTCAAGCTGTTGCCCTGGGTAGTGGGCCATGGCATCACAGCTCACAGCAACCTCCAACTCCTGGGCTTAAGCAATTCTCCTGCCTCCGCCTCCCAAATAGCTGGGACTACAATGCCCAGCTGTTTTTTTTTTTGGTTGCAGCTGTCATTGGTGTTTGGCGGGCTTGGGCTGGATTTGAATACACCAGCTCAGTTGTATGTGGCTGGCACCCTAGCCACTTGAGCCACATGTGCCGAGCCTCTTTTTTTTTTTTGAGAATTGTCTCACTCTGTTGCCTAGGCTAGTATGCCATGGCATCATCAGCCTAGTTCATCACAACCTCAAACTCCTGGGTTTAAGCAATCCTCCTGCCTCAGCCTCTTGAGTAGCTGGGACTATAGCCACACAGCACCATGCCTGGCTAGTTATTATTATTATTATTATTATTTTTGCAGTTTTTGGCCAGGGCTGGTGCCCACCACAATGCCTGGATATTTTTTGTTGCAGTTTGGCCGGGCCAGGTTTGAACCTGCCATCCTCAGTATATGGGGCCAGCGCACTACCCATGGAACCACAGGTGGCGCCTGTTTTTTTCTTTTTTTTTTGAGACAAAGTCTTACTCATTTTGTTGCCCAGGCTAGAGTGCTGTGGCATCAGTTTAGCTCACAGAAACCTTAAACTTCTGTGCTCAAGCAGTCCTTCTGCATCAGCCTCCTAAGTAGCTGAGGCTACAGGCACCTGCTACAATGCCTGGCTATTTTTTTTTTTTTCTATTTTTCATAGAGATGGGGTCTCACTCTTGCTTAGGCTGGTCTTGAACTCCTGTGCTCAAGCAATCCACCCCTTAAAAATTCTTAAAAATAAAATCTTTAAAGTGTTTAATGTAAGGTTTAATTTTTCATTCTTATACTTTCAAAGGAAAGATGGAATAATAAAATGTATCTGTAAATATATAGCTCCAAGGTCAGTAGTATTTTGACAATATTTTATTTATGTAGGGCTAATTTGTTTAAGACTTTCAACTTTCAGGAAATATCAATGTAAACTAAATCATTAATTCAAGAGTGATTGATAAAGATTATTCATGGAAGGTGGGGACAATGACTCGTCCCTGTAACTTCAGCACTTTGGGAGGCTGAAGCTGGAGGATTGCTTCAGTCTCAGAGTTTAAGGTTGCAGTGAGCTATGATGACACCACTGTATTCTAGTCCAGGCAACAGAGTGAAACCCTGTCTCAAAAAAACAAAAAAACAAAAAAAAACAATAAAACCCTACTGGGTTGCATGATCTTTTTTTTTAGATTTTTTTTTTAAATTATTTATTATTTATTTATTTTGTGTGTGTGTGTGTGTGGTTTTTGGCCAGGGCTGGGTTTGAACCCGCCACCTCCAGCATATGGGACCGGTGCCCTTCCCCTTTGAGCCCCAGGCGCCGCCCAAGGGTTGCATGATCTTAAACTGTCCCTCAAAACCTTAATTTTTTTTTTACCTTTGTCATCTCCTTTTCTATAGTCAAAAGCTTTCAAGACCCTCTGTCTACAGGTTAATCATGGGAAAGGTGTAGGCTAAGTTGTTTCTAGTTGTATTTCTGCTTATATATAATATTTATTTATTTATTTTAATGGCTTGGACAAACAGGAGAAAACTTACACCCTTTTTCAGCAGAGGCACATTAATGTTTAGTCCCTTAAGCAGAAATTTTAAGGAGAATGAGAAGAACATTTTAAACTCATGTCACAGACGTTTCCTTTTTTTTTTTTTTGTGTTGAGACAGGGTCCCACCCTATGCCCCTGAGCAGAGTGCAGTGGGCGTGGTAGCTCACGCAACCTCAGACTCGGGCTGCGGGCACCCCGCTGCCTCAGCCTCCGGAAGCCGCTGGGAAGCCGCTGGGATTACAGGCGCTGGCCGCGGCGCCCGGCTGGGTTTTTCCATTTTTTTCACGAGTCGGGGTCTCACTGTCGCTCAGGCGAGTCTCGAACTCCTGAGCTCAAGCGATTCTCCCTCCTCAGCCTCCCACAGTGCTGGGATTACAGGCGTGAGCCACCGCGCCCAGCGACGTTTCCTTTTAATAAAAGTAACCCTCTGAAATAATGCTGTCCTCAAGAGGGTCATCTGACAGTTATGGAACTATTTTCTCATTTCTACTATCTTTGTGTAATCATTGTGGGGAAAAGTATTAGAGAAATACGTGCTCTACACAGAGCACAAGGTGGTCAACGTCCGTCCTCCCTCAAGCTCACCTTTTATGCGTGCACATGTGCTGTCATCTCTGTACATTAACTACTTATATTTGATTTTTATTCTTTTTATTGAATGAAGCTCTGAGTAGTTTACTATATCAAAAAGGTTTGCTGTATTTTAAGAATCTCAAGTAGCGCTCCATTTTTTTTTTACACTGGTTAGAGGTGCAGGGTTCAGAGTACAGAACTGGGACAGTCCCTGCTTATGTTTGTGCTTTATCTCATTAAGCGCTGATCACCAGGAAGGCAAACAGCCTGTCATGAAATTTGCCTTGCAAAGAAATATAATAAGGAAATCTTATGAAAAGAGGCCGGACAGAAGGTGTGTTTAATCTGTTGTAATGTAATGTTGGTTAGCCCCAGTTTCAGATCAAGAGTAATGATTCTTGGGAAAAAAATTGGGAGTCTGCCTGCGGGCAACATTTACCCCTGACGTAGAGATGGCTGCAGAAACCTAACCATTGGAAGTTTTCAACATACAAGTAGGGATTTATTAAAGGAATTAATATCTTTGAAGGCTCACAAGGCAATCCTATTTTCCTACAAGATGGATGAAAGGCAAAGATTTTAAAACATCTGCTAGAAAACATCAATAGCCAATCCTGCTGATTTAATTTTTTCAATCCCTTAGGCATCAAAAGAAGTTGTGACTAGTAGACATTTGCTTCAGAAGCAAAGCAATATTGTAAATTAAAAATGACCGGAGCTTAGCTGGCTGCATTTCATTTTTAATTAGCTGAATTTTCAAATATTTATCAATATTTCTTCAGCTCAAAAGCAAAAAGAGACTTCTCACATTTGTTATGAAGATGGTACACGGAATATTTGGTGACATTCACTTATACAGCAAGGAACAAGTTCTTAAACTTAGCTATCTATCAAAAATACTGAAAAGAAATAATATTTAGTCATCTTCATTTCTTTTCTTTTATTCTTCAGAAAGGACGAAAGTTTTCCTATTGTATTTAACCAGTTGGGAACTCAAAAGATTGATGCTAAAAATCAAACCAGATTCTGACAACACGTAATACTCTGATCCCAAAGGTGTAACTAAGCAACTGATTTTGCTTCAGGCATTTTGTTGGGGTGTGCGGTTAACCCACAGGAGGCAATAGCAATGTAGCCCCAGATTGTAGAGTTAAGGTTTTTCTCTGAGATAAAATGAAAATGATAACATGAGGTTAATCAGTCATTCAAAAAATAAATTTTGTTGGCTACTCGTTTACACCAGGCACTATCTAAGCACTTAAGATAAAGTGGTGACATTATGAAGCTTGTATTCACTTTTAGAAATATTTAGCCCTAAACAATACTCTGTAAGTGGGTAGATGAGTTCTGGGAGCCCTTGAATTCTATTCAAGGTAACAGGAGTGTACTTTGAAGAAAATGTGACCGATTAGTTACATCCTTAACCTTATATTGAATTATATTAAATCTTACCTGAAAAAAAAAATGTGTTTAAAAGAAGTCTGGAAAGAGGAGAGGCCAAGAGTACGAATTTTCTTTTTTTTCTAGCTGGGGCTGGGTTTGAACCCGCCACCTCCGGTATATGGGGCTGGTGCCCTACTCCTTTGAGCCACAGGCACTGCCCCCAAGAGTAGGAATTTTCAAAGTGTCTTCAGCATAGCCCTGGGCAGTGATGACAAATTTCAGTCCCCCTAGTAGCTTCCAGTTCCCTTTGCAAGTTTGTCCTTAACAGTGAAGATGGATACATCAGAGTTGCTTGATGTATTGATAAAGGTAACTAACTCCCTCTGCTAGGATTCCAAGGTGATCGAACAACCTCCATTTATAATGTGGCTTCCCATATGGACTTTCCTGCAGAGAGAGAATGTCCTGTCTATAGTCCCAAAGACTCCAGTCCCTTTAAAGTTATCATTCTCACTATAAATAAGTTAGCATTCTGGTTTATATTGATGTATCTTAGGACTTTGATCAGGAATCTGAACACCTCTGGATATTTTGTCAAAATTGGATGTCCAGAACTCTTAAAGCTTTAGCTCAACCCCCTTGAATAGTGTTTCTCAAAGGGTGGTTTAAAAACGTCTGGCCTGAGAATCACCTAGGGAGTTTGTTAAACATACAGATTCCCAAGACTCACAATGAACTCACACTGAATCAGAAACTCTGAGGATGGAGCTCAAGATCTGCATTTTACCGAGGTTTCTAAATGATTTCGGTGTACAACAAAGCTTGAAAGTCAGCCTGAGAAGCAGGGGATCACATCCAGTGAAGCTCGCTTCGGCATTTAGCCAGGTTCCTAGATAGCATCTCCATCTTTATAATTGCAACACAGTGTTTAGTGACAAGAGTCAAGGATTCGTGGCTCTCACAACCCAGCTCCTTTCCAGTCTCCCTTCGCACATCCTCTCTCAATCCCTCTGTGCATCCATGACTTTCAGGACTCTATGCCTCTACATTTCTTGATGGTTTTTCTTTTGGGGGGGAGGGTGGACAATAAATAGCATCCCAATTCCATGCCTGAGTTCCAGTCCACCTGAAGGAGGCAGTTCAAAAACAAAGTATTACTATTACTCCATTAATAGAGATGATGCCTAGATTGGAGAATGTGGTTTAGATGTAGAAAACGAGGGGCTTGTTTTCAGAATTAGAGACATTTACCCATTCTGCCATAGGAAGAATTGAATAGCTACTGGCCTCATCCTTCTGGGGCAACCAGTTACTTTTAAGGTGATGAAAGGTCAAGAGAGTAGACCAGGCCAATCAGGAAGAGGAAGGAGGAAGGAAGTATCTGTTAGGGACGTTCTCAGTCCCTAACTCACTATTAAATAAGTCATTCCTCCACCACTGGGGAGGAATAATGAATGAGGGGATGGAAAGAGTCCAGAACTGCCACTCTACTCGATGTTCCTTGACATAAAAGGAAACAGCAGGAGCGGATGGTAATGCTCCCCCATGAAAGCATGCTCTGCTTGGTGCTTGAGATACCCTATTACTGCACAATCCTTCCTTTTCTTTTTCTTTTCTTTTCCCTATTCTCTTCTCTTTAAGGATAGAGTCTTGCTCTGTCACCCAGGCTGGAGTACAGTGGTACCATCATAACTCACTGTAACCTCAAACTCCTAGGCTCAAGTGGTCTTCCTGACTC
This sequence comes from Nycticebus coucang, assembly GCF_027406575.1. Taxonomy (NCBI): domain Eukaryota; kingdom Metazoa; phylum Chordata; class Mammalia; order Primates; family Lorisidae; genus Nycticebus; species Nycticebus coucang. Next base: position 19,394,676 of record NC_069785.1, on the reverse strand, counting down.
AGCCCCCTGAGTAGCTAGGACACAGGTATGCACCACCAAGCCCAGATCATTTTGTTGTTTCTAGAGATGGGGCCTTGCTATGTTGCCTAAGGTGGTCTTAAATCATAGGTTCAGGCAGTCCTCCTGCTTCAGCCTCCCAAAGTGCTAAGATCACAGCCATGAGCCACTGTGCCTGGCCCCCCCTCTTATTTTGATGTCTTATTGCTACTCATCTGTCAAGATGCAGCTCAAAAAGTCCCTCCTTTGGGAAGCTTGAGGGAACTGAGGGGAGCATGCCTACCTTTATGCTGTTATAGGACTCTAAACAACTTTTATTATGGTGGTTGTCATGTAATGTACTTAACATGCTTTCTTTCTGGTATGAGTGCAGGGGCAGTGGCTTATGTCTTTATATTGCCATAGTAGATATTTTGCTGAATTACTATAAACAGGCTTAGTATTTTTAAGCCTGCATTCTTACCAACAAGACCAGCAAGAGAACTGCTAATTATTTTCCTCTATAGATTCATCTATTTTCTAAAAGTTGGCTAACAATCTGGTCAAGGCAGATATCGCCTATTTAAGCCCCATCCTAGAAATTCAACTAGTGTCGTCTTATCAATATGACATGTATGACTGATGATCTGATCTTAAAAGACACCTTCTTCCAGTTAGTATTGAGCCTATTCAAAATTAAAATAAACTGGCTGGGTGTGGTGGCTCATGCCTGTAATCCCAGCACTTTTGGAGGCCGAGGTGGGAGGATTGCTTGAGGCCACAAGTTCAAGACCAGCCTGGGCAACATACTGGGAACCCATCTCTACTAAAAATAAAAATTTTTAAAAATTACCCAGGCGTATTGGTACATACCTATAGTCATAGCTACTTGAGAGGCTCGGCTAGGAGAATCACTTGAGGCCAGGAGTTTGAATGATCACATACTGCATCCAGCCATACTCAACAGCAGGACCTTGTCTCAAAAAAAAGGAAGTTAGAATAAACTATGAGGTTGTAAGGAATCACTTAAAAACAAAACAAAACAAAACCCCGATGGTGGTGCCTGTGACTCAGTGGGTAGGGCGCTGGCCCCATATACTGAGGGTGGCAGGTTCGAACCTGGCCCCAGCCAAACTGCAACAAAAAATAGCCGGGCATTGTGGTGGGCGCCTGTAGTCCCAAGTACTCAAGAGGCTGAGGCAAGAGAGTCGCCTAAGCCCAGGAGTTGGAGATTGCTGTGAGCTGTAACGCTACAGCACTCTACCAAGGGCAATAAAGTGAGACTCTATCTCAAAAAACAAACAAACAAACAAAAATAAAAACAATGAAGTAGAAACTACTAATTAGAAAAATTATTTCAGATAAAACTTAAAATTTCAAAGTTCAATTATAAACATATGATTAATAATTTGCTTGTACACATTATTAGGAGAAAATTATTTCTCTCCTCTTCAAGTTTTTATATTTTCTCCAATTGTGTAAAGAAAAGATAAATCATTTTAGTCTTGAAGTTTACCACTATATGTCCTTATAGCAGGGTTTATATATAGTTATAAAATAGAGTTATTCCAGAAAGTTATAAGCATAAGAAAAGATTTTGAGGCCAGGCCCTGTGGCTTATACCTATAATCCCAGCACTTTGGAAAGCCAAGGTGAGATGATTGTTTGAGGCCAAGAGTTCAAGGTTGCAGTGCATTCAAGGTTACTGTAGCCAGTTTGGGTGACCAAGTGAGATCCTGTCTGCCACTCACACACACACACACAAAAACCCAAACACACAAAAAGATTTTCAGCTTTAATTGGTAATGCCAATTTGTAGATATTGTAAAAGAGACAAAAAGTTATTTTTGTGTTACTCTTAGTTTTTTTCTTTTTCTTTTCTTTTTTTTTTTGAGACAGAGTCTCACTATGTCTCCCTCGGTAGAGTGCTGTGATGTCACAGCTCACAGCAACCTCAAACTCTTGGGCTTAAGTGATTCTCTTGCCTCAGCCTCCCAAGTAGCTGGGATTACAGGTGCCTGCCACAACACCTGGCTATGTTTTTGTTGTAGTTGTCATTGTTGTTTGGCAAGCCTGGGATGGGTTTGAACCTGCCACCCTATGTGGCTGGCACCCTACATGCTGTGCTATGGGCACCAAGCCTAATTTTTTCTGTTTTTTTTTGTAGAGACAGAGTTTCACTTTATTGCCCTCAGTAGAGTGCCGTGGCGTCACACAGCTCACAGCAACCTCCAACTCCTGGGCTTAGGCGATTCTTCTGCCTCAGCCTCCCGAGTAGCTGGGACTACAGGCGCCTGCCACAATGCCTGGCTATTTTTTGTTGCAGTTTGGCCGGGGCTGGGTTTGAACCCGCCACCCTCGGTATATGGGGCCGGCGCCCTGCTCACTGAGCCACAGGCGCCGCCCCCTAATTTTTTCTTTTTTGAGACAGAGTCTCACTGTGTTGCCCAGGCTAGAGTGCCAGAGTGTCAGCTTAGCTCACAACAACCTCAAAATCCTGGGTTCCGGCGATCCTCCTGCCTCAGCCTCCCGATTAGTTGTGACTATAAGCACCCACCATGCCTGGCTGATTTTTCTATTTTTAGTAGAGATGGGGTCTCGCACTTGCTCAGGCTGGTCTTGAGCTCCTGAACTCAAGGGATCCTCCCACCTTGGCCTCCCAGAGTGCTAGGGTTATGGGTGTGAGCCACCTTGTCTGGCCTGTGTTATTAAGATGAAAATTGGTTTTGGAGAACATGGAATCGTCTCTAATATTGGCTTCTTTTCAAACTTACTTTTTGTTTCAATTATTAGTTGTGGTAAATCTCCCAAATAACTGGTAAGTAGCATTTGTTAAGTGATAAGATGTACTTAGCTAAGATCTGCCTAAGGCTAATCTTCTCCCTACTCTTTAACAGCTAACAACCCCAAACTAGAACCAAAACATATGAAGTAGAAAGATGTGCAGAGCTATTTGATACAATAGAACAAGTCATCCCAGCAAGACCCACATTTCCCCTTTCCTCTTAAAGAGATCCAGTGGTTTGGGAGTGGGTAGGACAATCAAACTAATTTCAAAATAAGTATCTACTTTTTTTTTTTTTTGTGGTAGAGGCAGCATCTTGCTATATTGTTCACGCTGGTCTTGAACTCCCAACCTCATGCAATTCTTCCATCTGGACTTCTCAAAATGCTAGTATTACAGGTATAAAACACCACAACTGGCCTCTAATGTCACTTCAATACTTTTATTTATTTATTTTTGCACTTTTTGGCTGGGGCATGGTCTGAACCTGCCACCTTCAGTATATGAGGCTGGCGCCCTATTCCTCTGAGCCACAGGCACCACCCCAATACTTGTATTTCTATTGTGGTAATCTAAGGCATTTTAAATTCTGTTTCAAACAGGTGTCTGTTAGTATGTTTTCTTCTGTTTAGGACCTAGAGCAAACTTTAAAAATTGAGGTGTTCTGTCAATCAGCATCTGCTAAACCCTGGGTCTACAAATCAGTAAATGTGCTTCTGTTTAACTATCTTTTTACAGTCATGAGAGAAATAAACATATAAAATAAATGCATCTCAATGCATAGCTGTGCAGGAGTACAGATGTTTTATTAATGAAAATGAATCCAGCTTTTTGTAAGTCATGGCAGCAATATAACATTTCATTGTTTGGTTCTGTGCTAGACAGTCCCTGCTGTTTCCACATAGAAATTCCTGTAATGCTTAATGGACATCTGGAAGAATTCAGCCAATTAATCGAATTCATGTAGGAGCTAGACTAATGGCTGTCTGAAAGGCAGATTACATTAAATCAAACTTGCAATATGAATGAAAGCACTTAATCATACATGCAACATTCATTAGATGCGACACAGCAAGTGTTTTGATTACTTTAATGAAAGATCAGGTAAAGTGCATCAGCTGAACAGATTGAAAAGACAGCATGCTTACAAATGTTTGATTATGCTGAATATCAACAGAAACAGTGCCAGTAATTTATAGCAAAACATATTTATAAGTGTCTAGAGCTGGTGAATTCAATGAAATTTGGAGCCCATGCTCAACACCATAATTAATACCTGTATATGATAAGACTTTGATCAACTATCAGGAAAGAAGACAGACTGACAGAAGTTTAGTAATTTATAGTCAACTGGGAGACTTCATGTTTTGAGTGGCTTAAAATCTCTTTGCACCCAGTTTCATTTACTTTGAGGTACACAGTTCTCGAGTCAAAAGGTATTGTTACACTAAAAACATTGTATTAAAAGAGGAATTTAATTCATAAGTTGGGCTTTAAAATCTCATACTAGGAATTAAAATGCTATTCTTAACAATTGTTCCTGTCGTCTCTTAATTTTCTTTTTGATTTTTTTCTTAATATTCTGTAGAAAGAAAGTTTATAAGGTATATTTCCTACATAATATTAATGCTATTATAAGTTTTATAATGAAGCATATGCCATTTGCAGTTTTTTTATAAAATGAAGATAAAGAACATATATCCTTTTATATTTATTTATTTGATTATTATTTTATAATCATTATTATTTATTTTTTGAGGCGGAGTCTTACTCTGTCACCCAGACTAGAGTGCCATGGCATTAGCCTAGCTCACAGCAACCTCAAAATTCTGGTTCAAATGATCCTCCTGCCTCAGCCTCCAGAGTAGCTGGGACTATAGGTGTCCGTCACAATGCCTGGCTAGTGTTTTTATTTTTTGTAGACAGACAAGGTCTTGCTGTTGTTCAGCCTGGTCTCCTTCCACCTTGGCCTCCCAGAGTGCTAGGATTATAGAAGTGAGGCACTGTGCCAGGCCTAACTTTATAATTAATAAAATTATAAAAATAAAATTATATTTTGTATAATTTACATGAATATAAAATTTCATTTCTGTAAGTACATTTAATAAAAGACAAGAGTTCTTTTCAGGTGATTGAAAGCACTTTTTCCTGGTGTTTCACAGAAGGACTCTCTCTAGATTGATGTATTATTCTGAAAACAGAAATAAACATAGGACATTTGAAGTTCTTTTTTTTTGAGACAGAATCCCATTATGTTGCCCTCGGTAGAGTGCTGTGGCATCACAGCTCACAGCAACCTCAAACTCTTGGGCTTAAGTGATTCTCTTGCCTTAGCTTCCCAAGTAGCTGGGACTGCAGGTGACGGCCACAACGCCTGGCTACTTTTTTTGTTGTAGTTGTCCTTGTCGTTTAGCAGGGCCCAAGCTGTGTTCGAACCTGCCAGCTCTAGTATATGTGCCAGTGCCCTAACCACTGAGCTATAGGTGCCAAGCCACATTTTAAGTTGTTTTTTAGACATTTTCTTAAACTCAAACAAATGAATATGTAGTGAGTACTCAACTGTTTTAGATGCTATGGGTGATATCAAGATGTGAAAGATATGAGTCATAGAAGTTTATCAAGTGCTAACCACCAAACCAACACAAATAAAAAATCAAAGCAGTGGCAAAAGCAAACAAGAGGACAATCCAATCCAATCTTGATTTACAAGCAGTAGAAAGTGAAGTACAGATTCATAAGTTTTAGAGAAAATCAAAGAAGAGATAAAATAATGAGCTCCTTAATTCACTTGGTAAGAGATCTTAATTTAAAAGAATTAAAATTTCATTATTCCAGAATTAAGTGTATCTTAATCTGCTATAACAAAACATCATGAACTGGGTGACTTATAAAGAACAGAAATTTATTTCTCACAGTTCTAGAAGCTGGGAATTCCAAGATCAAGGCTGTAGCAGATTCTATAGCTGGTGAGGGCCTACTTTTTGGTTTACAGATGGTGCCTTTTAGTGGTGCCTTCACATGGTGGGAGGAATGAACAAGTTCCCTGACCCTATTTTATAAGGGCACTAATCTCATTCATGAGAGCTCCACCCTCATGGCCTAATCACCTTCAGAGCTGTTCTCCACCTAATATCCTTCCCTTGGGGATACACCTTCAGACCACAGCAAAACATTACAGAAAAACCTGTGACTCCTGTTTTTTTCTACAGAGAGTTAAAAAATTGAGTGCATCTCCAAGCACTTTTCAAACACACAATTGTTGCAACACATTCTTAGCCTAAATGAGTTGATTGTTTCTACATCAGGCTAGGCATTCTTTCTCTTCTTTATTTCCTCCCAGTATACATCACATTCACAAAAAGGGAAAGAAAAACGAGCTGGCTCAGAATATAACTTTTATAGTCTATCCACCAAAAAAATTTTTTCTACCTATGACCTTTTGAACATACTAAGTATATAACTAGAAATAAAGCCTTGTGCAATGCTACTTAAGCCTTCTTACAACATTTAGCTCAGTTACTGCATAATGTCCACACTGTCAGTTACTTAACCTCATATATACAGTCATGTATACATCCGTATAATGACGGATCACATACACAACGCTGAAAGTTGTAATACTGTATTTTTGCTGTACCTTTATTAAGTCTAGATACACAAATACTTACCATTATAGTTATAATACAGCGTTCAGTACAGTAACATGCTGAAGAGGCCTGCAGCCTAGAAGCAATAAGCTTACACCATATAGCAAAGTGTGCAGTAGTACTAGGCTGTGCATAGTACTACCTGGGTTTGTGTGAGTACACTCTATGATGCAATAATGACTCATTTCTCTGAATGTATCCCTATCCTTGAGCAATGCATAACTGTAGAGTAAAAAATGGCATTGCTGTTCTACACTATCTGCTTTGCCTCACTAATTTGTTTCTTTTTTTTTTTTTAATTTATTTCTTATTATAAAGAAATACACCCAAAGTCTAGAATTTTAAGTTGTCAGTGCTTCTGCTTGGGAATGTAATAATTATTTCTACCAATTCAAGTAGGTTGAGACAAAGTAAAAGACTTCCTTATATTTCTTTCCATTGGTAAACCTTTGCCTGTTTCTCTGACTGATCAGAAATTGTCATTACAAATATGTTTTCAATCTCTTTTGAGGCGTGAAGTTCGACATTGTTCACTCTGCAGAGTGAAGGGATTTCACTAATAATAATTACTATCTGTCAGTCTATTAATCTACCTATCTGTCCAGCTACCTGTCTGTATCTTTACTTTTTCTGAGATGTCTCTGTAACTTTGGTCTTTAGGCAGTTAGAGGAAAAAAGTAGCTAAATGATCTGCTGCCACTGTGATTTGTGATCATACTTTTCCAGACATTTGTGAGCATATGTTTTTGAAGTGAAGACTTTACATTTAGAACAGTGGTTCTCAACCTGTGGGTCACGACCCCTTTGTAACAATGAAAATACATCCTGCATATCAGATATTTACATTAAGATTCATAACAGCAGCAAAATTACAGTTATGAAGTAGCAACGAAAATAATTTTATGGTTGGGGGTTACCACAATATGAGGTACTGTATTAAAGGGTTGTGGCATTAGAAGGTTGAGAACAACTGATTTAAAATATAGTCTTTGAGATTCTTCTGATTTTTAAAAAAAATTATTTCTCATAGTTCTGGAGGTTTGGAAGTCCAAGATCAAGGCATCAGCTGATTTGGTGTTTACTGAATACCCACTTCATTGATTAGAGATGGCCTTTTTTTCTTTTCCTTTGCTCCAGTCTAATGGTGCTACGAAATCAAAGCTCACAGCAACCTCAAACTCTTGGGCTCAAAGCGATCCTCTTGTGTCAGCCTCCTGGATAGCTGGGATTACAGGTGCTGCCACAATGCCCATCTAGTTTCTCTATTTTAGTACAGACAGGGTCTTGTCTTTACTTAGGCCGGTCTCGAACTCCTCAGCTTAGGAGATCTACACACCTCAGAGTGCTAGGATTACAGGTGTGAACCACCCTGCTCGCTTGATTTATTTTCTTAAAGAGAACCTCGGGATGGAGGAGGCAGAATTACTATGTATTTTTTAAAAACTGTGTCTGGGAACTGCCTCTTTCCCCAGATTTCTGAAAGAAAATATACACTCCAGTATAGAGTGCATTGCTTAGTCCCAATTCCTACATAGAATAAGGAATAAGATGTGTGAATTTTATAATCAGATCAAATGTTTATCTCATTGCACTTGTTCTTTTTTATTCTATTTAACCTGGCTAGATAATGGAAAGAATTCTGGTATCTAGAGTTTCTTCTGGCTCTGGGAGGCTGAAATGGGTGGATTGAGCTCAGGAGTTCCAGACTAGTCTGAGCAACCAGTCTGTCTCTACTGAAAACAGAAAAAAAAAAAAAAAAAAAAATTAGCCGAGCATTGTGCCAGGCACCTGTAGTTCCAGCTACTTGGGAGGCTGAGGCAAGAGGGTGTCTTGAGCCCAAGAGGGTGTCTTGTCTTGAGGTTGTTGTGAGCTGTGGTGCCACAGCACTGTACCCAGGGCCACAGAGTGAGACTCTGTTTCAACAAAGAAACAGAGGTTTCTCATAGTGTTGCTCCTTCCTAGGGAATCACTGAAATGGAAGTGATTTCATTCAGACTCAGTGGCTTAAATATTCTCAGTTTGTAATTCTTCTAGGAAAGGTTTCACCCTCTGAACACAACTAACGGTGAGACAGGACAGAGAGAAAGTTGTCATTTCCTGCTTGGTCAATGAAGAAATTCCCTGTTGCTCAGTCTATCGAGCTTTCCCTAGGGCTATTTTCAGTAATGTTTCATTTTTAGTTTGGTTAAGGCAAATCTTCAATTATTCATTTTTTTTGGAGACAGAGCCTCAAGCTGTCACCCTGGATAGAGTGCCATGGCATCACAGCTCACAGCAACCTCTAACTCCTAGGCTCAAGCGATTCTCCTGCCTCTGTCTTTTAAGTAGCTGGGACTACAGGTGCCCACCACAACGCCCAGCTATTTTTTGGTTGCAGCCTTCATTGTTGTTTGGCGGTCCCGGGCTGGATTCGAACCCGCCAGCTCAGGTGTACGTGGCTGGTGCCTTAGCTGCTTGAGCCATAGGCGCCAAGCCTCAATTATTCATTTTCAAAAACTTCCATAGTATGTCTTTTAATAATAGTAATAGATTTTATTGAGCTTTTACATTAGGTCAGATATGTGTTAGTATTATTTATAGTAAATGATCTTCACAACTTCACAAGTTTTTTAAAGGATAAGGAAACAGAGGGTCAGAGACATTGAGTAAGTCCGTCAATATAATTCTGCTGCAAAGTTGCCCAGCCAGGTGGCTCTGCCTAGATTCAAGGCCTCTTTAGCTGACTAATTTACACAATGTTATTCTTTTTTTTTTTTTATTAAAACACAATTTTATTTATTTACTTGTTTATTTACTTACTTACTTATTTCTTTTTTTTTTTTTTTTTTGTGGTTTTTTGGCCAGGGCTGGGTTTGAACCCGCCACCTCCGGCATATGGGACCGGCGCCCTACTCCTTGAGCCACAGGCGCCGGCCCTACACAATGTTATTCTTTCATTGTGTGGTTTGTGTATTCCTCTATTCATTTTGAATTGTATACTTTCATTATGCACTTTGATACTTTCATTATGCACTAGGGGTACCTTGCTGAAGAAATAATATTAATAGATAGAAAAGCGGCCCATATTTTTGTTTGTTTGTTTATATTTTTGAGACAAGTTCTCACCATGTTGCTCAGGCTGGCCTCAAACTCCTGGGCCTAAGAGATCCTCCTATCACAGCTGTGGCACAGGCCCGTGGCACAGCCCCCATCCCACAGTGCTCATCTCTTTCAATTTTATAATGGAATCCTCTATTAGCAGCTCCAGAGAGAAGAGTCCAGCCAGGATTTAGCTTATAGATACGTAAAGATGATCCAGGCAAATTCCTAGGGCCTTGTCAAACAGTTATCAACACTGAGATAACTTTAAATTTAGAAATAATGGGCAGCAGAACTGCTGGGTCAGGTCTAATTTGGCTCCAAATAAATCTGCAGCACAGCTATCTTGGGAAGCATAAAATTCAGTTTGAATTACTTTAAATCATTTATTGAATACTTACTATGAGTTAAAAACATATCTAGTCACTTCCCTCAAGGGTGTTAACAATTTAATGAGAGATAATACATTCAATTAATATGAATCTAGGACTTGTGGGCAGAGAACATACATATAAGGTCATAAAGTGGTATGCTGTGGCAACAGTGTCCAATAACGCCCCGGTGAAGTCCTAAGTTATGAATGAGTGTTTGGCAGTCCCTTGACCATGTCCAGGGTGTTAGCTGTAAAACAGATCATACTTGAGTCAGTTCATGGAAGCAATCTGTGAGTCTCCAGTAGTGAAACCCAAGGAGGTCACAAAGAAATAAAAGTGGAAGGAAGTTGAAGGAAATAAAACTAAGCTTCAACATTCAATAGCCAAACAATATTTCTTGACATCCAACAGGCAAAAAAGTAAACAAAAAAGAAAACAGCCAACTTGACGGGAACTGGAAGAATAGATGGCAATGTAGTTTTTATTTCCATTAGCTCTCACATCCAAAGTTTCTAAAATGCTTTACAAAATCTTACGCCTCATCGTATCGTTATGAGTGAGGCGAGTGTTATTAGCTCCACATAAAGGTGGGGAAAAGAAGGCACAGAGGTTTGCTTTTATGCCAAATGAGGCCAAATATTTTCTGGAGTATTTGAAATGAATCTTGAAAATAGAGAAACAAAGAGAAAGGAGGCTGGAAGAATTTATAATCGAGGGGCATAATTTCATACCACGTAAGTGTCTAGAGAACGCTAATATAGTGAATCTTCATTTCCAGTGAAGTGGAATGAAAGCTTTGGATTGCTTCAGTGCTCCACATCGTGCAAACAGCAATTTCAGTTTCAGAAAATCCTCCACTCAGAGTAAAGTTATTCAGTGAAAGTGGTCATGATGAAGATTTCTCATATAATTGTCCAATATATGTTCATAGTTGTGCTCTGTACACACACACACAGAGGCTTCCTCTGCTGAAATATTAAATATTTAGGGGGCATTGTGTAGGCTCTTGAAATACACTTATGGATGTCAAATATCTCTCAGCTATGCTATGTATTTGTTCACATATTTCTTTTTATTTCTCTACTTGCCTTTTTATGTACGTTTTTCTTTTCCTTTGGAACTTTCTTTAAGGGGTTCTGTTTAGGGAAGATAGATGCAATAGCTCAGTAAGAAGAAATGTAACAGTCCTATTTTCTTATTTATTAAAAAAATCTATAAAATATACATATTGATTTCCCGAAAGTAAAGACTTTTAAGTTCCAACATTCCCTGTGAGAAAAGTGGTGTTTATAGTTATTCGTTTTTATATTTTTCAATGGAGTGTTGGAAGGTGAAACATTTAGGTTAGGTTGTCTACCAGTAAACTGCTGATCAAGCTAAGAATAAAGCCTATTGATCTTGATGCCAAGTTAGGACTCTTTAAGTATTAAAAGTGAATTGAATGCTACTAAATATACCATAAGGCTCTTGTTCTGTAAAAGATTTGAAGTAACTATGCTGCTTTCATTGTTGAACAAGTTTCAGAGGTTAATCACACTTAACGTTTTGGGGAAGCAAATCAATCTCTTTATTCATAATACATTTTATGGTAACAGAAATTATGAAAGCTGCTTACACCCGAATTTCAACCATATTTTGAAGTTATAATACTTTATTTAAGGATTTATATTTAAATACAGCTGTAAGTCTTTCTTTTTATTTTTTTGAGATAGAGTCTCACTTTGTCACCCTTGGTAGAGTGCTATGGCATGACAGCTCACAGCAACCTCAAACTCTTGGGCTTAAGCGATTCTCTTGCCTCAGCCTCCCAAGTAGCTGGGACTACAGGCTCCCACCACAACGCCCAGCTATTTTTTTTTGTTGCAGTTGTCATTGTTGTTTTAGCTGGCTGGGGCTGGGTTCAAGCCTGCCTGGGTGTATGTGGCCGGTGCCCTATCCACTGAGCTACAGGCACCGCCCATAGCTGTAAGTCTTTCTGATTGATTTGGGAGAGAATTAAGCCCTAAGTGCCATAAGCAATTCATTGAGCATCTGGAATGGCACTGGCTATGTACTATCCTTGGGAAAAGTGAGAAAATAGATAAGTAATTTTATGTGCATTGTAGTTCAAATAAGGTATCTTGGTTGAGAACATTAAAGTTTTCTTGGTTCTGTTTTCTTTGTTTTCCTATCCTCTCTTAATAACTACTCAGGCTGGGTGCAGTGGCTCATGCCTGTAATCCTAGCAGTCTGGGAGGCCGAGGCAGGCTGATTGCTTGAGCTCAGGAGTTTGGGACCAGCCTGAGCAAGAGTGAGACCCTGCCTCTACTAAAAAATAGAAAAACTAGCTGAGCATCGTGGGGGGAGACTGTAGTCCCAGTTACCGGGGAGGCTGAGGCAAGAGGATCACTTGAGCCCAAGAGTTTGAGGTTGCTGTGATCTATGATGCCATGGCACTCTATGCAGGGTGACAGAGGAAGACTCTGTCTAAAAAAAACAACAACAACAAAACAAAACAAAAAATCCTCCCCAAACTACTGAGCAAAACATTAACAAATAAACCTTTGGGGAAATTTGCATTATTGGAAAATATAACACTCTTTATGTACAAGCAGCAAGGCAAGTAAAGGTTTTATTAATGAAAGGCAACTCTGTTAGACAATAGCAGCCAGGCCTATATTCTAATTACCCCTACGTAGGATCCCCAGAGAAATATTAAGGAAGTGAAGGAAAGGTAGTGGAGACTTTCTATCCTCCTCTCTCACAATAATACTGTCCTCTTTAATAATTATTTCTTTCTTTCTTTTTTTTTTTTTTGACGGAGTCTCAAGCCATCGCCCTGGGTAGAGTGCTGTGGCATCATAGCTCACAGCAACCTCCAACTCTTGGGCCCAAGAGATTCTCCTGCTTCTGCCTCCCAAGTAGCTGGGATTACAGGCGCCTGCCACAACGCCTGGCTATTTTTTTTTTTTTTTTGGTTGCAGCCATCATTGTTGTTTGGCAGGCCCAGTCTGGATTCGAACCCAACAGCTCAGGTGTATGTGGCTGGCACCTTAGCCTCTTGAGCCACAGGTGCTGAGCCTAATAATCATTTCTAATACACACAGTATTTAATGTCTTCCACTAAATTAGCATGGTTTATATTTAAGCAACAGAAAATCAAACCAAGAAAGATGTGATTATAATTGATCCTGTGAGGCATCATGTGCTTAATTAAAAAAAAAATTTACCAGAAAGAACATTGAAGATTAGGGAATATAATGATTTAGTGTTATAGATATTTCCTCTAGATTTTGCTCATGTTTCTCCTCGGTTTTGATTAATTCATTATTGGATAGAGAAATTTTAAGTATACTCTATTAGTAAAGGAGATACTTACAGCGAGTAAGTGATGACAATTTTTCTACTTATTCTATCTATGCTGCTGTGCAGCATCTTCTCCCAAATCACTGTTCTGTGGGCTATGTGGATTTGTTACTACAAATGCTGATCAAAATGGCTCCCAAAATGACGCACACATTTTCCCAGTGGATAAATTATTCCCTGGGAGTTGTGACTGAATTTAAAATCTGGGTTGGTTTGATTGATTTAAATATTTCTAACAATAAAATTAAAGCATCATGGAAACTGTACATACCAGTTCATGATGAGTCTGGTTGAAATTAAGATACAGGAACAAAAAAAGAGATGTAGATGGTTATTTATCTCCTTATCTTTTGCAAGTCCATTAAATTTGTTAGCTAGCTTACTGCCTCTTTGGATGGTACCAAAATTAAATGCATAGTTTAGGCGTATGCCACTTATAGAGATAAAACATAGACTTCATACGTCATCATATACATGTAAGAGAAACAGCACCAACAAATGTATCTATTTTGCATAATGACATGGCATGTAATGAATAGAATATGTTCATTTATCTTGAAATAAAGAACAACTATCATTTTTCTTGGATGAAGCACAATGATTATTGTGTCAGTATAACAAATTTTTCAATGAAATCATTTCACATCCAGTGTATCTTATTACTAACCTCTTACATAAAACTCAATTTCAACCAAATCTAATTACCTAGAAGGGAATCTAGTGTTAGTATGTATTATAAGTATATATGAAAGGAAGATATTTTTCATTTTGCCTACATTTCCTACTTATGACATGTAGTACAATGATTTAGGTAACAGTAATATCACTAGTTAAAGCTACGGTATGGGTATAATACACAGGAAACTAGGTTTTATTGGTTCAGATACTTGCCTGCTTGCTTCACAGAACACTTCGTTAAGTGAAAGGAAGAATAATGTCTCCAGTTGAAAAACAAAGGGAGTTTGAGGCTGGCGGAATGTAATTGCCCAAGTTAGAGTGAACCAAATTGATCTGAAATCATTTAGATAATAATGTGATGGGCAGTGGACAGCATTTGTTTATGAAGACAAATCATTCCAGGCAAATCTGATTTATTTGATATTATACAATTACTCAACAAGTTTGTGGATAGAAAACTCCATGGACAAACAATATATCTAAATGTTTGTAAAAGCCTTTGATGTGTGTCTGCTTGAGATTAAGATAATTGAAATGCTGGGGAGATGTTGCCTAGATAACAATGCAATGGTGTCACATTTAAAATAGAACAATCATAAAAAATAGATCATAATATCTAACGGATATATTTGGCACAAGACCATAAAAGAGCTGGAATCTTTATAGATCAATATTGTAAGCAAGTATGAAAATGATTTAGTGCACAAAAATTAGTTTACTCTTTCTTCAGGAGGTTCAAATCATAAATAAACCTTAGCTCAAAATGTTTTGCTGCTTCCCCAAAATGAACTATTTCTTTTGGCCTCTACTAGTATTTATAAAATTTGTAATTTAGGGTGTCTGCTAAAAGCATTGAAATAGATAACCATGGGGCGGTGCCTGTGGCTCAAGGAGTAGGGCGCTGGTCCCATATGCCGGAGGTGGTGGGTTCAAACCCATCCCCGGCCAAAAAAAAAGAAATAGATAACCATAAGTTTGGTAAGTTTTCAAAGCATAATAAAATTCAATGAAGAATGGCTCCACATGGCCCACAGCTAAACACTGGGGCCCTAGACAACACTGGGCCTAAAGTTCTCCGCACTCTTGCCCAAGCTCTCTCAAAGCAGTTCAACTGAGTGCCAAGTCCAAAATCACCATAACAACTCACAGGGTAGAATACAGTGGCATCATCAGAGCTCATGGCAACCTCAAGTTTCTGGGCGCAAGTGATTCTCCTGCCTCAGCCTGTACTCTGGGCACTTATAGAGACCAACTGCAACTGAATTCCTCCTCATCATCATTGAGATTTGTCTTGGTCCCCACCTGAGAAATGTATCAACATGATTCAGACCAGACTATTGACCTCCTTGTGCAAACATAATTTAATTATTTCAACCATGATTTTGTCTAAGAAAGACAACTCTTTACACCAATAGGTAACTTCCTACAGATTAATTATTGCACATAGAAGTCATAAAAGCACTTAATTCAATGTTTTTCAACCTTTTTAATCTCATACTTGAACCTATAGTTAAACATTCATAGCACACTTAAATTAAGTTGATCAAAAAATGAGTGAAAAAACCCCCAATATATCGTCTGAGGAGCTGAGGAAGGCAGGGAAGATGGCGATCCTCCATTGCTGAGACCCGGCAGAAGCACATGAGACTCCCAAACAACTTCCACAACAATAACCCAAGCAGGAAGAGGAGAAAGAGAAAGAGGATAAGGAGGCTGTGGGGCTGGGGAACCTGAAGCACCTCCACTCTCAGTCTGAGGTCTGGAGGCCTGTCCCCCAGGAGTCCAGATTCTTGGGTGATTTCTTGAGGGGTGTGAATAGGGCCTAGACTGCAGCTGGTCAGTGCTGATTCTGCGGCACGGGAGAGAGGAGAGGACGGTCAGCTGAGAGGGAACCACACCGGAGCAGCAATGCCCTGAGGCACAGAGCAGCAGCCAGTTTTGGCAACAATAGGGCTCAGTCCCAGATATTCCCAAGCCACACCCCCTGTCTCCCTGGGCAAACAGAGGAGGCCGGGCATCTTCTCAGGTGGCAACCACCTTGGAACAGATCTGGGATAGAAATGCAGGCCCAGTGAGTAAAGGGTTTGCCTGAGGCGGTACCGGCCTGGGTGGAGCGTGGGGACTAGAAAATGCATGCGCAGAGCCGGGAAATTCCCAGGGCGGGGCTGACCCAGAGGACTGCTTTACTGAGCCTAAGACGCACCTGGCCCTCAGGGGATTGTCAGCCTATAGACAAAGAAAGGCAGGAGGCTAGAACTGACAGCTAACTGAATACAAACCTGCAGGGGCAAAGACAGGGCCTCAGGTGCAGGCTCTGGGAACTCAAAACAGCTTCTCTTCTGCACGGGAATTTAGCAGGGACAGAAACAAATTCCCACAAAGTTGTTCTGTTCTGTCAGTAACATCAATCGGGGCGGGGCTGGAACTGAGTGAACACCCCCCATAAAGCTCCTGAGGTTGTCAGGCCTCACCTCCCCCTGCTGGATAGAGGCAGAGCGCAGTGGCCTGGCTAAGCAGATATAGATTTCCTTGTGATTCAGGCAGGTGCAAACCCCTGGAGTATCTGTTCACTAGAGGCAACTGGGTCACCGCCCTGCGGGGCTATCAGTGACTGGGTGTGACAGAGATGCAAGGTGGGAAAGGAGGCATCAATCTTCCCAGACTAATCTATTTGCTGGGTGGATCCTCCGGACTTCATGGAGCACCGGAGCAAGTCATATCTCAGTTGTCACCAGACCCCTGTGATCCAGTTGCCAAAGACCTTTTAAACTCTCCCAGCTGAGACAGGTGCTGACTGAGACAATTGATTTGGACCTTTTGAACTAAGCCAATCGCCCGAGGACTGTTCAAGTGGTGCCCTGGGTGTGTGGTTGTAGGAAGGTTTGATTTTCCTCTTCCAATTATTGCCTGTGGGGGGCGGGGTGACTTAATTGCTGGTATTTCTCCACAGTTGAGACTTCAACACAGAGTAACTGTTTCACTGGGGTTGGATAGAGACCAGCTGAAAACAAGACAGAACCACTTAGCCCCACCACACCAAACAGGTCCCCAGTTTCTCAGGCCATAGCACTGTACAGGTCCTCGACAAAGCTCCAGGGGGAAAAATCAAATGGTATAAAATAATCATGGGGCAGAATCAGCAGAAAAACTCTGGTACCATGAATAACCAGAATAGATTAACCCCCCCCCCCCAAAGAAAGATATGGCATATGTAACTGAAGATCCCATTCATAAACAGCTGGCTGAGATGTCAGAAATCAAATTCGGAATTTGGATTGCAAACAAGATTAATACAATGGAGGAAAATTTGGAATTAGAAATTTGAGGAGCAATTCAAAAGTCAGAATTAGAAATTTGAGGAGAAATTCAAAAGTTGTCCCAAGAACTTAACAAATTTAAAGACAAAACCACCAAAAATTTTGACTGAAGCAAGAATGTGCAGCCCTCAAAGATCTGAAAAATACAATAGAATCCCTCAGTAACAGAGTGGAGCAAGCAGAAAAATGATTTCTGACGTTGCAGACAAAGCTTTTGAATGCTCCCAAACTCTCAAAGAGGAAGAGAAATGGAGAGCAAAAATGAACCATTCTCTCAGAGAGCTCTGGGATAATTCGAAGAAGGTTAATATCCACCTCATTGGAATTCCTGAAAGTGATGAAGTGGCCTCGCAAGGCACAGAGGCCCTTCTCCATGAAATTATGAAAGAGAATTTTCCAGACATGCCAAGAGATTCTGAAATTCAGATAGCAAACAGTTTCAGAACCCCAGCATGACTCAATCCGAATAAGATATTCCCCAGGCATATCATAATTAACTTCACTAAAGTTAGTATGAAGGAGAAAATTCTGAAAGCAGCCAGGCGAAAGAAATCCATTACCTACAAAGGGAAGAATGTTGGAATGACTGCAGATCTCTCTGCTGAAACTTTTCAAGCCAGAAGAGGGTGGTCAGCGAATTTTAATCTCTTAAAGCAAAATAACTTTCAACCCCGGATCTGGTATCCAGCTAAACTGAGTTTCATTTATGATGGAGAAATTAAATACTTTAATGACATTCATATGTTGAAGAAATTTGCCATAACTGAACCAACTCTTCAGGATATTCTCAGACCTATCCTCCTTAATGACCAGCCCAATCCTCTACCACAAAAGTAAACTCACTCAGAAACTTTTCATCAAACTCCAACTTCCACAGTGGTGAAAGGATTAAAAATGTCCACTGGACTTTCAAAAAACTCTATACCCAAAATTTTACCAGACTTATCAATAATCTCCATTAATGTGAATGACTTAAACTGTCCTCTAAAGAGGCACAAGTTAGCTGACTGGATACAAAAACTCAGGTCAGATATTTGCTGCATACAAGAGTCACATCTTACCTTAAAAGATAAATATAGACTCAGGGTGAAAGGATGGTCGTCCATATTTCAGGCAAATGGTAATCAGAAAAAAGCAGGTGTTGCAATTCTATTTGCAGACACAATAGGCTTTAAACCAACAAAAGTAAGGAAGGATAAGAATGGTCACTTCATATTTGTTAAGGGTAATACTCAATATGATGAGATTTCAATTATTAATATCTATGCACCCAACCAGAATGCACCTCAATTTATAAGAGAAACTCTAACAGACATGAGCAACTTGATTTCCTCCAGCTCCATAATAGTCGGAGATTTCAACACTCCTTTGGCAGTGTTGGATAGATCCTTCAATAAGAAGCTCAGCAAAGACATTTTAGATTTAACCCTAACCATCCAACATTTGGATTTAGCAGATATCTACAGAACATTTCATTCCAACAAAACTGAATACACACACTTCTCATCAGTCCATAGAACATACTCCAAAATCCATCACATTTTAGTTCACAAGTCTAACCTCAGTAAATTTAAAGGAATAGAAATTATTCTTTGCATCTTCTCGGACCACCATGGAATAAAAGTTGAACTCAGTAACAACAGGAATCTGCATACTCATACAAAAACATGGAAGTTAAATAACCTTATGCTGAATGATAGCTGGGTCAGAGAGGAGATTAAGAAGGAAATTGCGGGAAAGGGAGGGAGGGAGGGGGCAGGTGGGTGGAGGGAGTGATTGGTGGGATTACACCTGCGGTGCATCTTACAAGGGTATATGTGAAACTTAGTAAATGTAGAATGTAAATGTCTTAACACAATAACTAAGAAAAATGCCAGGAAGGCTATGTTAACCAGGGTGATGAAAATGTGTCAAACAAAAAAAAAAAAAAAAAAAAGAAAATGTGTCAAACGGTCTATAAAACTAGTGTATGGTTCTCCATGATCGCATTAATGTACACAGCTATGATTTAATAAAAAAAAAAAAAGGAGAAGGAAATTGCCAAATATTTGGAACAAAGCGACAATGAAGACACAAATTATCAGAACCTCTGGGATACTGCAAAGGCAGTCGTAAGAGGGAAATTTATAGCACTGCAAGCCTTCCTCAAGAGAACGGAAAGAGAGGAAGTTAACAACTTAATGGGACATCTCAAGCAACTGGAAAAGGAATAACACTCCAATCCCAAACCCAGTAGAAGAAAAGAAATAACCAAAATTAGAGCAGAATTAAATGAAATTGAAAACAAAAGAATTATAAAAGATTAATAAATCAAAAAGTTGGTTTTTTGAAAAGGTCAATAAAATAGATAAACCTTTGGCTAACCTAACCAGAAAAAAAAAAGAGTAAAATATCTAATCTCATCAATCAGAAATGACAAAGAGAAAATAACAACAGACTCCTCAGACATTAAAAAAATCCTTAATGAATATTACAAGAAACTTTATTCTCAGAAGTATGAAAATCTGAAGGAAATTGACCAATACTTGGAAGCACATCACCTTCCAAGACTTAGCCAGAATCAAGTGGAAAAGTTGAACAGGCCAACATCAAGTTCTGAAATAGCATCAACCATACAAAATCTCCCTAAAAAGAAAAGCCTGGGACCAGATGTCTTCTCATCAGAATTCTACCAAACCTTTAAAGAGGAACTAGTACCTATATTACTCATCCTGTTCCAAAAGGTAGAAAAAGAAGGAAGACTACCCAACACATTCTATGAAGCAAACGTCACCTTGATCCCCAAACGAGGAAAAGACCCAACAAGAAAAGAAAATTATAAGCCAATATCACTAATGAATATAGGTGCAAAAATATTCAACAAGATCCTAACAAACAGAATCCAGCAACACATCAAACAAATTATACATTATGACCAAGTCGGTTTTATCCCATGGTCTCAAGGCTGGTTCAATATATGTAAATCTATGAGTATAATTTAGCACATAAAAAACAAGGACCATATGATTCTCTCAATTGATGCAGAAAAAGCTTTTGATAATATCCAACATCCCTTTATGATCAGAACACTTAAGAAAATTGGTATAGAAGGGACATTTCTGAAACTGATAGAGGCCATCTACAGCAAATCCACAGCCAATATCGTATTGAATGGAGTTAAATTGAAATCATTTCCACTCAGATCAGGAACCAGACAAGGCTGCCCATTGTCTCCACTGCTCTTTAACATTGTAATGGAAGTTTTAGCCATCACAATTAGGGAAGAAAAGGCAATCAAGGGTATCCATATAGAGCCAGAAGAGATCAAACTTTCTCTCTTCGCAGATGATATGATCGTATATCTGGAAAACACCAGGGATTCTACTACAAAACTCTTAGAAGTGAATACAGCAGCGTCTCAGGTTACAAAATCAACATTCATGAATCGGTAGCCTTTATATATACTAACAATAGTCAAGCTGAAAAAACAGTTAAAGACTCTATTCCATTCACAGTAGTGCCAAAGAAGGTGAAATATTTGGGAATTTTTCTAACAAAGGACGTGAAAGATCTCTATAAAGAGAACTATCAAACTCTAAGAAAAAAAATTGCTGAAAATGTTAACAAATGGAAAAACATACCATGCTCATGGCTGGGAAGAATCAACATTGTTAAAATGTCCATACTATCCAAAGCAATATACAATTTTAATGCAATCCCTATTAAAGCTCCACTGTCATACTTTAAAGATCTTGAAAAAATAATGCTTTGTTTTATATGGAATCAGAAAAAACCTCGAATAGCCAAGACATTACTCAGAAATAAAAACAAAGCAGGAGGAATCACGCTACCAGACCTCAGACTATACTATAAATTGATAGTGATCAAAACAGCATGGTACTGGGACAAAAACAGAGAAGTAGATGTCTGGAACAGAGTATAGAACCAAGAGATGAATCCAGCTATTTGATTCAGCTATTTACCATTATTTGATCTTTGACAAGCCAATTAAAAACATTCAGTGGGGAAAAGATTACCTGTTGGGCCCTGCCATGTGCCTGAGGCCTAGTGCAACTTCCCAAGCTTGACTAGAAGTAGATCCATCGAGCTACTTCTGCATAGCAATGACTCAGCAAGACCCAGCCTGAAACTGCCTCTACCTAGATACAGCCAACGTGGTACCATGCCATTGGCCCAACCCTGTTTTACCACCCATCACACCATTTCCTGCACCTCATCCCCCGCCTCCTTTCCCCACCCCTTCCCCACGCCCTATATATGCGGCTCCTTGACGCAATAAAGTTGAGTTCCTGCTTCGACAGACTCCCGGCTCCGTGTGCTCCTGTTCAAGCTGCCGACACTCGCCATCCCGCCCCTGGGATGAGATCGTGCTGGCCCCGATCTTCCCTCAACTGCGACTGCTGGAGGACCTGGCAGATTGGTGCCCCGTGTGAGGAACTCGGCTCCCCACATGAAGATCGCTGACGGGCCAATCAGTCTGCAGGTGAGTGTACCCCCATAAATTATGGGGAAGTCCAATTCCAAATTTGACCCTGCTTTGGAATCCCTTAAAATCTTACTCAAAAGCAGAGGACTAGACCTCTCAGATAGTCAGACCCTTCAAGCCTGGGAATGTTTACTTAAGGTCACACCCTGGCTTCCGGAGAGCAACCTCTTTGACTGGGACACCTGGGATAGGGTTGAAAGATTAATCAGAAGAGCACATATAAATAGGGGGGAGATTCCCCCGCTTGGGACACTCCCTACTGTATCTGCCTTAAAGGGCTGTTCCCCGCCCCCGTAGCCCCAAGAAAATGGAGGGAGCATTGACCCTGAGAGAAGAGGAGAATAAAAGTCCCGAAGCAGAACCCAGCCCAGATCAGAGCCCTGAGTCGGCGGACCTCATTGGCCCGCCGAGTCAACCCAAACCTCTCTATCCTTCCCTCGACTCTTTTGGGAATCCTCCAACTAATCCTTTCTGGGCCCCCTCTGCACCTCCTCCATATGGTGGAGAAAACGGTACTGAGGGTGGAGCTACCAACCTTTTTCCGGTTAATATTAATCCCAGAGGTAATCGCCCCGTGGCCTGGTACCCCTGGGAGGCTCAAGATCTCAAAGCTCTAAAAAAGGCAGTTTCTGAGGATGGCCCTAACTCACCCTGGGCAGAAACCATACTTGAAGGGATAGTGCACCAAGCGTGCGTAGCCCGAGATGGGAAAGAACTAGCCAAAGCAGTACTCCCAGGCCCCACATTCCTTAAGTGGATGGCCTACTTCCAGGAGGAGTGCCGTGTTCGGGGAGAACGTAATCAGAGCGCCCAACCTCCCATACCCATAATTTATGGCATACTTTATGGTATGGCTGATCAATTTTCCACTGGTCTCCAGCAGGCAGCTATTCCTGCTCCTTACCAAGATCAGGTCAGAGCCAGTGGGCTAGCTGCATGGATGAAATTAGACCCATAGCGGGAATCAATCAGAAACACACAGAGGACCTCTCCTTTATAGACAGAGTCCAAAAAAGCCTAAAAAGAAAGTTCCCTGCTGGAGAGTTACGGGACCAATTTGTCCATTCTTTAGTCTGGGATGGCATGACCACTGATTGTAAGCTCGCCTGCACTGGGTTAAGAAACCAGGCGATGGAGAGGTGGATCATAGCTACTCGAGATGTTGGTTCCACATCTCATCAAGCAAGGGCGATGGTTTCGGCACTTCAGGCAGACCGCCAGGAAGAACTCCAAACACTTATTAATGCCCTTCAATTAGCCCCTACTGCAGGCAAGCAGACGTGTTTCAGGTGTGGTAAAGAGGGCCACTTCAAGCAGGAATGTCCTAACCAAACCAAATGCTCCCGTGACCCACCAGGGGGGAATGGCCCTCGCACCCCCTGCCCTCGCTGTAAAAATGACTTTCATTGGGCCCGCGATTGCAAATCTAAATTCAATCTCAAAGGTGGGCCTTTAAACTCCCTGTGGGGCTATCCCCAGCCCCGTTAAAAAAGGGGAGCAGACCAGTACAAACTCATTGGACCATTCCCCTAATTGTGGGCATGAGACCAAAAATAACCCTTACAATTGGAGATAAATCCTTCAAATTCCTCATCGATACTGGGGTAGACCACACGGTTATCAGGAAAGAGGAAGTACCCCAATCTTGGCAGCTAATACCTGGACCACCCCTGTTAGGTGTGGGTGGCTGATCTACCTCCTGGGAGACCGACGCCTGGCTCCCCTGGGTGGACCCTAGTGGAAACCTTGGGACAGTGCGCCCTCTTGTGGTCCCGGGCCTAACCGCCAATCTCCTGGGTCAAGACATTTTAGGTGAGGCGGAGGTATTTATCACCACTGACCATAATAACTCTCAGGATGATCACCCCCAAGATAAACTTGAAAAGCAATTTCAACAAAAACAGAGAGGGCAGTGCTATTATCCAGATGACCCATACCTCGAACCAATCAATCAAGAACACTCCCAGGTTCACCCCCAATTCTAAAGGCCACCGCTCATCCCCCCGTATTCCAAATTCGATGGACACCCGGAGACCCTGTATGGGTAGAGCAGTGGCCTCTCCCTTCAAATAAACTCCAACATCTACATTTGTTAGTCAACCAACAGTTAGACCAAGGGCATTTAAGACCATCTACTAGCCCTTGGAACTCTCCAGTATTCATAATCAAGAAGCCCAATAGCTCTTGGAAACTCCTACAAGACCTCAGAAAAATAAATAACAGAATGATCCCTCTCAGAACCCCCCAGGGAGGTCTCCCCTGGATTCCCGCAATTCC
Organism: Nycticebus coucang; assembly: GCF_027406575.1. Taxonomy (NCBI): domain Eukaryota; kingdom Metazoa; phylum Chordata; class Mammalia; order Primates; family Lorisidae; genus Nycticebus; species Nycticebus coucang. The sequence continues at coordinate 19,370,713 of NC_069785.1, read as the reverse complement.
CACAGCCTACCACCTCACAGTCATAGACATTAAAGATTGTCTTTTTTTCTATTCCCCTCCATCTAAACAATATGGAAAGGTTTGCCTTTTCCATACCTTCAACCAATTTCTGAGAGCCAGATTTAAGATTTGAGTGGATGGTCCTACCCCAAGGAATGGCTAATAGCCCCCCTATCTGCCAATATTATTTGACACACATCTTCACTTCATTACTAACGCGACCTAACATACTATTCTACATTTATATGGATGATATAATCTTAGGAAGCCACAATTCAAATAACCTCCAAGAACTCACCACTGAATGCCTCACTATCCTCCACCAAAATAATTTTCAAATAGCTCCTGAAAAGATACAAACCACCCCCCCCATTTAAAATCTTGGGGTCCGTCCTCTCCCTAGATACAGTTTCCCCTAGTAAGCCCCAACTGGTCCTTCAAGAAACTTATAGTTTTCCCCAGCTGCAGAAATTACTTGGGGAAATTAATTGGCTAAGACCTTGAATCCCTATCTCCACTGAGGAAATAATTCCTCTGTTTAATCTTCTAAAAGGCCTAGATTTAACCTCTCAAATAACATTACCACCTCATTGTCAACACATACTGACTAAAATTCAACAATCCATAAACCAAACTTCTTTAAAAAGATTCAATTCCCCACATACCCCTTGTCCTCTACCTCTTTCCCAGAGAAATTTTATGTACCACCCTCTTAGCCCAAAAGGGGGAGCCTATCCAGTGAATTCATCTCTCCGTGGGAGGAGTCCCTAGAGTCTATTCCATAAACAATCAGATTGCCGACTGCATAGTTAAAGGAAGGGACATAGCAATCAGATTGTTTGGCATTGAACCCCATTCCATCTTCACCCCATATAAACTCTCAGATTTTTCCTGGCTTCAGAGAAATAATGATAGAATTGCACTGGTGCCTAAAGGATTCTCAGGCTGAATTGATTGTCACTACGGTCCTTACAAATGGATGAACTCCTTTGCCAAACTAACTTGGAAACCACCACAACTTTTTCTCCTGCATCCTAATCCCACCTTCCTCACCATCTTTACAGACGGAGGGCGCCTAGGAGCTTCCATTATTATTTATCTTCCCCTAGTGCAAGATCAAAAACCCACCCCTTAAAATCCATCCTACATGAGCTTGAAGGATCGGCTCAATTCAAAGAACTTTTTGCTGTTGTCATGACCCTTAATTCCATACCTGAACCCTTTAACCTATTTTCAGATAGCCTTTATGTAGTCAACCTACTACCCAATTTAATAGAGGCTCATATTAAATTAGATTTCAATCCCATATCCCCATTAATGATCCAGGTTAGAACTCTACTCAGACAAAGAACCAATCCAATTTACTTACAACACCTTAGAGGACATCAAAACCTACCAGGATTTTTAGCTACAGGCAATAGATTAGCAGATCGGCTAGCCTCCATGCCACAATGCAATACAGTAACAGAAGCAACACAATTTCACCAACTAACTCATATCAATTGGAGAGGGCTTAACCACAAGTATCCCCACATACCTGTTAAGGATCTGAAAAAAATCATTCGTACTTGTCAGTCATGCCAGCCTTTCCTTCAAGTTCCCCCTCTGCAGACCTCGGGCACTAACCCCCGAGGCCTTTGACCCAATCATCTATGGCAAATAGATGTTACTCACTATGCCCCTTTTGGGAAACTTAAATACATTTTTGTGTCCATTGACACCTTCTCCCACACCTGTTGGGCATCAGCACATGCTGGAGAAAAAACTAAACATGCCATTAGCCATATGCTCCAATGTTTCACTACCCTTGATCTACCTGATCAAATTAAAACTGACAATGGCTCTGGCTTTACAAGCAAATCCTTTACAACTTTCCTACAAACATGGAAAATTTCACACTCCACTGGCATACCACACAACCCCCAAGGTCAAGCTATCATTGAAAGATTCAATCAAACCCTTAAGGCTCAATTACAGAAACAAAAGGGGGAGTCTATACCCCCTCATGATCAATTAAAAAAGGCTCTATTCACATTAAATATCTTAAAATTTTCCAAAGAAGACCCACACTTATCTCAAAAGCATTGGTCTTCATCCGTGACCTATAGTTCCATCTGGGTCCGATGGCGAGGTCCGCTTACGGGAGGGTGGAGAGGACCAGACCCACTCCTTATAGCTGGGAGAGGTTTCGAATGTGTTTTCCCTCAAAACCAGAAAAAACCCATTTGGGTTCTGGCAAGAGACCTTAAATACTTGCCCCAACAAGAAGGGGATAATTTATCCAGGGGGTCTAACGCCCCTGAGAAGTGTCTTTCTACTTCCCCCCCAGAAGGAACCCCCAATGAGGAAGCAACTGCTTCCACTGCTGATGATGCTAATGATGTTCATCCCCCCCAGTGATGAGGGAATGGACGATCCCAATGCTATCCGGAGTCTCATAGCATCTAGGGAGGCATCTGTTTATTTTTGCAGAAGAAGTGCTGCTTTTATGCCAACAGATCTGGGATCATGCAAAACAAGATCAAAACACTCCAAGAAGATCTAGAAAAGAGAAGAAAAGAAATTTTAAAATGGGCCTACATGGTTTTTCTTACCCTACCTTACCCTATGTTAGTTATCACCTTTGGACCCTGTTAAAAAGGTTGGAGGCAATAAACTTAAATAGGTCGAGGTCCGATATCACCAGCTCATTAGCCACAAATCTAACTATTATTCTTAACCGCCCTCCATAGCACCAATGATGGGTAAGATCCCAAAACTGGGACAACCTAAGACAGGATATGGAGAGGCTGCACGGTGGATTACATTCATAGTACCCAAAGACGGGTAAGATCACTCTGTGTTCAGTCAACCTAAGACAGGGACCAAACCGTTGACATTTGTATCCCCATGATGGGCAAGACTGAAACTACAAGAGCAGGCAACCTAAGACAGGGACTATGTTTTTCTGCCATACAAAAAACAAAAGGGGGAATTGTTGGGCCCTACCATGTGCCTGAGGCCTAGTGCAACTTCCCGAGCTTGACTAGAAGTAGATCCATCAAGCTACTTCCGAGTAGCAATGACTCAGCAAGACCCGGCCTGAAACTGCCTCTACCTAGATACAGTCAACATGGTACCATGCCATTGGCCCAACCCTGTTTTACCACCCACCACACCATTTCACGTGCCTCATCCCCTGCCTCCTTTCCCCGCCCCTTCCCCATGCCCTATATAAGCGGCTCCTTGACGCAATAAAGTTGAGTTCCTGCTTCGACAGACTCCTGGCTCCGTGTGTTCCTGTTCAAGCCGCCGACACTCGCCATCCTGCTCAGCCCCTGGGACGAGATCAGGCTGGCCCCGATCTTCCCTCAACTGTGACTGCTGGAGGACCTGGCAATTACCTATTTAACAAATGGTGCTGGGTGAACTGGCTGGCAACCTGTAGAAGACTAAAACTGGACCACACCTTTCACCATTAACTAAGATAGACTCTCACTGGATAAAAGATTTAAACTTAAGACATGAAACTATAAAAATACTAGAAGAGAGTGCACGGAAAACCCTTGAAGAAATTGGTCTGGGCAAGTATTTTATGAGGAAGACCCCCCGGGCAATTGAAGCAGTATCAAAAATACACTACTGGGACCTGATCAAACTAAAAAGCTTCTGCACAGCCAAGAAAACAGTAAGTAAAGCAAGCAAACAGCCCTCAGAATGGGAGAAGCTATTTGCACGTTATGTTTCCCACAAAGGTTTAATAACAATAATCCACAGAGAACTCAAACTTATAAGCAAGAAAAGAACAAGTGATCCCATCGTAGGCTGGGCAAGGGACTTGAAGAGAAACTTCTCTGAAGACAGGCACACGGCCTACAGACATATGAAAAAATGCTCATCATCTTTAATCATCACAGAAATGCAAATCAAAACTACTTTGAGATATCATCTAACTCCAGTAAGATTAGCCCATATCACCAAATCCCAAGACCAGTGATGTTGGCGTGGATGTGGAGAAAAGGGAACACTTCTACACTGCTGGTGGGAATGCAAATTAATACATTCCTTTTGGAAAGATGTTTGGAGAACACTTAGAGATCTAAAAATAGATCTGCCATTCAATCCTATAATTCCTCTACTAGGCATATACCCAGAAGACCAAAAATCACATCATAAGAAAGATATTTGTACCAGAATGTTTACTGCAGCCCAATTCATAATTGCTAAGTCATGGAAAAAGCCCAAGTGCCCATCCATCCACGAATGGATTAATAAATTGTGGTATATACACACCATAGAATATTATGCAGCCTTAAAGAAAGATGGAGACTTTACCTCTTTCATGTTTACATGGATGGAGCTGGAACATATTCTTCTTAGTAAAGTATCTCAAGAATGGAAGAAAAAGTATCCAATGTACTCAGTCCTACTATGAAACTAATTTATGGCTTTCACATGAAAGCTATAACCTAGTTATAACCTAAGAATAGTGGGAAGGGGGAGAGGGAGGGGATGGAGAAGAGGGAGGGGGGAGGATGGGTGGAGGGAGGGTGATTGGTGGGATTACACCTGTGGTGTATCTTACAAGGGTACGTGTGAAACTTAGTAAATGTAGAATATAAATGTCTTAACACAATAAGTAAGAAAATGCCAGGAAGGCAATTTTAACCAGTGTGATGAAAATGTGTCAAATGGTCTATAAAACCAGTGTATGTTGCCCCATGATCGCATTAATGTACACAGCTATGATTTAATAATAAAAAATAAAAATAAAAAAATACTTCCTGGAAAAAAAAATTCAATGAAAATCACATCAAAGTTTATTAATCAATTTCTTTGGAGATTTTTTTTTTTTTTTTGAGACAGAGTCTCACTGTGTTGCCCTCGGTAGAATGCTGTGCTGTCATAGCTCACAGCAACCTCAAACTCTTGGGCTTAGCGATTCTTTTGCCTCAGCCTCCAAAGTAGCTGGGAGTACAGGTGCCAGCCACAATGCCCAGCTATTTTTATTGTTCTTGTTGTTGCTGTAATTGTCATTGTTATTTGGCAGGCTCCAGGTCTGGTGTATGTGGCTGTTGCCCTAGCCATTGAGCTACAGGCACCAAGCTGGAGATTTTTTTGAGAGCTTAGAAATCATTTAAAGAAAAATAGCTATAGTAATAGTAATAATTTAGGGAAAAACAGCAACTAATTATAAATAAAAATTAAGAAAATGGGATCTGGGCTGGGCACCATGGCTCATACCTGTAATCTTACGACTCTGGGAGGCTGAGACGGGTGGCTTGCCTGAGCTCACAGGTTCGAGACCAACTTGAGCCAGAGTGAGACCCATCTCTAAAAATAGCCACATGTTGTGGCTGCTGCCTGTAGTCAAATTGCGAACTTGTCATTATTTGCTTATGTTGGCAGCACTGTACAAACAACTCTGTAAGGTGTCCTAACCCTGGTATATCAGTGTCTCACAGTTGTGTTCATGTGGTTGTGTGGTGCTGTCTTGCTGAGTGGTGTTCATTATTGTTGCATGTTTTTATGTGCTACTGTGGAAATGTTGGAGCTTGAATTAGAGCAACAGACAAACCTTCATAAATTTCTTGTTAAAGTTGGCAAGAGTGGAAGTGAAATCAGGGAAATGTTACTTCAAATTTATGGGGATAATGTCATGAAGAAAACTGCAGTGTACAGATGGATTGAATGTTTTTCTGAGGGGAGAGAAAATATCACTGTTGAAGAGAGGTCAGGATGGCTAGTCATGGGCAGAACTGAGGAAAACACTGCAAAACTTCATCATATTGTGGTTAAAACCATTGGCTGACTGTGAAATGCATAGCAGATCAAGTAAACATAGATACAGAAATAGGAAAATCTTGGCTCAGCACACATAGCACAGTGGTTATGGCAATAGCCACATACACGGAGACTGGTGGGTTTGAACCTGGCCTAGGCCAGCTAAACAACAATGACAACTGCAATAAAAAATAGCCGGGTGTTGTGGCTGTCGCCTGTAGTCCCAGTTACTTGGGAGGCTGAGGCAAGAGAATCACTTAAGCCCAAGAGTTTGAGGTTGCTGTGAGCTGTGATGCCTTGGCAGTCTACCAAGGGTGACATAGTGAGACCTTGTCTTGGAGGAAAAAAAAAAAATAGGAAAATCTTTTTTTTTTTTTTTTTTTTGAGACAAAGTCTTACTCTGTTGCCTAGGCTAAAGTGCAGTGGTGTCAGCTTAGCTCATAGCAACCTCAAACTCCTGGATTCAAGTGATCCTCCTTCCTCAGTCTCCCAAGTAGCTGGGACTACAGGAGTCCACCACAATGCCTGGCTAATTTTTCTATTTTTAGTAGAGACAGGGTCTCACTTTTTGCTCAGGCTGGTCTTGAACTCCTAAGCTCAAGCAATCTTCTTGCTTCAGCCCCTCAGAGTACCCAGCCAGAAACCAGAAAATCTTAACTGAAAATCTTAGCTAACAACTCATGCCTCTTGCAGCACGAAAAATGCACCAGCTCACATGGCACTGTCCTTGAGAGAGTTTTTAGCCAGCAAACAAATAACTGTATTGGAACATTCCCCACTGCCCCCACTCACCTGATCTGGCCCCCAGTTACTTTTTTCTTTACTTGAAGATAAAGGAAATACTGAAAGGAAAACATTTTGATGACATTCATGACATCAAGGTTAACACAATGACAGATTTGATGGCTATTCCAGAAAAGGAGTCCTAAAATTGGTTTGAAGGATGGACTAGGCACTGGAGTCAGTGCATAGCTTCCCAAAGGGAGTACTTTGCAGGTGACCATAGTGATATTCAGCAATGAGATATGTAGCACTTAACTTTCAGACCTTGTGTATCCATAGGAATCACACTGAAGTATTTAATAATATCTATGAAGTGGCTAACCAATCAGAACAGATAATGGCCATGGAGCTAGAACAGGGCTCTAAGGACCCCTTAGTATGTTGGAGATTTAGTTGACAGATAATAGGTAGGTAGATAGTATTTGGAAGAGAGTAGGGCAACTGAAGAAGATAAGGGAAGAGTATTTAGAAAGGTAGAGGGTATTTGCTAAGTGATGTGAAAGTATTTTATATTTCAACAACTAACGCAGTTTTTTTGTTGAGTACTAGCTGTAGAATAGCCAAAGGCCTTTAAGAAAAATAAATAACATAAAATTTGAATAAGTTAAGTTATAAAAGTTACATTTTATAAGATGTTAAACTTTATCAATAACAAATGCAAGTTTATTTTAATAAAACATAACTTTTCACTTATCCAACTGGCAAATATTTTTTCTCATAAGTGACAGAACATAGTGAAGGAATAGAGAAAGTGGCACTCTTATGCCTGCTGATAGAAGTATAAATAGGCACAATCATTCTGAAAGACAGTTTTGAAATGTTTATCAAAAAATTTGGCTTGGCACCCATAGCTCAGTGAGTAGGGTGCTGGCCATATACATGGAAGCTAGTGGGTTCAAGCCTGGCCCTGGGCCTGCTAAACAATGACAACTGCAACCAAAAGATGGCTGGGCATTGTGGTGGGTGCCTGTAGTCCCAGCTGCTTGGGAAGCTGAGGCAAGAGAATCACTTAAGCCCAAGAGTTTGAGGTTGCTGTGAGCTGTGACGCCACAGCACTCTACCAACGCAACATAGTGAGACTCTGTCTCAAAAAAAAAAAAAAGTTTTAGAACATTGGTCTGGTTCTGGTAGCTTTAGGCTAAGTTAGACATATCAATCCTTCTGGTGAAAAAAATTAAAAGCTGGGTTTAAAAAAGTATTTTTAAAGCATAAAAGGGATACAAAAAAAAAAATAGCATGTAGTAAGAAATTACCAGACTAAAGGTGAAGGCAAAATGGGAACCCAAATGTAGAGGCTATCCTGCTCTGAGGGAATTTTCTGATTCGTGACAATTAGAATCTTCATCCTGACAGACCTGAAGAACATGAAGACAGAAAGCAAAACCCAGGGCCTGTGTAAGATTAGATAGGAAGTCTAAGAGATCTTCCCTCATAAGATATTGAGTATTTACTGCTTGTATTCAAATTGCCTGGGTGAATCTCAAGCCTTGAACTTGGGTTAAGGTAATTCTAGATTGGTAGTACCTGGCAGAAGCAAATATAAATCCTCTCTAAAGTAAGATAACTTCATCATAGGCTTACAATACAGATTCTCACTCTATCACCCTCGGTAGAGTGTCATGGTGTCATAGCTCATAGCAATCTCAAACTCTTGGACTCAAGTGATCCTCTTGTTTCAGCCTCCTGAGTATCTGGGACTACAGGTGCCACAACACCCAGCTAGTTTTTCTACATTTAGTAGAGAAGGGGTCTCGCTCTTGCTCAGGCTGGTCTTGAACTCCTGAGCTCAAGCAATTGGCCTGCCTTGGCCTCCCAGAGTGCTAGGATCATAGGCACAAGTCACTGTGCCTGGCACCTACAATCATTTCTAGAAATAATTCTTCAAATACAGTGTTCAACATATCATCAAAGAAATCATGTACACAAGCAAACCAGATTAAATGAGCAAGAATCAGCAGAGATAGAAGACAACAAAAGTAGACTCATAAAGACTTTGGATGTTGAATTTGTGAGGCTATCAATAAGATTATGAATCAATTATGAAGAATATTTTAAAGACAAAAAAACCAGCTTGATGAGATTACGGAGAACATGAAACCACAAAGGCTAATATATGAGTTTAAAAAAGAATCAAATGGATTTTTATTGTGATTTCAAACGTTTTAAATATTGTAGTATTATTTTAAATAAGATTTATAAATAAAGTTTATAAATATATTTATATTTTATAAATAAAAATGACTTTTATAAGTAATAATTATAAATAAAAAATTAAAATCCAACCAGAGTTGAAGTACAGATTAGACATACCTTAAGACTTAGTGAACCTGAAGAATTCCAGAAGAAATAATCCAGAATGCGGCATGGAAAGGCAAAGAAAAAAAAAAAGCGAAGTATACATAAGATGGTAAAAGACACAGAAGATAGAGTGAGACTGTCTAATGTAGGTTTAGCCAGAGTTCTGGAAGGAGAAGAAAGAAAATGCAATAGAAGCCATTCTTTGAAGAGTTAATTGCTAAGGAGTTTTCAAATGGACAAGACTTCAAGGCACTGATTTTGAGAAGTCTTATGAACTGAAAGCATAATAAATGAAGAAATCCACAACTAAGCACACTGAAGCAAAAACTTCTTAAAATTAACAACTAAAAACAAATATTACCAGGAGGCAGAGAAAAAAATACTTTCAAAACAGCAACGATATACTAATAGCTAACTTTTTACTAGTAAAAATGGGAAAGAGGAGACAGAGGAATGGTACTTTCAATGTGCTGAAAGAAATACAGAGGGTGCCAAAAAACATGTATGTGTTTTAAGAAAGGAAAAGACTGTATTAAATTTGTAATATTCAAGTCATATTTGAATTCTACAATTACAAGAGGTGCTCAGTGTGGCTTGTATTCATCTTTTGTTACTGGTATATAGGGAGTATTACAATTTTACAAGCAAATGGTTTAATTTTTTTTTTCCTTTTTGAGACAGAGTCCCAGTATGTCGCTCTCAGTAGAGTGCTGTGCTGTATACAGCTCACAGCAACCTCAAACTCTTGGGCTTAAGCAATTCTCTCGCCTCAGCCTCCCAAGTAGCTGGGACTACAGGCACTTGCCACAACGCCCAGCTATTTTTTTGTTGCAGTTGTCATTGCTGTTTTGCTGGCCTGGGCTGGGTTCGAACCCACCAACTTCGGTGTACGTGGCTGGTGCCGTAACCACTATACTATGTGTGCTGAGCCACAAATGGTTTAATTTTAAACTGGTTAAGAGGATTTGATACATAAAAATTAGACGTCTAAAAGAAAAAAGAGAGAAAGAAATGTAACAGATCAAACAAATGAAAGCACTTTTAAAGATGGTAGATTTAATTTTAAATATAGTCTAGATGAAAACATCAGACAAAACACACTTTAACGCAGAAAGCATTACTACAGATAAAGAGGGGTACTTTACTTATGAAAAGTTCTGTTAACCAAATAGATGTTGCTTTTAATTCATATGAATGTTGAGACTATGACAAAATCTCAAGATCATACAGAGCAAAAGTTGAGAGACTACAAAGAAGTTATCATATGTATGTAGGGAGAGGGCATAGTGAATAAGACTTGGAATCACAAGGGCAAAATGCACATTCTTTTCAAGCATATGAATAGAATTTAAAATCCAAAATATACAGATAAAGATTGACAAGGCTTTTTCCCCCTTTTCTTCCCATCCCCAAGGAGATGGTTTTCATTATTATTTCAAAATGTTTATTCGGAATACACATTATTTGTATACGTAAGGCAGGTTAGATAATCTCCACCTTTATGAGTTTACGAGCAGCACTAAATGCATATACACCAGTATTAGCCTAGTACATGCCAGGGCTGTTTAGGGTGCCAGTTCATTTCATTTAATTCTCATTCTACTATGTAGGTATTGTTATGCCCAATTTAGAGGCAAAGAACTAAGACTCAGAGTAATTAAGTCCCTTTGATAAGACTTCCTCTTCAGTAAATGACAAATCTACTGTTTTTTTATGAGCAATGAACTAGCTCCAGAAAATACTTATTGTTTTTAGACAAGAAGTAAGGAGTGAAGCATTCTTACAGAAGGATCTCTAATAACATTAGGGAGCTATCTTTGTGCAACGCTGACAAAGCTTTAAGTGTCTGTGATATAGCAGAGTTACATATTGAGCCCAAGAAGTGGCTAAAATAGTTTGAGAGAGCTATTTTAGAAGATAGAGGTAGTACTAGTGATTTGGGATGTGAGAATGGCTGAGGGTAAAGAACTATCATGCACCCAGCACAACAGAAATTTAAAAGCCTCTTCTCTATGGCATCTTATGCCATTGAAAATCCTTTTCTTCTAGTTTTAAGTTCACAATTTTGCCATTGCTTATAGTTCCTGAAATGAATCCCAATTTCAACAGGCAGTTTTTCATGACCACGTGCTAGTCAAGTTATAAATTCCTTTTACTTTGAAGTTTTTAGAATGTGTTATGTATTTTGCTGCTTAACAGGAGGAGGAAAACACTCAGAGATAAGTATGTGAATAGATTATTCACTATATGTAGGGCATATTGAATGCACTATATAATATATAATATATAGTGTGTTCAATTATTAAATCTATTCAATATTTGAATAATTAGGCCCACATCATCTTCTAGCAACTATTTTAGGATAATACTCTTCCAGCTGAGTTCGCTGCCTCAAGTCTCATTCCACTCTTTTACCTTCTTCACATCTTTCCCTCAACCCTCCAGCTTTACTCCAGTATAGCCATTAGAGTTATCATTAAAAAAAAAAAAGATTTGATTATATCATTTAAATGCTTTTGAAAAAATCAGTGGCTTTCACTGAAAAACATCCATGCTCAATTTAGCACAGTTATAATGTTCTTTGCAATCTGGCCCCAATTTATCTTTCCAGTTTCTATTTCTCCGCTCCCTACTCTATCTTCTTCTCATAAGAAATAAAAGACTGATGTCCCATTTATGAAGACTACTGTATCATGCCTACATGGTAAGAAACTGGGGCCAGAGAGGTTAAATTTAAGCCCAGGTCACACAATAAGTAAATGGCACAGCCAGATTCAAACCATGGGCTTCACTCAGCAGACTAACTACTTTGCCTCTTGTGTCTTTTACATGTTTTGTGAATTTTGTCATAACCACATGAAACAAAATTAATTTTGAGCATATTAAATTTAGTGTACAATCTTTGCTATCTTGCCTCATAATTAGGTATAAAACATAAGCCATAATATAAGAAATAATTCTGTCATTTCTGTAGGCTTTATAGTTGCCATTAGTATAAGAGTTTTCCTTTACCTCAGACACGTATTGATAATAATGCCTTCCATTCATCTAGGGCTCACTGTGTGCCATGCATTGTGCTAAGTATTTTGCATACATAATAATCAAAGCACCCAGTGATATAATTATTTCGATTCCCATTTTGTGATGAGAAAACTTAGGCTAAAAAAAGGCTAAGTAAATAACTTAAGATTAAACAGCTAGTAGGGGGGCTAGAATTGAACTCAAGACTGCTTTGCTTTAAAAAAATTATTATTGTCAAAGTAATTTGTAAGGACTGCCTTACTTTAAAGCATGTGCCCTCAATTACCATATTATGTGATTTTTCCTGTAAAGTTCCTAGATTGAACTTCACAAACCGGGTCCTACTAACTGTGCCTATGCCTGAAATTCCTTGTTTTCCACACATGTAGTCTTCTGCCAGTCTTGTCTTTCCAGTATAATAGCTGATCAGCTTCTTTCTGCTCCCATTCTCCTGGTATCCCGGGGACGAAACAGCTGTAAATAGCAGAAACTCTGATTATGAATTGGGCTTTATTTTCTCTATAGGTAAAGGCTTCAGAGGAAGGAAATGAGAGTTATCTAAGCCATGGGTCAAGTGGCTGAGGTGGAAAGAAAAGATTTCAAAGGTCACACGATGCAAGAAAGACCTTTATATTCCTGTCATCCCTCTGTGCCATGATTCCCAAATGCCCAGCTTCTCTAGAAATTATGACTTTGTTTTCCTCTTCTGTGCTTAGTCAGGCTGGGCTTCAGGTCTGTAGACTGCAACAACAACAACGAAAAGCTGTGATGACTTTTTGAAGGCTCATTATTTTAGACATCAGTTCGTGTCCATATATCCCAGGCATTGTTCAAGATACTGGATATAAAGGTATGAAGAAAACAAAGTACCTGCTTTTGCAGACCCTGTAGCTTTCTGGGAGACAAAAGACAATTAACAAATAAACATATATATGACACAGTGATAGGAGTGATAAAAACTATGAAGAAAAAGAAAGTTGAGTGAAAGGAAAGAACATGAAGGGTGATGGTGAGGGTGGGGCTGCTATTTCAGTGAGTGTGGTTGGAGAAGATCTTTCTGAGGTGTTATTCTTTGAGTCAAGATCCTAAGGAACACGATGCAAGCATCATTCCAGCAGAAGAAACAGCCTTGAGGTGGAAGCCTGTGTGCCGTTCTTTGAGGGAGATAGGAAGATCAGTGTAGATGGAACAGACTGAATGAGGAAAGAGTGGTGGGAAATGTGGTTTAAGAATATCCAAGGATCAATCAGAGCTTTAGATTTTATTCTAGATATGGTGGGAAGATTTGAAGATTTTGAGCAAAAGAGTGAAGTGATCAGATTTATATTGTATTTTTTTTTTGCAGTTTTTGGTCCAGGCTGGGTTTGAACCCACTACCTCCAGCATAGGGGGCCAGTGCCCTTCTCCTTTGAGCCACAGGCGCTGCCCCAGATTTATATTGTAATAGGATCCATCTTGCTGCTGAATAAAGAATACATGATAGGGGAGGAGGGTGGAAGCAAGAGACCAGACTACAGTGGTAGAGAATTTAAGAAGTATTCAGATTCAGGAAATGCTTTGAAGATAGAGCTGATAGGAATTGCTAATGGATTGAAGATGAGGTGTTCAACTTGAGCCAAAAGTCTTTGGGTTTTGGCTGAGGCAGCTAATTGAATGAAGGTGCCATTTCCTGGGATGAGGAAAACTGAGAAGGAGATTAAGTTTAGGAGAGGAAATCAAGAGTTTGGTTTTAGATTTGTGAGAAACTGACTTTCAAATTCTTAGGGACAATAGACCTCTAGTAGTCCCAGCTAGTGTTAACCTTTCACAGAGTCAAGTCTAAGTGGAGGTGAGGGGGCCAAGAAACAGAAGAAATAAAGTTCCTTCTGAGTAATTCTCCAGATAGTCAAGTGATAAAAAGTAGGCTATTCATCCCTGCCTGCCTTACACACTATGATTTCACACTATGATTTCAGGGCAAGAAGTAATTTCCTCTCTACAAAAATGTTCTGATTTCTTTTGTCTCAGAATTTCTGAATTTAAGTCAAATTTATTCCACAATTAGAGCAGAAAGCATAAAATGTAAATAGCTTGAGAAATACTCCAAGGTGTATGAGTTTTTTTTATCAAATTATAACTGAGTGCAAATGAAGGTCCTGAGTGTTTAAAAGGAGGAAAACGTTGTCAAGAGAAAAGATGTAGATAAACATAGATCTCATCATCATGCCAGGCACTGCCCTATTATAGTTTCTAAGTGAGAAAATACAGTAAGAACTGTTCATATTTTGAAGGATCATTCAGGTTTATACCCAAGTGGGAAGTATGCATTTAAATTCTTTCTCTCCTTACCTTCTAACCCTTTCTATCTTTTATCCCTTAGTCTCTCCCCAAAAGCGTTTTTCAACTAGTGACATGATAGAAGCTTGTTACCTCTTTTTCAGGGACAGACTTCAAACAGATGGCCCTGAAGAATGCTACTTGTCTAAACAGTCTCCATTTGACGATACAGTGTCCTAGGGAAAGGGTACCACAATTAACACCAGAAACGATTTAAGGCAGTTTTACATTATGGTTTTTCCCCCCCTTTTTGAGATGGGGTCTCACTCTGTCACCCAGGCTAGAGTGCATAGCTTATTCAGCAGTGATCATAGCATACTACAGCCTCAAATTCCTGAGCTCAAGTGATCCTCCCATCTCAGCCTCCTGTGTAGCTGAACATTTTTTTTTCTCATTATCAGAGCAATATATGTTTATTTTGCAGAATATTTTAACAAAAGAGTTAAAAAGGGCGGCGCTTATAGCTCAGTGGGTAGGGCACTGGCCACACACACAGAGGCTGGTGGGTTCGAACCCGGCCCAGGCCTGCTAAACAACAATGACAACTGCAACAACAACAAAAAAATAGCTGGGCGCCTATAGTCCCAGCTACTTGGGAGGCTGAGGCAAAATAATTACATAAGTCCAAGAGTTTGAGGTTGCTGTGAGCTGTGATGCCGTAGCATTCTGAGGGCAACACAGTGGACTCTGTCTCAAAAAAAAAAAAAGTTAAAAAGACCAAAAGCAAAAAAAGTTATTTAAATTCCTACTTATTAGAGGCAATGGTATTCTGATGTATTTCCTTCTAGTGTTTTATACATTTTGTTATTTCATAACTGAGCTGTTTATTGTTCAGGCGATTTTGCATTTTGCTATTTTTGCTTAACATTATGGTGTATATATTTATGGTGTATCCTTACATTCTTATGGCTATGTAATCATCCATAGTACAGCTATATCACAATTTACTCAAGGTAGTTTCTGATTATTTACAATTATAAATAACACATAAACAGATTTGTGGATAAATCTTTGCCCTTCTTTTAGATGGTTTACTAAAGGAAGAGTTGGTGGATTAAATGTACACTTTTTTAAAAAAAACTCCTGATATACAGTGTTATACTTATTTCTAGAAAGGTTATTATCAAATTACACCTGAGGGAAAAGGAATGGGAGAGCGATTGGATCTGGTAGAAAATATTTGACAGCAATTCTTATAAAATACTATGCTCTTAGGTAAAAGGCCCCCTGGAAAAGGGCTTTCTTAAAGTATTAAAATTCTTACATCAGATTTTCCACATCACACAACATGTCTGGGTCATGAGGAGAAAGGAAAGGACAATTATTAAGAATTTGAGTTAGAACTCAGACATAAGCTAACATGTCTTAACTGATCAATTTGGGAAACTAACATTACCAACACTATTAAAGGACTCAGATATTTTAAATAGTGATTCAGGATATTAATTTTGATTATACAGCTTAGGTATACTTAATTCTGTATGATTTTATGTGATTTTATGGGGAAAAACATAATGAGAATGTTTTTTACACCGTGGGTTCTAATCCATTAGTGATTTAGGAAATCAGTTTGTTTGCTACGACCAGTATTAAAAAAAATACAATGGAATCAAATAGAAAGTGAAAATACACTGAACTTATTTAAGGGAAGTATTATATTGTGAAACCTGTTTCAGTTTTGTGTGTGTGCTTTAAAACATATTTTCTATTGTGGGATGTGACTAAGAAAAAAAAACAATTTGAAGCCATTGGTGTAGGAGTGGAAAGTATGGGCTTTGGAATTAGCCAGACGGTGTTTGAATCTGAGCTCTGCATGACTTTTGCTAGTTATCTAACTTCTCTATGGCTTAATCCCTCATCAAAAAAAGAGAGTAATATTATCTCCTTCCTGGTGTGTGGTGTGTGTGTGTGAAGATTAGAGATTACTTAAGCAGAATGCCTGAAACAGAGTCATTGATTAATATATTAACATTTCCAAATCTTCCTTCAAATAATGCTCTACAATACTTCATTTGCTAGAGGGAAGACAATTTGTTTTATTGATGACTAGATCTGTTATGTTTTAGTCCACTTTAAAAACACCTTCCCTCAGTCTTTCTTCCAGTTCGGTTTAGTAAGGAAACCCGAACACACAGTTCTTTCCCCTTCCTGTTTTCACACTGTTCACATCTATATTACGATTCTGGCACTTTACATTCGTCATATATTTTCTAATTATGTCACAGTTCAGCTATTATTAAAAACTTTCAAATCTCTTCTAGTTCTTGAAACAGGACTGGGCACACTGCAGGGTGCTGGATGAAAATCTGTTGAGTTGGTTTACAGCACACCTTTGCAAAGTATCACTTGTCATGTACGGGGAAGCAGATGTAACGCTGATTCCACCAGCATTTCTCACTCAATCTTCCCCATGCTAAACAGGTCAGTTAGGCATTAAGTCATGTCTCTGGGTAGTACAAGTGGAAAGTGTGAACAGAAGAACCACTTTATGTGAGGACAGTCGAAAATTAGATCCTACTTTCCTCTCCCCACTCCTATTCCCATCGGGGAGGAGGAACTTATAAGCCCGGAGGACCAGGGCCCAGAAGCGTGCAGGCGCCCTGAGCTCCAGAGGCTTGCCAGCACGCACGATCGCCCGCACTGAGAGCCCTTCTTCTCAGATGAATTCTCATAGTATCACAGACGCGCGCAGCCCCGATCGATACTGGATGGCAGACGTGCTCCCACCGTCAAGTGTAGGCACTGGGCGGTGGATTTAGCCCGCCCTGTCGCTCTGTCACAGCTTCTCATCAGCTCAATATGGGCAGAGGACTTTAACTCGTTTCGTTGGCGGATACCTACACCGTGGGCACCTCCACCCCGCAGCCCCTGCCCACCGCCCCTTTCCCCTTCCTTCCCCCGCGCCCGCGCAGGGCCAGAGCTTTTCGGTCAGACACGTAGGGGGCAAACGAACCCCGGCCAGTGGTGAGGTGGCCTTTCTGCCCAGGTCCTCAGTGCGACGATCCCTGCCGAGCTCCCTAGCCCTCTGGACCTTACCTTGTTGGTCTCCGTCCGGGGGGCAGCAGGGGGCGGTGGCCCCAGCTGAGCACGAGGGCCGCTCGGAGGCGCCGCGAGGCGGGGCTGAGGCTCCCGCGGCCGCCAGGTTCCTCAAGTCCCGCGGGCCCCAGCGGAGGAAGTCCCCGCCCCCGGCGCCCGCTCCCACTCCTGATTGGCCCGGCCGGCCTGTAGGAGGCCGGCGGGGCCCTGGGCGCCGGCTCTGCTATAAAGAGAGCCCCGGCATGACCGCTGCGGTGAAGCTGGTGTAGTTCCTGTGCTCGCCAGCTCTCAGCCCTCGTGGGGCTCCCATTGCTCTTACACCCGAGCGCTCCAGACTCGACCATGCCAAGGGGCTTCTTGGTGAAGCGAACTAAACGGACAGGCAGCTCGTACCGAGTGCGCCTAACCGAGCGGGTCTTCCCTCTGCTGGGGCCGCAGGTGGCGCCGCCCTTTCTGGAAGAGGCTCCCACCTCCTTGCCAGATGTGGAGCGGGTGAAGTCCCCCACCCAGGAGGAGGTCGGAAAGGGGCTGATGGCGGAGGCTGCCCGGGAACTATCAGGGTCGCCGTGTTGGGCGGCCGGGGTGAGCCCGGGGGCAGGCGGGCGGGAAGGTGCAGAGAGGAGGGCGGATGGCATGGAGGGTCCTGGGCCCGGGTCCGGGCCCAGCCCCAGCCCCAGCCCCACGAAGCCAGTGGGCACGAAGCTGCGTCGGGCGTTCCTGGAGCGCTGCCTCAGCTCGCCCATCTCCGCCGAGTCCTTCCCCGGGGGCGCCGCCGCGGTGGCCACTTTCTCCTGCTCGGTGGCGCCAGCAGCCGCACCGACCTCAGGGGAGCAGTTCCTGCTGCCACTCCGGGCACCGTTCCCAGAGCCCGCGCTTCAGCCGGACCCTGCGCCCCTCTCGGCCACCCTGCACGGCCAGAAGCGGGCTGGCAGCGGTGAGCGCCGCGCCAAGGTACCTCCGGGCTGCGCTTCTGGACCAGCAGCCGCGGGAATCAAGAAACCAAAGGCCATGAGGAAGTTGAGTTTTGCTGATGAGGTGACCACATCCCCTGTTCTGGGCCTGAAGATCAAGGAGGAGGAGCCCGGATTGCCGTCCCGGGGGGTGGGGGGCAGCCGCACGCCGCTGGGGGAGTTCATCTGCCAGCTGTGCAAGGAGCAGTACGCAGATCCCTTTGCCCTGGCCCAGCATCGATGCTCCCGCATTGTGCGCGTCGAGTACCGCTGCCCCGAGTGTGACAAAGTCTTCAGCTGTCCTGCGAACCTCGCTTCGCATCGCCGCTGGCACAAGCCGCGTCCCGCAGCTGCAAACGCTGCCACAGTCTCCTCCGCCGACGGGAAGCCGTCTGCGTCGTCGTCTTCGTCCTCCCCGAAATCCGGGGCCATTACATCTTTTCTGGCCGAGGGCAAGGAGAACAGCCGGATAGAGCGAACTGCGGATCAGCACCCGCAGGCCAGGGACAGCTCCGGGGCAGATCAGCACCAGGACAGCGCCCCGCGCCACGGCCTCCAGGTGCGGCCTCACCCGGAGCCCCCGCTGCCACAGGGCCCCTATTCGGAGGGGGTGTTTGGGCGCCAGGGGCAGGTGCCGGGCAGTACCACTGGTGGCGGGGGACCTGAGATCTTCGTGTGCCCCTATTGCCACAAGAAGTTCCGTCGCCAAGCCTATCTGCGTAAGCACTTGGGTACTCACGAGGCAGGCGCGGCCCGTACGCTAGCCCCGGGTTTTGTCTCCGAGCGCGGCGCCCCGCTTGCCTTCGCTTGCCCGCTGTGCGGGGCGCACTTCCCGTCCGCAGATATCAGGGAGAAGCACCGGCTGTGGCACGCTGTCCGCGAGGAGCTGCTTCTGCCCGCTTTGGCAGGGGCTGCGTCCGAAACGCCCGGCCCAGGCGGGGCATCTGACGGGGGTGCTCAGCAGATTTTCTCGTGCAAGCACTGCCCGTCCACCTTTTTTAGCTCTCCGGGGCTGACTCGGCACATCAATAAGTACCACCCCTCAGAAAGCCGGCAGGTATTGCTGCTGCAAATGCCACTGAGGCCCGGCTGCTGAGGGCCAAGAGACAGGAGGACTTCAAATTCGGCCTTGGAGCAAACGAGATCATGGGAATTTCTGTGGGGCTTTCTTCCACTTGCAAGTTTACTTTCTTTCCTTCCTATGTTTTCTCACCTAAAACTCTCCCGGTAGTCTTACGTTCCGCCAGCGGAGCGGACAGTGAAATGTAAAATCCCTCTCTAGAGCAGGTAGGTATAAGGTACAAACTCCTGCAATCAGACTGTCACCTTTAAATCCTTCTCATTTTCCGCAAATAGAATTTTCCCCCTCAAAACTCTGGAGACCTTAGAGTCCAATATGATTTGTAATTCCTATGGAAAGTAGCAGTGAATGCGTGCATGTCTCAATGTCTGCAAAGGGTTCTGGCTACCCAAAGTGGTAGTAACGGATTTTTTCTTTCTCTTGCCATTATAGGTGCCTATGTAGTTTCTGTCTCAATAGGGTCAGATATCTAGGATTGTATATTCCGTGAATTAAAAGTTATGTGACTGGTGCCAAACCTAAGGGGAGAAAAGTTTCAAGACCTGTGTCTATGGGCAAAACATAGAAGAGGATGTTTGCTGCTTTGGGGGGGTTGTTTAACCTTGTAACCTTGCCTTCCCCACTTACATGTACTAGTCCATTCTAAAGTTTGTGTTTGGAGGTGGGAAGGATGCTGCTTTACTGGAAAGAGACCTTCAGCCCAATTCTCACCTTTAGTTATTTTTGTGTGCAGTTTTCAGGAAAAGCTACTTAAAACCTTTCTTTAAATAACCCGTTGGAAATAAATTGTTTCCTGAAGTTTGACTGTTTTAATAACAATTATTTTAAGGCTTCTGCTGTAAATCTGTGTATATGATATATAAAACTATGTTCAACTTAAAGATGATGTTAATACCTATAATCATCTTAGGAACTGAATGGCAATTCATTCAAAACTCAGTATTTTCTTTTCAGCAGCTACTTGTTTTTAAATTTTTTGTAAACCATTTCAGTGTACATTCTGTACCAATGCCCTAAAAGCAGAGTTTGCAACACTGGCTGAGCACTGCTTGGTACAACGTATTTGTAAGATGCTTACTACCAAATAAATGTACATATACTGTGCTTTGTTGTTTTCTGTGTTTGTCTTAAGACTCCTGTTGAACACAGCCTGTTTTCAAAGCCACAATTCCTTATCTCCCCAATGTCAGCATCCTATTTTAGAATCTTAGTGATCCATTTAGACCGAACACAAAGATAGGAGATACTATGTTTTGCAAATGAATGTAATGGTATAGAAATGGAATGGAAAATTTTCCTTTGAAGTATGGCTGCACCGACTGAGCTCCAAAAGGCAAGGAATTATGTACTATTCTTTAAATCTAAAATAATGTTTCCTCTCAACAGATGTCATCAGCAAATACATTAAAAAAATTTTTTAAAGCTAGTGAAAAATGTTACCTAAAGACGAAAAAATCACATTAACGGTGCCAACTTATTTTGGGTTGGTATTTTCACTTCATGTGTTACATATCATCAATCTATTAGATGTTTTTACTTTTAAAAAGAAAGGAAAGCACCTTAGAAATATGAAAGCAGTTACTTTGATTTTCCTTTTTGTATTTCATCTTGGCTGTGGGAAACTCTCTATGTTGTTTAATCTTGTTCCCAGGGACTCTATTTGTTCATCTTCTACATACGCTTTCGTAGGAAATTTAGTTTTTATTTGTAAGAAAACAAAGAATTGAGTGCACAGAAGCTCTGAAGGGTTGTTTTAGAAAAACCTATCAGTAGCAAGTATTATTCCTGAAAGTACACTGTAAAACAAAATGAAATTCAAGAAATCAGAGAAACATGAAGCTGAGATAAACGGATGCTTTAACCAGGTGGACTGGATAAAGTTTCTGGCAGACTTTAAATTTACCATGTTTTTAATGATTGTTTAAAAATTTCTCACGTAATCTAAGGATCTTCGAGAGATAAGTTGGAGTATATCCTGAAAAGGAATTCAAATTCATTTTTCAGAATTACCTAAGATAACCTAGGGTTTTTTTTTTTTTTTTTCTTTTAGAGAGAGAGTCTCACTTTACGGCTCTTGGTAGAATGCTGTGGCATCACAGCTCACAGCAACCTCTAACTCCTGGGCTTAGGTGATTCTCTTGCTTCAGCCTCCCGAGCAGCTGGGACCACAGGTGCCCGCCACAACGCCCGGCTATTTTTTGTTGCTGTTTGGCTGAAGCCGGACTCGAACCCACCACCCTTGATATTTGGGGCTGGCACCCTACCCACTGAGCTGCCCCACCAAAGGCACCACCCCAATAACCTAGGTTTATGTTTAACATCTCCCCATTAATCATACAGCCCTGCTTATTAATCTGAAAATATGAACTACAGAAGACAGATCAACACTCATGAAAAGGAAGTGACAAGAATATTTTATTTTTATTAAATGTTATGTCTTTTTTTCCCACTGTTACAAATTTGTAGATACTACATGAATGATGATACATAATTTATATTTTATGGTTTGCCAGTATGATGTATTTACACATGCAGTTAGTACCGATGTCATGCTACATTTCCTTAGGAGATGCCCATTCAAAACAAAACGTGAGCAGCTTATCTACTATAGGAAAATATTTCTGGAGTGTGGAATGTGTATCAACCTACACCTGCAAGTTGAGTATTAACAGTATTAGATTTAACTTAAGACTCATGGGTCATGTTCCCTTTCCTTTTTCAATAATATAAATAATTTGAGCAACATAGTTATACATGAAAAGTTTTTTTCTTCTTTTCTTTCCCTCCTTTTGGGTACTCAAGAAAGCACATAGATACACCAGGATCTAGCAGCCGATAATAAAGGGCCTCAATCTCAAAACAGAAATGGCATTTAACAGTGATACTTTCTACAAAACAAAACAATAGAAAAATATTTGAAAGCTAAACATAATCAAGTTCAGCACAATGATTTTTCTAGTTATTAGATATAATGGCATCACCTATACAGCCAAGAGATAAGATGTTGCTTTGGGAAGAAAAAGTTAATGCTAAAATTATTACAGTTAGAATTTAAGATGCTAAACGACCATTTATTTTAAGTGTTTTATTTTCATAACATAAATAATCTGTACACATCCTGTGTATTGACAGATTTGTAACTTTTTGCTATAACTTTACAAATGCTTAAGTTTAAATTTTTATATTTGTAAAAAAAATTATTTATTGAGCCATAAAGTAGCAATGGGGCACGATAAATAGAACAATGAGACTATCTGTCCAATTATTTTTTTGGGCTCAAAGTTAATCATGAAATTAAAGGTAAAACTACTTAGACATAATTACATAGGAAGGTAGACGGTGCAGAATAAAACTTCACCCTCTTAAAACATGGCAGCTTGGAGTATGGGGATAAAAACAAACTGAATAAATAACCCAAATCTAAAATACTATGCTACAAATTACTTAAATCCAGTGTTTTCTCAAATAAATGTACAAGAAACATGCGTGTTATGGCAGACACGAAGGCCGGAAAGGTTAAGCCTAGGTTCGTGCTATGGTGGTGCTGCTGATCACTGCTGTTGGGCTGCTGGTCTCCTTAGGATTTATTGGCTGAGCCAGAGGAACGACGCAGCTTCATGGACATACGGCTTTTGCTAGTTCGAGGAGACATTGGAGAGGCCAGGTCAGCCCCATCTACCTGCGTTGCTGTGGGAGTTTCACTGGGTAGAATCTCTGGGTGGCAGCCTGTAGGAAATAGTAAGAGCAAATACAGTCATCCAGCCTCTTATCCCTTAAAAAATA
Organism: Nycticebus coucang; assembly: GCF_027406575.1. NCBI lineage: Eukaryota > Metazoa > Chordata > Mammalia > Primates > Lorisidae > Nycticebus > Nycticebus coucang. The sequence goes on along the minus strand of NC_069785.1, from coordinate 19,347,682 downwards.
ATTTTTCTGCTACTTCTCTGTAGCAAGTATCCCATCCCTTAATGAGATCTTTTCAGGGAAAAAGCAGGCCCCAAACTTATTACAGCAGCCTACTAATGTATTTAAAACCCAGGGATCTGGTGGCTTACGTCATCATATTAGCAAGAAAGTACCAATCGTCATCCCCAGACCCAGAACCCCAGAAAAAGTAATGGGAAGCAAAATCTTTGGGCCAGAAAGAATAAGGATGCAAAGCACCATTAGCATGCAGGGAAGGGCTCTAAAAGCAGCTGAGAAGGACCAATTCCTACCTCTAGGATTCAGGGTATAATCGAAGGGAGAAAAAAAAGGGCCTTCACTACTTAAACTTGAAAAACAGCATCAGTTTGGAACCAAAAGTTCCCAAAAGGAACTCAGCAGTATGAGATGAGAACTCAGCACTATGAGCATGTTATACATGCCAAGTACTTAAACATGGTTTTAAGAAAGAGCAGGATAAATTCCTGGGTAGAAGAAAGGATAAGAATTCTCATCTAAAAGTTGAGTCAAAAAAGGCAGTCTGACCCCCAAAATGTCTTTACTTTATGAGAGATAATGCTTTTGTTTTCATTAACTTAGACCTTTGTAGTTACACTATTCAGTCATAGAAAGTAGGGTAACCACTGGAATTAAATTTAAAATTTTAAAAGCAAAACAAAATTGAATAAATTCTTTTTTTTTTTTTTTTTTGAGACAGAGCCTCAAGCTGTTGCCCTGGGTACAGTGCCATGGCATCATAGCTCACAGCAACCTCTAACTCCTGGGCTTAAGCTATTCTCTTGCCTCAGCCTCCCAAGTAGCTGGGACTACAGGCACCTGCCACAAAAAATACCTGGTATTTTTTGGTTGTAGTTGTCACTGTTGTTTGGCAGGCCTGGGCTGGATTCGAACTCCCTAGCTCTGGTGTATGTGGCTGGTGCCTTACCACTTGAGCTATAGGTGGCCAGCCTGAATAAATTCTTTATGTCATTTACAAATTAGTTTTTTAGTTCGATACTTTATTTCTATGAATTATTATTCTCTAATATATAGCAATACTACATAACCTTGCACTTTGTAGGTTCTTAAACACTTCCTGAACAAATGAATAAGACATTATATTAAAAATAAAAGCCCTTCAGAAAAAAAAAAATCTGCAGAGTAACAAAATAAAAAAGTCCGTATATTTCAAGGCGCTGCAATCCAGATTTTCTGAATCTGAAGTACATGAAAATTTTCTTTATATATCACAAACAAAAACAGGTTGCGGGTTTAAATTTATGTATCTCCTTATTTTACAGGGAGACTGTTAGCATATTTGTTAGCCAAAGCAGCACCTCGCTGACACTTCAAACTTGGAAGTAAGTATGCAAGCACTCCCATATAATGAAACGTTTGTGATTAAAGTTATGAATATTTATAAGAAAAAAAAGAAGTTCAATAAGGGATGTGCAGTTCCTATTCAGATGTCTTAAACAATTAAGAATATGTCTCTGTACAATACTTCAAAGTGTTTTTAAGGCCAAAGGTTATAATTAAAAAATATACATTGCCAAGGAAAAATATTCTGGTCACTCATATTCCAGGTCAATCGTCTTCCTTTTTTTTTTTTTTTTTTGTAGAGACAGAGTCTCACTTTATGGCCCTCAGTAGAGTGCCGTGGCCTCACACAGCTCACAGCAACCTCCAACTCCTGGGCTGAAGCGATTCTCTTGCCTCAGCCTCCCGAGTAGCTGGGACTACAGGCGCCCGCCACAAGCCCCAGCTGTTTTTAGATATGAGATCTCATTCTGGCTCAGGCTGGTCTCAAACCTGTGAGCTCAGGCAATCCGTTCGCCTTAGCCTCCTCCCAGAGTTAGGATTATACGCATGAGCCACCATGCCTGGCCTTAATTGCATTCCTTCTTAAAAGTAACTTCTCCAACATTCTTGCTTTTCTAATGGAAATGAAATTGGCCTTCAAAATATGAGAAGAAAATATACTTCTGTTCACCTTTACTCTTCCTGAAGATCTGAATTTGTTCATAGTGGACCCATACTGGAAAATGTAGAAGAGAATATGAATTCATGGCCCCTTTTAGGGAAGCACTGCAGATAGATGGCAGAATGAAGGTGAAGAGGAATAGCTCATGCTTTTCTGGTAACGCATATTATTCCCAGCCACCATGTGAGGCCTTCCCATGGCTGTTTACCTTGAGATGGCCAATCTTTTCTAGCGGAGGTTTTGGGAGGAAGAGAACTATGACTGTATTTCTTTCTTTGTTGTGAATGAAGAAATGGAGTAGCGAGCAGAAGTAAGAAAACAAAACAGAAGATAGATAACAGATATGAGAGACAAAGTGCAGAATTTTACAGGTGTTAACTGAGGAGCAGAGAAGTAATCTAGTTTTTATTATGAAATACACTTCAGCATGCAATGAGTTGGGGTGACGATGTTTCACAATGGACAATACTTTGTATATTCAAATGTTATACTTACCAACTAACAAAACAAGTTCAAATAAGAAAAAAGAAAGAAAGAAAAAATTCTATGAGAGATTCTATAAACGTTTACCTTTTGAAGTGTTTACTGTAATGCTGGCATGTTATCCTAATCACTGAGTCATAAAATCTCTACTGTTGCACTGTCTAATATGGTAGCTAGCCATAGCCATATTGAAATTAAATTAATGAAATTAAAATTAAGTAAAAATTCAGTTCCTTGGTACATTAGCTACATTTCAGCTGTTTAACAGCCACATGTGGTTCGTAGCAGGACAGCACAGATATAGAACATTTCCATTATCATAGGAAGTTTTACTGGAGAGCACTACTTTCGAATATGCCAAACTCAAAGAATGTTTTCCTCAAAAACTATAATTCCTCCATGTCTACCTTAATGCCTTCAAAGTGAAATCTCCCCCTTAGTCAACTGAGGCTAGAAACAGGCTTTCTAATGTGTGTGGTGTAACATTATCAGTACTGTCTCCCCTTTGAGTAGATGCTATCTGTGGTATACTGGGAATCTGGGTAGATTCAACATGCCCAAACTCTGTGGATAATTTACAGTGGACAGACCTCAATTTCAGACATAAAGAATACAGCGATACCTACATTTCATTTTACATTCTGCCTAACTATTGATTTAGACAACTTAAGTCATAAAGAATGCTGATTTATTTAATTATTACTAATATGTCCTTAAAGGTAAAGTTCTATAAGTATCTATGGGAGCCTATGTTTGTGCATACTGTATTTGTTACTAGTACTCTTACAGTGCTCACACACATTGCATATGTATTTTGATGGTATAATAAATTGATTCATATATTACATACTGATTGTAATAAACTATTATTGCAAATAACATGACAAATATGACATTGAGGTCTCATTTATATCCATATAGATTATAGGATTGTTATTTACTATGATTTTGTTTGTATTGTTTGGTGACATGCATGGCCAATTTAAAATTTCTAATTATTGGGTAGATACAGCCTTTTAAAATGCTGCTTAACACTGAAAGGAATTTCTATTAATACTGAACTAATAGACAATGTGATGTATTAGAACATGGGCATGGGTTAGACAGCCCTGGACTAAATGCCAAATCTGTCACTTTACTAGCTGTTTGACTGTAGGCAAACTAAACTGACTTTAGACATTCTCTTATTTGTAAAATGGAGAAAATACTAATTATTTTGCAAAGCTGATATGGGGATTAATAACTATAAATGCAAAGATCCTGGCATATAGCAGTTTCACAGTAAGTGTAACTATGTAATAGAGCTATTAAACAGAGAAAAGTTAATGAACTTTTGAGTCAGAAGAGATGAAGAAAGGAGGAATAAATTATAATTTTTGAAGAAAATGACCCCCTACAAAATATGATCATTCAAATATAGAGAGTACAACATACCATTAAGTTCAGTTGTGGAAAATAAAAGAATCTATCCTTTCTTATGTTGATAGTCCTATAAAATATAACCTTATGTTAAAGGTTAAAGAGTACCCAATAACCTTATTGTTTAATATTGTGGAAAGAGTTAATAAGTAATTAAGATTAGCAGGAATACAGCACCATAAGGAAAATATTATTAATAATACAATTTAAGATAGCTCAGAAATATAAATAAGTGGTTTCATTTTAAGGTATTAAAGGACTACTACAGACTTAGAACAAATCAGGCTGAGCCTCTCCTATTATACCTCCTTCTTACAAATGAGAAAACTGGGTATGAGATAGGTAAGAGTTCATATGAACAATAAATGGCAGATGAGTCTGATTCCAAAGCCCATACTTCTCCCCTGACAACCTTAAAGCTATTTAAAAAATAATTTTTTTTCAATAGGTGGGAAAAACAGAACCCTTAAAATAAAAACGTTTAACAATTCTCTCTCTTTTTTTTTCTCCTTTGAGAGAGTCTCACTACGTCACCTTCGGTAGAGTGCCGTAGCATCACAGCTCACGGCAACCTCCAACTCTTAGGGTTAAGCGATTCCCTTGCCTCAGTCTCCCAAGTAGCTGGGACTACAGGTGCCCACAACACCCAGCTATTTTTTTTTTGGTTGCAGTTGTCACTGTTGTTTAGCTGGTCCGGGCTGGGTTTGAACCCACCAGCCTAGGTGTGTGTGGCCAGCACTGTAACCACTGTTTTACAGGCGCCGAGCCTACCTTTAACAATTCTAATTTGTAAATGTGACAAGTTACTGGCAATATCTCTTTCTCTGTCCCCTCTATCAGCAGCAAGGAATGGATGAAAATATTTAGACTAAACAGGCATTGTAAGAGTTCATGTGTTTCAGAATCAGGTCTAGGTTGGAATGCTGGCTTCACCATGTACCAGGTGACTCTGGTAAGCCTTTTTTCTTTTAAACTTCATGGAACTACTATGAAGCTTAAATGAAAAAAGTGTTTGAATAGTACCTAGAATAGTGCCTGGCATTCAGTAACTGCTCAATCATTATTCTGTTATTTTCAATACAAAAATTCCAAAACTGGATGAATGTTCTATGTGGAAACTGAACCTAGTAGTTATGGTCACAAATGTTAGTGGATGTTATTTAAGATTGATATTATTTGCTTCCTGCTCAAAAACATAAGCCAAATTTCTAAGTTTAAAGTACTGATATTTGGCTGCCTATAATTTCAGGCTAATCTAGTGATAAATACTAGTGGGAATCTGTTTTTAAAAACATTAAATAAGGGCGGTGCCTGTGGCTCAAGGAGTAGGGCGCCGGTCCCATACGCCAGAGGTGGCGGGTTCAAACCTAGCCCTGGCCAAAATAAAAAAAAATAAAAAAAATAAAATAACTAGCTAACTAAATAAATAAATAAATTTATAGCTTATATTACATGTGGTAAGAAATTAATTTCCTATTGGTATGTACAAATAATATTTAGAATATGTATAACATAACTTCTAAGGTATTTTCTTTCAGGTCATTTCAACCCTGGTAACTTTAAAATATCTTTTAAAGAAGGATGCTGAACTAAAAAACATTACTTAACGTAATGGATAAAATTTTTTTTTTTTAGGCAGTCTCCCTATGTTGCTCTCAGTAGAGTGCTGTGGCGTCACAGCTCACAGCAACCTCCAACTCTTGGCTTAAGCTATTCTCTTGCCTCAGCCTCCCAAGTAGCTGGGACTACAGGCACCTGCCACAATGCCCAGCAGCTATTTTTTTGTTGTTTGTTGCAGTTGTCATTGTTGTTTTAGCTAGCCTGGGCCGGGCTCAAACCCTCCAGCTTGGGTGTATGTGGCCGGTGCCCTACCCACTAAGCATAGGTATTGCCATGATGGCTAAATTTTGATGATCTACCACAAAGATTTGAAGAGAGAGCGCTGTCCATCATAAATCTTATCTCATCTATATAGGACAATACAGATTTTGTGAATTAATAGCAAAGCTGAGGTTAGAAAGTAGATTAAATGCTACTTTCGGTCTTCATAATCACAAGAGAGTGTATCTGATTTTTTGTTTTTTTTTTTTTTTGCAGTTTTTGGCCGGGGCTGGGTTTGAACCCATCATCTCTGGCATATGGGGACAGCGCCCTACCCCTTTGAGCCACAGGCGCCGCCCAGAGTGTATCTGATTTTGACGGCATAGAAATGACATTTAAATCTTATTTATAACGTTTCTTTAAATAATATGTTTTCTGGAGGTAATTATAAAAAGTGGTATTTGTGTGTGTGTGTATATATATATAGAGAGAGAAAGGCAAATACCAACGAATCCTTGAATTTTTAAAGAACTAAATACTTTATTTATTTTTTTTTTTGTAGAGACAGAGTCTCACTTTACCGCCCTTGGTAGAGTGCCATGACGTCACAGGACTCACAGCAACCTCCAGCTTTTGGGCTTTTGCGATTCTCCTGCCTCAGCCTCCTGAGCAGCTGGGAGTACAGGCATCCGCCACAACGCCCGGCTATGTTTTGGTTGCAGTTCCGCCAGGGCTGGGTTTGAACCCGCCACCCTCAGTATATGGGGCCAGTGCCCTACTCACTGAGCCACAGTCTTTAACTTAATTTGTAGAAAAACAATCTTAAGGAAGGTACATACTAGCTCAATTAGAGTAATAGGCATTAGAGGTAAATCTAGATATACCACACAGTAGGCATTCAAAAATAATTCTGGTTGATGACAGTAGAAAAGAAATAATATTGGTAAAAATTTAAATGTGGGCGTGCCTGTAGCTCAGTGGGTAGGGTGCCATATACTGAGGGTGGTGGGTTTGAACCTGGCCCTGGCCAAACTGCAACAAAAAAAATAGCCGGGCATTTTTTTTTGGGACTACAGGAGCTTGTAGTCTCAGCAACTTGGGACGCTGAGGCAAGAGAATCGCCTAACCCCAGGAGTTGGAGGTTGCTGTGAGCCGTGACACCACAGCACTCTACTGAGGGCAATAAAATGAGACTCTGTCTCAAAAAAAAAAAAAAATTAGGAATGTATTTTTAATATTTAAACCAAGAAAGATAAGCCCATTTTTATTTACCATATACTTTCAACAAAATGAGGATCCTGTTTCTTGTTGACATTCTAGAATTTCTTTTATTATAAAATAAAAAAACAATTTTAATTTTATTATAAAATAAAAAAACAATTTTAATTTTATTATAAAATAAAAAAAGACAACATTAGGGAAAAATGTATACATTTTAAATGACCACTGTAATTTGGTCACGAAGAGACTAATTCCATTTTAAAGTTTATGGTTAGAGGGGAGGTGTTTGTACATATAAAGAAAATAAGTCACTGTAAAACTTTTGATATTTTCCACACACATGCCTGACAAAGATAAAGGGATTTTTTTCCTGTAACTTTTTAAAAATAAAAGACAAGAAAAATCTAATAATATTTTAATGTAGTTACGGGAGATCAACAAAGTGTGACATCACGGTATTTCCCTCAATGACCTTAGGGATAAAAATAATTTCCCTTAAGTATTAAGTCTACTGCCACAGACAGTACATTTTGAGAAAATACGGTTAGAAAATTTATGGGACAACTATGATATACCAAAATCTTCCATATCTATCTAAATAATGCTGAAAGTTATATGAAAAAATCCTTTCTTGGATTGAAGTGTCATCAAAAGTTTGTACCTTACTGTTAATCTGAAAGTGGGTTTTATTTAATCTTGAACCAAATTAAGTAACTTTAAAAAAAATAGTATTTTTTTATACTATTCCACTGAATAGAATTGTGTTTTAGGGTTGGTAAAAAAGAATATAAGCATACAGGCTTTGTTTTTGAAATAGCATCTCACTCTGTTGCCTGGACTAGAGTGCAATGGTGTCATCTTAGCTCACAGAAACCATAAACTACTCCTGGGTTCCAGTGAGCCTTCTGCCTCAGCCTCCCAAATAGCTACAGGCATGCACCATCATACCTGGCTAATTTTTCTAGTTTTTGTAGAGATAGGGTCTTGCTAAATTGCTCATCTTGAACTCCTGGCCTCAGGCAATCTTCCTGCCTCTGTCTCCCAAAGTGCTAGGATTACAGGCATGAACCACAGCACCATGCCATACTGGCATTCTTTAAATCTAATTCGAAATTATTACTAATAATTCTAATTAGGAATTAGAATAATTAGTATTATTTTATATACACAGGATATCAAATGTTGATTCTCAATTGCAATTATAAATCCATTTCCTCGATAGGATGAACAAATTTTATCAGTGCACAAAAATAAAAATGAACCTAAGCAAATGACACCAGTATGTTATTTTTGCAAATCAGAAATTGGGTCTAAACTGCTACTGTGTGGCTTATTTTATATCTTCTCTGTCCCACTTTGACTTATGATTTTAAAGGAAGCTCTATATGTATGGGGTTGACTTACGATAAAAAGAAATCAAGATTTGAGATGACTGGAAGAATAAAAATCATTCTTCAAATTCCACAATGTTTTTGGTACCACAGTACTACGTATTTCTTTCTTTTTTTACTGTGTTGAACTGAGAACCATTCTGATAGAAACTTCTGTCATAACTATTAAAGTCTGTAAAAAACTTAAATAGAAATATATTCAGTAATAGTGGCACAAGTTATTTATAAATAAAAGCATCTTTTTGAAAATTATAGGACCTAATGGTTCCTAAAGGCAAAAGGAATTGAAAAAAATTAGTAGCATAATATTATGTTTAGATAATCGTTAAGTGCTATGTTAAACAACTAGTAGAAGAATTTAGTAAGATACAGTAAAAACAAAGCCAATAGAGCCTTTGCCTAGTTGCTTAGAGCATCTTTTACCTAATGTCTCAGTAAGCAAGACTACTACTTACTTCCCATATTATATACCTAGCTGAATGTACGGGATAAATGCAAACTATGAGAACATTAAGATGACAAATATGAAGGACTCCAGCTGGTAAACAACTACAACATGAAGCAGCGTGTATAAATGTAAGGGGGAAAAGTTAGTCCAAATGTGGTTCTATTACCAATATTTTTCAGTTGTGAGATTTATGATTTAACCATATGATACACAAAAGGGTCACTGATAATCTATTTTAATATAGTCTGATATTTTATCTGATATTCTCTATTATTAAATAATGAAATTATCAGGTATACTTACTAATTTACTTTTAATATCTTTCTTTTACCAACTTTCTTAATGCCAAACTGAACAATTGTATAGATAGTGTCAATCTATTAAAGTAAATATTAGACTTTTATCTTTTTCTTTCTTTTCTTTTTTTTTTTAGTTTTTTATTTTTTTGCAGCTTTTGGCTGGGGCTGGGCTTGAACCCACCACCTCTGGCATATGGGGCCTGCGCCCTACTCCTTTGAGCCACAGGCACCACCCTAGACTTTTATCTTTTTCAAAGATAAAAAATTAGACCAGACTCAACCTGGTCTAATGTGATTTTTCCCTTTGCTATGTCTCTTATAATAACTGAACGGGATCAAAGATTTTGGTAAAATTATTTTTCTAATGGCAATTTAATGATGACAGGAATGGAAGCTTTAACATCATAAAACTAAATCTCAGTTGAGTATTATGTAGTTTTTTTCAAATAAATTAGACTAAGAAAAGGAGTGCTGTGCTAAACTTATTTATCATAAAGAACACTCATTTAACAAAGAGAATCTGAAGGTTTATTATGATGAACTTCAAATATATTACGTTCTCTTTTCCTGTTTCCTTTAACACTGTTACCCTAGCCATCTTTGGACCCTGTTTCCCCGAAAATAAGACATCCTCCGAAAATAAGAGCTACTTACAGGAAAGATAAGATGTCCCCTGAAAATAAGACCTAGCGCATCTTTGGAAGCACACCTTAAAATAAGACACTGTCTTATTTTTGGGGAAATGGGGTATTTTACGTGCCTAGCACAGTGCAAGGCACACAGAGAATAACCTTTTGATGAGTTAAGATATCCAATAACAATGCAACACATTACAAAATACAAAGACAAACTACTTCAGTTCAGTAGTACTACTTTTTCATGCCGAGAAACAAACAAACAAAAAAAGGTCAATATAACAAGGTATAACTAATTTCAACCCAAGGGAGTCTATTATTTGTTATTTTTATCCCCATGTTAGTTTCATGCAGACCTGGGTTAGTCAATAAAATTCTGGAAAAAATTTAGTGATAATTTCTGAAATGTTTAGTATGAACCAGGAAAGTGTTAAATTTGCTTATTACTGTTTGAGTTACAAGCTTAGAGCTTGCCAATTTTGAAAATAGGAAATGGGAGAAGAACAGAAGGTGTTTTAGTTGACACTTTGTCTTACCTTCAGATAAACAGAACTGATATTTAATGATCTAAAGAGGGAAAATAAAATAAATGAAACAATCATAAGGAGTGCAAGATATTACAGAATAGGAAGGCCACGAGTCATTTATTTTCTTACTGATTTCTTCAAAATTAGTTAATTGTTAAAAATGCAGTACCCTCTTACAATCTCTAATTATTGTAACATAATTTACACTATCAAGCACCTCTAAATCTAGACCAGGTATTTTAGCTCTATTTGTAAAATTAGAGATGATAAGGCAATAATACTCATAGCCATAAAATACATCTCCTAAAGCTGAGAATGCATGCTCAACTTGTGTTTCTTTTGCAGATACTTTTTGTAATGCCCTCATGAGATATGAGAGTCATTGATCATTAGTTCAGATAAAATGTGGTGCATGTACTTTTATGAAGATTGCTGCCTTTCTAAGGAACTGCATTTAGGTAAAAGGAAAGTATAAGTCAAATTTATAGGCCAAATTCAAATATTAAAGTAATAAAAATATTCATATTTCAATGATTAGAATTTTATTTAAGCAAGTTTTTTAGAACAAAAGGGTATTGCATTTTAAGTTCTGGTAACAACTCACACGTGTTTTCAATCTTACCGGCATCAGATGGTAAATAATGGTAGGGGGCTGGAGAAAAAAGCTGCGCTGCAAAGTCTTCAAAGGTTGTTGGCTCCAAATGGTGCTGGACGATTGTTTGCAGGTATCGTGCTCGCTCCTCATAGCTGATTCCCTTCAGTTAAGGATCAATTTAAATGCAGCTTATACTGGAAAAGAAAAGATCTTATAAAAAGGACTACTACAAATGCTAAGCCATTACTTCTCAATATAATTATTAACTAATTATTTTGCATATTATTAATAGTATGGCTTTTTAAATTGTAAAAGTATAGTTTTTAATGTAAGTTTATTCTTCAGAAATCCACTATACATGACAGAGGCATTTATTAAAAACAATTAAAATACCAAACTGCTGAAATAAAAAAAGTTTAACAGTTTACTGGATTCAACTGCCATCAGGTCAGCCTAGGCTCATCTTATCTTGTTAATCAGCTTTCATCTGAAGATTTACTCTCAAAAGCCACACAATAAACATTATAATGCTGCTTAAAATACTACATCTAAAATTCTGTATTTTTCATTTGTAAAGATTTATTGTAAAAAATTCCTATATATCTTCTTTTTCTAAAATCCTCGCATTTTCTTAGCAATTGTTCTCATTTTGAATGGAAGACTACTGTTGCTGTAATCCTCGAATAACTTCATGCAGTTAAGATAAATACATAGCTGAATCTGTATGTCAGGAAAAAATACCTAGTCAATTATAACACTGAAACAAGCAGGAATATTTGCAAAGAGTCCACGGGACTCCTAAAGACTGTCTAACAAAGCATCTACAGGGCACTGACACTGACAGAAAAATACTGTACTTTCCTTTCACCACATTTTCTTCTCTGATATTATTGACAAGCAACCAGTACCTTGAAGTGTTGTTCCTTTTGAACAACCCACTCCAGGCTTCCTGTTTCAGCAGGCCTGATTGTGCTGTTAGCACAGAGAGGGCGAGAAAGAGAGAGAATATTTCTGTTGTTCACGAAAGCAACTATGGAAATGGCTGTCAAAATGTAGAGCAGCAGGCAGCAACATACAATTATCAGGAAAAACTCACATGCTGACTTCATGTCGTATAGTTCCTGAACTGAGAAATCAGTTAACCTTTCTTCTTCAACTTTTAAAAGTTTTCCTGCTGTACGCAGTATGCTATGTTGACAGGCTTTACACAAGACATTTAAATAAGGATAATAAAAATTTGCCTATTCTTTTTTCACTGAACCCATTTTAATATATTCCCCTCAAAATTCCTTCATATTTTAAAATTGTAATTCAATTATTATAGTTGTACAATTTTAGAAATTATAGACCAAGTTTGTAATAGAGACCAAAAAATTGAAAATGATTCAATGGAGATACCATGGCCAATTATATTTACAAAAGCTTATTATGAAGAAAAAAAAGCATGAGTGTCAAAGGTAAAACTATATTCATTATGCACTTGACTTTGTGACTTCTGCTCTCTAAATGGCTTGTGTACACTCTTCCTGTATTACCATTTATCTTATGCATCAAATATTGAAATAAGCCTGAATTCTAATTCCTGGCAACTCGTTATTTTCAATTCTTTACACCAGGATTAAGCTTCAAAAGAATTTTATTTCTGAAATGGGTAGCAACAGGACAAGATGCTGTATTAAAATGATCAGGATTGAGGATTTTATAGGAACATAATGTAGACATTTCGGAGTCTTAACTCAGAAAAATAATATAGCACACTTTTAAAGAGGGTATATGGTTATAAATGGAAGGGGATGAAACTGATGGTTCAATCTAAATAATACCACATATCTCACAACTTGTTGGAAAGTACTTTTTTCATTGGGGGAGATTCACAGCTGCCGAATTTTCTGCAGTTAATAGAGTCCTTTGATTCACAGCAGTGCCCCTTGTACAAAAAATACTGGCCTTTGTGTATTACCAGAAACTAATTTTCTATTTGGCTGAAAAGGGAAAAATGGGGTTATTGCTTCTCCCTCCTACAGAGCTTTTCATTATGCCTGATGCACTCAACTTCTAAGCTCTTCTGAGAAAAAAAATAACTGAAGAGGCAAGAGGTAGAAAAATGAGCTTGTTAGCACATTAGAAGTGAAGTATCTTGGTGGGCCCTAGAAATTCCCAGTGGTGTGTTAACTTATCACTCTATGCATGCTGGCACTGATAGTCTCCCAATTGATCACTCTCTTTTCGCACCAAAGGTGCTGCCAGGAAGCAAAGGCTGAAGGCCCACAGGAGAACAGTCTGCTATCAAAACAAGCTGTTTTTAAAAGTCTGCTTGAATGGGTAAAACGCTTCATGAAAAGTAGGGTGGAGACACCTACCTGCTTTTAAAATGCTCTACTTTCAGAGGGCCTATAAAGGAAATATTTTACTTTATCTTATAATATTTAGAGTTTATACAAAAATTAGGCAGAAAGAAAGCAAATGTTAATATTTCAAAAGTAAGGAAGGTACTTCCAATGTAGTAACTTCACTGAAGAAAACAATTTTCTGGATAAAACACATTTTAGAAGGTAATTCTACTTTGCTATACAAAAGGTGATTATAAAACTCTGAAGAAACCCTAATAAATAGCTGTACAAAGCTAAAATTATCCAGATATAACATTCACTTTGTATAATAACATGATATATTTAATAAAATTATAATACATCTTCATTAGTAAAAAACAATGCTTTCTAAAATGATTTTTTTCTTTATTTCCTATCACTAAAATGATTTTTTTTTTTTTTTTTTGTAGAGACAGAGTTTCACTTTATCGCCCTTGGTAGAGTGCCGTGGCGTCACACAGCTCACAGTAACCTCCAACTCCTGGGCTTAGGCAATTCTCCTGCCTCAGCCTCCCGAGTAGCTGGGACTACAGGCGCCTGCCACAACGCCCGGCTATTTTTGTGTTGCAGTTTGGCCGGGGCCGGGTTTGAACCCGCCACCCTCGGTATATGGGGCCAGTGCCCTGCTCACTGAGCCACAGGCGCCGCCCACTAAAATGATTTTTTAAAAGTTCAAGTCTAGGTGGCAGAGTGAAGAAAAACAATCCTTAATAATTAACTTTAAACAAAAAACTACAGCATTCATCATTTATTCAGGGTAGGTTAATGTTTGAAGTTACCTTTCGGGGAGCTTATCTTTAGAAAACATTGTTAGTTAGGTAAATAATGATAGTTTATGGAAACTCACCTTCTAACCAGGTAAATGTTCTTTATAATTTTCCAAGTTTGAAACAGCCAAGTAAAATAAATTATAAGACTTACATCTTTCCCCCTTTTTACCAAGGAAACATATTAAAGAGATATGTGTATGAACTCTATTTGAACTAAATGAACTCTATTTAAACCATCGTTCTGAGTCCACAACAAGGTGATCCAGATGATAAAGTTCCAAACAGTACTGTTAGCAATTATAACTGTAACCATAATCCACAGCAGTTAACTCCTAGATCTCCTCTGAAGAGGTTACACACTCCTTAAAAGGCAGCTCTGTAGGGAAGAGTTATTAGTACATATACATTGAAGCACTAATGTTATGAGTACCTATACACAAACTTGATGGCCAGCAACAATAGGAACTCAAGCTATATTCCTACTGTCTGGGTTTTGCCCTTGGCACTGAAATTAAAAAACTAAAATGAGTAGGACAATAAAAAGGCAAAGGTAAACTAACCAAAAAATTTACAACAAAAATTGAAATGCAAGTCTAAATTGAATTAAGATTTTCACTATACATGTAAAACAAGCCCAAATTAGCTAATAAAAACCATTTGATGAAGGAGACTCTGAACTGGTAAGAATCTGTAATACAGAACTAGCCAATCAAAAGAAATAACACACAGGTGCTGCAATCATAGCAATGTAATTATCCACTAATCCTCCTTCCTTCTATTTTCTGCAAAAGCAAAAAAAGAGGGGAAGGAATATTGCCATTCTAAAAATACTAAGACACTTTCTATAACAAATCATTTAAATCTAATCTGTACTTCATTAGTATTAAATTAACATTATTGTATTTTTTTGGCGTCATTGTTTTAGAGACAGGGTCTCGCTCTGTTTCCCAGGCTTGAATGCAGTGGCACAAACATAGCTCCTTGCAGTATTGAACTCCTGGGCTTAAGAGATCTTCTTGCCTCAGACTCCTGAGTAGCTAGGACTACAGGTGTGTGCCCATTTCTTTGTAGACACTGGGGTGCAGGGGGTGGGGGAAAGGTTGCTACCAGGCTGGTCTCAAACTCCTGGCCTCTAGCAACCCTCCACCTTGGCCTCCAAAACTGCTGGGACTAAAGGTGTGAGCTACCACACCCAGCCAACATTATTATACATTTTAAGTAACTATTCTTGATTTTAAACTTTAAGGTCAGGTGTAAAGTGGGGTTCAATTTCAACCTGGTCCTGAAAAAATTATGCATGAATTCTCTGTGCCACAGTTTATCTGCATGTTAAATGGTGACAACATCACCTGCTCCTGTTCGCTTCATAGAGGTGTTGAAGAGAAAGGATATAATAAATACAGGTAACAAAAGTGCCCATACATATGTACTGAAAATAGATTTGACCTTTGGCTCCTGTCTTTGTAAGCAGGTGCTCATCTCTAGAAGGACAATTTGTCAGTTTAAGAATTATACCTTGGTTGGGTACAGTGGTTCACTCCTGTAATGCTAGCACTCTAGGAGGCCAAAGTGAGAGGATCCTTTGAGATCAGCCTGAGTAAGAGCTCAATCCTGACTCTACTATAAATAGAAAAATTAGCTGAGTGTTGTGATGCTTGCCTATAATGCCGGGTACATGGAGGCTCAGTCAAGAAGATCACTTGAATCCAAGAGTTTGAGATTTCAGTGAGCTACAAGGATGCCACAGCACTCTAGCCTGGGCAAGAGTGAGATTCTACCTCACCAAAAAAAAAAAGAAAAGAAAAGAAAAAAAAAAGAAACTCCTCCCCCCAACACTGTAAGAACTCCTTGATAATACTGCTAATATTTCTTACTTATGGTATATACAGATGGACTTCAGACTTATTCTGATAAAATGGAACACCGACTTCTTATGCAAAAAAAGACACTGCAGAAGGTTAAATAGTATCAAGGATTTTAACTTTATTCACATGTAGGAAGAATAGATAAAAGGTAGATTTGGTATTAAAAAAGCAGCAACTTTTCATTCTCTACAATAATTTTATTACTCTGGTAATTCTGGACTGCTTTTACTGTCAGAAAAAGCTTTAACTTTCAGGTTTGTGATTCCATGGCACACCCAGTAAGGTATATAAACAATTAGCTCCAATGTGACTTGTGACCAATCTTAATGAAGTAAAAAATCTGTGTGTGTATATGGTGCATGTGAGGATGAATATAAAGTATAATTTTTACAAAAAGGAATTATGAAAATGATTATAAGCAGATATCAAAGATTTGTATTATTGCTTTATTTTTTTCTCTTAAGTTCAGGTTTAATGTTTTATTCCCTAGGCAAGAAATCTTGGCTTCTTTTAAAGTAAAGGCAAGTATAAAGTGTTTATATCTGTGTTCAGTGGTGTAGTTTGGAGGGATTTAAGGCTATACTTAAATTCCTAATTTAGTACGCACTTGCCTACATTCACATTACTATGGCTTCTATATAGTTTCAGCACTTGGGAATTTCATCTTCATTCTCTATGTAGAAGATTCCAAGAACATAGGAAAAGGGAGAGTTCCAGTAGTAGAAATTACTTATAAATTTTGCCTCCTGACTTAAAAATTTTTTTTTGGAAAGCACTACTTATAGTTGAGCAGATTAGAACCAATTATTCAATATTCACAGAGTCTATAAGGCTAGTAGCTTGAAACTGGCTATGGTGAGTTTCCACATCATGAACCTCAATGACTGCCACAAATCAACCTTCTTGCTTCCAGGCCCTAGCCTCATTCCTCAGAACTGTTCCAATAAACTACACTTTTTTTTTTTTTTTTTGAGACAGAGTCTCACTTTGTGGCCCTGGGTAGAGTGCCCTGGCATCACAGCTCACAGCTCCTCAAACTATTGGACTCAAGCAATCTCTTGCCTCAGCCTCTCAAGTAGATGGGACTACAGGTGCTATTTTTTTTAGAAACAGGGTCTCATTCTTGCTAAGGCTGGTCCTGCACTCCTGAGCTCAAGCAATCCACCTGCCTCGGCCTCCCAAAGTGCTGGGATTATAGGCTTAAGCCACCGTGCCTGGCCCCAAACTATACTTTTCTTTTTCTTTTGGTTTTCGGCCAGGGCTAGGTTTGAACCTGCCACCTCCGGCATATGGGACCAGTGCCCTACTCCTTGAGCCACAGGCGCTGCCCTATACTTTCCAGAGAAATAGTTTTATCCCTGATTCTTGGGATCTGATTTTGTTAGTTTTTCAATGTCACTACTTCACTTTAGAGCAGTGATTTTCAACTAGTGTGCCATAAGAGGATCTTAGGTGTGCCAGGAAAATTTTTAAAGATCACTATTAAATTATTTTTGAAAGAAGTTCAAAGCACAGTAAGTACGTTCTTTTTTTTTTTTAACTTTTATTTTGATCAACATAATTTAAGTGTGCGTGCAAGTTTAACTATAGGTTGAAGTGCGCTGTGAGATAAAAACGGTAGGAAAACACTGCTTTAGAGACTAGTAATCCAGCAATTCTATTTATGCTATTTAAATTTTAATTGTCCATTTTTAAATTACAGACTAGTGGGGAGACTAATATCCTGAGGACAGATACTATGACTTTATTTTTATTATCTTCAGCATCCAACACAGAGCCTAGTAGTACTCAATGACTGTTTATAAGTTGCAGAAAGAATGAATGAATAAGGTTGTTTAGATAGTGGATTAGGAGATGTCTATTATGCCAACAGGTCCTGTCCTCTAATCCCAGTTTAGCTCCCTAGAGACAAACCTCTTTGGGGCAAAATACAATAGTTGGAACTTTCCTAGGAATAGATCTAGAATTTGAATCCTGTGAGAAAGAGTTGGGTTCTACCACGCCCTTTGATGTTGCTGACCCTCAAAAAAAGTGAAAAAAGCACAGTGAATAAATATGTAAGGTACAGCATTAAGAGGAAAGAAAACTGATAATTACTTCTTTAAATACTTATACTATAATAATTGCCTAAAGTTGAAGGTAATTAAAACTCATAATTTAGCATTGAAATAAACTTCTTCGCCCATTAGTTGTGACTGTTTTTCAAGAGAAATCTAAAAATTTTAATAAATTCTATAATGGTATGAGACAATGAATTTAGTTAACCTAATTCTATTTGCTTATGTGGCCATCCATAGAGAAGGAGGGAAAAGGGCAGAATCTTTGAGAAAATCTCTATAGATAAAATCAAATGAAGGGTAATTTCAAACCACAGGCAGATTTCCAAAACTGGACTGTATACCATAAGAATAGAGATAATGATACCCTTGAAAACTAATACTTGAACCATTTTAAATATTTAGGATTTTACAAAGGCCATTTTGAGAGGGATTATCCCAAGACATTTATGAGAATATTAAGATAGTTTGAACTACAGGAAGGATACACCCACCAACATTACTTTACATTTCATAAGGAAATTTAGCAAAATGTTTATTCAGCAATAAGCCTTGCCTAAATTCAGAGTGCAGAGATTTGCTCAGCTAAACAAAGCTGCTGAAAGTTGGGGCTTAAATCTCAGTCTTTTACTCAACAGTCCAGTTTTCTTTCTACATCCAATCTCAATGATCTGGGTGTTGTGTGGTGAAAAAACAAAGGTATGTTAAGCCTGTTAGTTATCCTAAAGATGGCCAAAACAATGACAATTAGCTTAAATTCTAAGACTGGTAATTTCTGAAAGAACTCTATTTATATATATTTATAATTGACTCTATAAATTATAGTTGTAATTATACATTTATAATTTACTATAATTACTATACTATAGTAAAATCCTTGTATGTTCTAAAATAAAAATGAGAAAAACCACGTTGGCATTTTCATTTTAAAAGGCCTTGAGATATCTTAAATATTCTGAGGCAACATTACACTGGCCCATCAAGAAATAATGAACAATAAGAATTTTATTGAGATATGATATGCGGGTAGAGACATTTTACAAGTACATCTCGGGGATCTCATGATTATTACCAGTAGTAAAGTAGTGTATTTTCTTGAAATATACAGGGTAATGAAGTATCTCATGGGTTAATATGCACTGTTCCTTTATAAGATGGAAGTATTGCTTACCGTATAAAGCAAGATCTGGTAAATTAAAAGCTGGCAGAGGGGGGCATATTCCATTTCTGTCCTACTGTAGCTAATTCCTTTAAGAAACACCCAGTCTAGTTCATATGCAGTAAATAAAATTCCCCTAAACAAACAGCATAATCTTGGTATTGTTTACTTATACTATATTAACAGAAATTCTCAAAGTCTTCAACAGGTTCTGACAAATTACTGTCTATTTTTGTGATGCCTTATATTAATGAAATTCTTTAGTAGTTGATACTATCTACACTATGAAGGAAAAGCTGTGATTTGTCAGAGCAGACAAAGCTGGGCTTTAATCCATCCTTTTAACCATATTGCCAAGTCTATATTGTTTTCACTGCGTCTCAATTAGGAGACAGGCAGGACACCTGGTACTTCTTTATCTAACTCCCATGGGCTGCCAGATGACTCAAAATCCATAACAGGTGCTAAGGCAGTGTGAGGATAGCCCTATTATTGAACACTAGGGTTGAATAAAATTTGGACTACATATAATTGCTCATAATCAGTCAATTATTAAATGAAAACATTAAGTAAAAAGTTGATAAGCCCAATTCTACCAAAGTTCATGCAAATAATTTAAAAAGATTAACCTTAAGTAAGTTTAAAATTTTGAACCTACCTAAAGACTCTGAAAATCTTTCTCATTTAATAATCTAATAATCATTGGTGGGTCCCTAAAAGCACTGCCATAATTACCCAATATGTATATATCTATTTTACTTTTATGAAAGTTGTATGAAGCAAAACATCTAAAAAAAAATTCAGTTAGTGAAATTAAAATTTTGTACTCTTAATTCTTGATAAGATCTATTTGAAAAGATTATCATTAAGGCTCAAGTAATTATGAGCCTTCCAGAACTGGTACAGAACTACTTCAAAATCACTAGTATTATAGTAAGAGTTTTAAAAACATTGGGAGATATTAGAAACAATCATTTTTTATTGTTTCCTTTGAGAATGAAAATTTCAGTGCATTGAAGTTGAGGAAATAAATGTATGTATTTGAACTAAATACTAAAGTTGAACCCTGTCAGAAGATTGCAAAAAGGAAAAAAAAAGTAAATTTTACAGTGTACAATTACTTAAGTGTTATCTCTACCTAAATGTGTACTAATTTAATTAAGATTTTGTTTAAGTGCTATAATTATTGGGAATACAAAAAAGTGATTTTATTATCATAGTAAGTAGTAACAAAGCACAGCAAACCATCATTTAAGACAGTGTCATAGAATCTATGATAAGCAGTATATTGGCTTAAACTAATGCACTATATGCCCCCAGGGAATGACAGGCTTAGACACTGGACTTTAACATCAAGATCTATCCATTAATCTTGACTTAAATATAATCTATTCTGCAGTAAAAAGAAGAATGGGCATTCAATGAATTATTGTTTTTGAAATACTGCACTGGTGCCCAATTACTAAAATCACTTAAGGAAACATGAGGAGATGGAACATTAGTAAGTTTTACAGATTTACTAATTTTATAAAACATGCATATGACTTTCTACAAATTTTGCAAACGTGTTCCATTAAAAAAATTATAGATTTAAAAAAGATTTCTTAAAATATCTCTCTGTGATCTTATTTAAGAACATGTTGCATAAATTACAATAGTGCAATATAAGTTAGTCAACTTAATTTCAGCTACAAAAAAAGAGAATCATCTATGAAAATATACTGTGTGGTCAGGATCCCTGAAGGCTGAAAATAAGTTTTAATTTTTTGTAAGGCTGTAGATCACTGTTCTCTGCAACAGGAACTACCAACTGCTTCCTGGAAGAGCAGTGTTCATACAAAATATACGTTTCAAAAAAAGGAAGCAACCCTATCATTTAAAAAAAAATCTAATCTAAACAGAATTCAACCTCAAGACGAGCTAACTAATTAATTCACCTTTAATGGGTTATTTTATCATTTGCAATTGTTACACAACATTAATTTACATTTCTATATTCATATAGTTTATACACATCCAAATGCTATTTAAGAATCCTAAAAAGCAAACTGCAAATTAAACCATATGTGAATTGTGGTCGTTTTAATTTACTCCCCCTCTCTTAAAATTCTTATGAAGGTAAAAAGAATATTTTTATCTAAACAAATCATAAGGCAAAACTGACTTTTGCTGTGTTAAAATCTAGTGGGCTAAAAATAGATAATGGCATGTTAACAAGGAATTAACTACAGGTGGTTGCTTAAATATATTCTTTTTCATAGGAGCTACATGCTAAATAAAAGTCAACACTCCTATCAAGAGAGTAAGTAAATGTAGAAACATCAGATTCTACAACAGCTATTTTTGCTTCTTCTCTTTTCTGAACAGCAATTAGTAAAGCAACCCCTTCCCCTCCTCCCCAGTGCTGTCAAGCTGTTCAGAGCGGTTTGCAACTCAACAATGGTACCATTGTGAATGCTCTCTGGGCTTCCTTCCCACAGAGAGTTAAATGGGCAGTTCCTGCTGCCCATGATTGGTGTCCAGTGAAATAATACTCAAGAGCCAGGTTTTATCAGCTTCACGCCAAAGAAGTGAAGCCAGGGAACCCAAGCCTTCATATCATACTGGACCATATGCCAACCCTGATGGCCCCAAAGGTTTATCACTAAGAATCAGGATCCATCATGTCCCTTGTGAAATTTCACTTCACATACCTTATGTGAAATGCAAAGCTTCTCTAAAAACTGAACCTTCTTTACAATTGGCATGAACAGATGGATGGTAACAGTGGTTTGGCAGGCAAAAGTTAAGATTTAAATAGGCTGTATTCTAGTGTTTGAGAGGAAAAGCAGTTAGAAGAAAATGGAGAGATTTGTGATCCATAGTTTAATTTTATTTCCATTACTGATTATTAAAAATATCAAAAAGCCTAATGAAAAGAATGGATTAAAAGCACTTGAATTCCTATGTCAAATAAGTTTACAGATTAATTTCAGCTTTACATCTTTTTTTTGCTTTCTGAAATCCCCAAACAGCATCTGAAGCTATAGTTGTTTTCACATTTAAACAAAGACTAGAATAAAATTTGCACATTATGTAGTTATGTAGTGTGGTAAACAATAATGTGAGAATACCAATGTATACTCACCACTCACACAGGAAAAAAAAATCTCTATTCTAGCACAGGTGAGAAGTCAATAAAGATGGAAGTAGACAGACTTCAAGTATGGTTGTTGTTTAGGGAATACTATAGTTTAACCATGCATTAGTGGACAGAAGACATTGTGTCTTCCTTCTGGTGCACTGTGTTGTGACCCAACTGTCTAGATTGGTATATGTGGACCATACAGTTACACTGGATTTCACAAAATGGGTAAGATGATTAATGAGAGTGCTTACTTTCCTTTTGCTACTTGTTTTTTTGCCATGAAGCCAACATAACTATAAGAACAGGATTAAAGTACTTCATTTATCAATAACATGCAAAAGCATAACATTATATAAAAAAGCACAATAACTGCATAAAATATTTTTAAAAGAAAAAGCGTAAAGGATTATTATGCAAGAAAGAAGAATCTACCATGAATTTATCATAAGAAATATGGAAATCTCAGATGCTTTTATAAATGATAAATATATATAAATAGTACCAAACATTTAGAGACCTTCCTAGACTCATTAAGAAAACTAACGCTGCAGGGCGGCGCCTGTGGCTCAGTGAGTAGGGTGCTAGCCCCATATACCGAGGGTGGCGGGTTCAAACCCGCCCCGGCCAAACTCCAACAAAAAAATAGCCGGGCATTGTGGTGGGCGCCTGTAGTCCCAGCTACTCAGGAGGCTGAGGCAAGAGTATTGCCTAAGCCCAAGAGCTGGAGGTTGCTGTGAGCTGTGACATCACAGCACTCTACCAAGGGTGACAGAGTGAGACTGTCTCTAAAAAAAAAAAAAGAAAAAAGAAAAATAATGTTGGTGGGCAGTGCCCACAGCTCAGTGGGTAGGGCACCAGTCACAAATACACCCAGGCTGGAGGGTTTGAACCCAGCCTGGGCCAGCTAAACAACAGTGACAACTACAACAACAACAGCAACAACAACAAAATAGCCAGGCATCGTGGCAGGCACCTATAGTTACAGCTATTTGGGAGGCTGAGGCAAGAAAATTGCTTAAGCCCAAGAGTTTGAGTTGAATTACAGAGGGCGACGCAGTGAGACTCTGTCTCAAAAGAAACAAACAAACAAAAAGAAAAATAACGCTATCTATCACTGCTATTAGTCTGACAATTATTACTCAACTAATTATAAGAAATTTCATGAAAATAATGATCAATAAACATTTTCAAAAACCTTCATTAGAAAATGAAAAATAATAAATTCACAGTAACCGTTCTGTTATTCAACAGGCGAAAAGCATACAAAAGCACAAGGAACTGTTCCTTAGATACTGGCTGTCATATTATTGTAACATTAGAAAACCAAGTTTATTTTTTCTTTTTGCTTGACTACATTATCTGGTTTTGACCTACTTTTTGATTTTCATCTGCCACTACACTTTCCTTTGCTTTGTAGCATCAAGTAGTGCTGAATTCCTTATATTTTTTGACCACATCACACTTTTATGACTCCATGACTAATTTCTATCCATGAAAAACTCTTCCCTGACCTTGTCTGCCAGGCAAAGTCCCAGGTGTCTTTGAAGTAATTAGCAGAACAAGCTTCCTAGGTAAAGTCACTTCTCCTCCCCACCCTACTATCCCCTAGTTTCCTCCTTCCAACATGCTATCAGTTCCCACTTAAGATTAATCACCTTTACTGTCATATTTTGTATATATATCACTACTGTTGGACTCTCAGAGTGCTCTTCATTCAGATATTCATCAAGCGTCCCCCTCCAACACCAGACAGTACATTCCTTGGAAGCTGTGACTTTCTATTCCTAGCTTTTCTCTCACAGTGCCTCCCACATAGAAGGCAGTCAATAAATATATTTGGTGAGTAAATGAATGATCCAAAATTGCTTAGCAATTTTGCTAATACTTAAATTTGTCATTAGTGTAGTTAAGTTCTTGGGGGAAGATAAAAATTTAAAAATCTCTAGAATTCAAACAATGTTAACAGAAATAGAAGTTGGCCATGTATTGAAATTAGTTTTGTGAGCTTCTACAGTTTAAGAAAATAAGTAGTATTGATTCATATCAGTAAAACCATAAAAAAAGATCATGGGTTATTGAAGATTAAAAAACAAAACTACTTTCCTTATTTGGTAATAAAAATAATGTAAATGCAGAAAAAAAAGATCGTCTCTAGAGAACATTAAGAGACAATGGTATTTTCAGATATACTAGTTCAATTCCACAGAATTAAACTTTATTATTATCACAAAGTTATTATATATCACAGAGAATTACATTTATTGCTTTCATATCTTTTTTGAAAGGACAGAGATTTGCTAAACCAATATCCTTAAAGGTGTACAATAAAAATATTCCCCCAATAGGCAGCACCTGTAACTCAATAGGGCGCCGGCCACATACCGAGGCTGGTGGGCCCAGGCCGGCTAAAACAACAAAGTCAATTGCAACAACAAAAAAACAGCCCAGCATTGTGGAGGGTGCCTGTAGTCCCAGCTACTTGGGAGGGTGAGGCAAGAGAATCGCTTAAGCCCAAGAGTTTGAGGTTGCTATGAGCTGTGATGCCACAGTACTCTACCCAGGGAAACAGCTTGAGACTCTATCTCAAAAAAAAAAAAAAAAAAAAGAATTCTCCTAGTAATTGTAAGGAAGCTCCCAAAAATACCAGTAACATCACTAACAGGCATAAATTGCCATTCCTTCAAAAGAACAGTTGAATAAATTAAAACTGATGTAGTAAAAAATACATTAGAGTCACTGTAGAAGTGCAACACATATGCAGGGCCTGTTTAAATAATTACTCTTTGTATGCACAGACTCTTTTTGTATACTTTCAAGCCAAGGGGATGTTTAAGCACAAGAAAAAAAATTCTTGAATAGCACTGCCATGTCTTTAACTCTGGAGACTTAAATGTTCCAATTACAAAGCAGAGTGTTAGGTAAATGTCTACTCTTGGAGAGGTCCTACTGCAATGATTATTATCAATGGCATAATGGCTGCAACCATTTTAAAGACCACAAAACCCGGATCATTTAGCTGGTGAGACATTTTATTTAAAGAATTACCTTCTTTTGAAGCATAAATGATCATAACTATAGACCTCAAGAGTATTTAACTAACATATTTGTCCATGAAGTCTAAGACCTTCATTTACAAAATATAAAGAACAAATGGCACAGGATATTGAAAGCTCCCTATGGAATCACTAACGTAAGTAATAAAGTAGGTAATAATGTAGGTAATGCAAATGTTCAAACTCTACGTTCACATGAAGTGAAAACCTTCACTAATAATTTCTGAAAATTATCTTCACTAAATTATAATGCCCTCTAATAGAAAATATACTACTGATTAATTAGTCAAAATGTAAAACCCTTGTGCATGTGCTAGTCTTATTCAAGTATCAGAGGCAATTTCTGCTGGTCCTAGCTTCTTACCTACCAAGTAAGCTCTTAAGAGTTGTACCATAGTCTGATACAAACCAAATTATAAATCACTACCTAAAGAATTTTTTTTTGGGGGGGGGGGGACAGAGTCTCAATATGTGGCCATTGGTAGAGTGCCATGGCATCACAGCTCACAGCAACCTCAAATTCTTGGGCTTAAGTGATTCTCTTGCCTCAGCCTCCCAAGTAGCTGGGACTACAGGTGCCTGCCACAACACCTGGCTACTTTCTGGTTGCAGTTGTCACTGCTGTTCAGCAGCCCTGGGCCGGGCCTGAACCCGCCAGCCTTGGTGTATGTGGCTGGTGCCCTCCTCACTGAGCTACGGGTTCTGAGCCACTACCAAAAGAATTTTTTTTAAAAACCCACAGTAATTATAAACTTCAAAAACATAGATAATAAATCCATCCACCCTGTTTTACTACAACAAAGCACCATCATGGGCCAGGCCCTATGCTAGAAGTTAGCGAACAAAGAGGATCTAAGACTTGTTCATATGTGCATGTACATGCTAAATACTGTAATAAAGTGTTTTGAGTATATTAGGTGGAAGAGTAAAGATGGGCATTCTTGGGGTAAAAATCTGGGCCTGAGAGAGAAGGGGATTCAGGAATAAGGAATAGGATTTAGCTGGGCACAGGTAGTGTCCCAGTTGTCAGGGTGGCAGAAGAACAGGATACAGATAGAGGATGAAGCAGGGGGAAAGTACAGGTATATCTCACAAAATCACAGTGAGAAATATGTACACATGAGGCTGCAAGGCTAAGATTAAAAGAACTGCTTGCAGGTGGTAAAAAAAGTAAGACTTGTTTCAATAAGCAGTTAAGAGCCATCCTAAGCCTTTTAGCATACCAATGCTCCTTGACTTATGATGGGTCATATTCTGATAACTCATAAGTTAAAAATATCGTTAAGTTGAAAATGCACTTAATATACCTAACTTACTGAACACCACAGCTTAGCATAGTCTACACTTGCATTGGCCTATAGACAGGCCAAAACCCTGTAACACAAAGCCTATTATACAATAAAGTTATTATAAGGAATTCTGAATCAAAATCCAAAATCTAAAGTACAGTTTCTACTGAATGGCCTATGGAGTTTGCACCATCATAAAGTTGAAAATTGTAAGTTGAACCACCTTAAATTGCAGACTGTCTGTACTTAGGCTTGTATTTTAGAAGAACATTACCATTGTCAATGAAGACAATAATGGTAACGACAACATCATTAACTATAGTGCAGCTACCATGTTCTGAGCTCTTGCTACACGACAGACCTAGCAACCTGTCTAGTGGATAATGGGATAGTTTCATTTAATCCTTACAACAATCCTTAGGTTTGGTACTATTATTATCTTTTTTTTCACAGATTAAATTAAGAATAGCCCATACTTATTGTTAACCTTCTGAAGAAATGATCTACAAAAGATAGTAGATACATAAAATTATGTAGTTTCTCAATAAACTCATTTTCTCCTAACATGAAATGGCAAAAATATTGATGGGTCCCCCTAAGAGGTTTTTTTATTTTTATTTTTTATTTTATTTTTTTTCCCCTAAGAGGTTTTATAATGTTCTATCATAATGAGAGGCAACTGCATTAGCGGACCCAATCAATTACATTTTGTTTAGTTTTGGTTCTCATACTTTTGCAACAGGTTCTTTACATTTGATAGAAGTACAGGGATAACAAACTGACTAATTGAAGAAAAATCATTGACTTCTGGTAATTTATCTGATAAAGTTAAACAGAAACCCAATTCTGACATTTAAGAAAAAATCAAATCTAAAAAGATTAGAAAAAATTAAATGATATTGGTTGTGGTAGAAAAGAATACTTTAAACCTAGGAATAAAGTATTCTCTAAAGATGCTATTTAATTGTAATATCCCCCATATGGTATATTTCAGATTAAATTTATGTAATATACATATATAGATACAAAGCCTCAAACTGTAACTTATAAGAAGTGAAAGAGACATGCTGCACTCCAATCACTCAAACTTCACCCATATTTTTGATACATTCTTTCCTGATCGTCTTCCTCCAGTGTAATTTCTTGGTCCTTGGAACTGTCACACCATTTTATTTATAACCCTACTAGAATACTTTCACTTTATCTTGTATATAAATGAGATCTAACAATTCACTTTGTGAACTTGCCCCAATATGCTTACGTTGGCAGCATTGTACAAATAATTCAGTAATTTTGGTATATCAGTGTCTTACAGCTTTGCCTGTGTCAATGTGTAGTGGTGTCTTGCTGAGTGGTGTTCGTTATTGTTGTGTCTTTATGTGTGCCTACATGAAAATGTTGGAGTTTGAATTAGAGCAACAAACAAACATTACATTTCTTGTTAAACTTGACAAGACTGAAAGTGAAATCAGATACTTGTTAGTTCAAGTTTTGGGGGATAATGTCACGAAGAAAACAGTAGTGTATAAATGGAATAAACATTTTTCTGAGGAGAGAGAAAGTGACGCTTATGAAGTGAGGTAACCAGTAACCAGCAGAACTGATGCAAAACTGGTCAAATCATGCATCAGAATTGTTGGCTGACTGTGAGCAGCCTAGTAGACCAAGTAAACATTGATAGAGAAACAGGAAAATCTTAACTGAAAATCGTGACATGAGAAAGTTATGTGTAGAAAAGGTCCCAAAGGAGCTCACCAATGAACACTGTGGGGAGTTTTTAGCCAATAAACAAATAACTGTATTGGAACACGATCCCTACTTATCTGATCTGGCCCTCAATGACTTTTTTCTTTCCAAAGATAAAGGAAATAATGAAAGGCAGACATTTTGATTACATTCAGGACATCAAGGATAATATGTAAGATGACAGCTCTGTCGACCATTCCAAAAACAGTTCCAAAATTGCTCTGAAGGGTGCACTAGGTGCTGGCATTGGTGGATAGCTTCCCAAGGGGAGCACTTTGAAGGTGACCCTAGTGATATTCAGCAATCAGGTATGGAAGGTGACCCTAGCAATCAGGTATGTAGCACTTTTTCTAGGATGAGCTTACGAACTTCATGGTCTGACTGCGTGTATCATATACATATATCTTATAATTATTAATGTACATATTATTCTTTCCCTATTAAACTATAGGCTTTATAAGGGTATCTGATTTTGTTTTTGTATCCCTCTAAAATCTTTACTATTATTGTATAATAAATTAATTTTTTTGAAAGAAGAATAACAGTACAGTTCTATTTCTTGACCTGGTGATGGTTAAACTGTAATTGTTCATCATATTGTAAATTTATAATTTATATACTTTTTCAAATTATATTTTGTAATAAGAAAGGATAGGAATAAAATAAGATATGTTGGTTAATATTATGGAAACTGCTGGGTCATGGGACCCATTTTTTTGTCAAACACCAGTCTAAATGTTACCGTGAAGTTTTGTTTTTAGATATGATTACCATTGGGTAAAGCAAACTACCCTCCATAACACCATGGGCCTCATCCAGTCAGTTAAAACACTTTAAGAGAAAAGACAGGTCCATTGAAGGAAGGAATTCTGCCTTTAGACTCAGACTGCATCAATTGTTCCTTGGGTTTCCTACAAATTCTGGATTTGTCAGCCTCCACGATTGTATGAACTAATTCCTTTAAGTAAATCTGTTTTCTATTTATACATAGCCTATTGGTTCTGTTTCTCTGGGAACCCTGAATAACACAATATGATTATATAGTATAACTTTTGAAAATTTCTACATATAATACATCTCATATTAAAAAGGAAAAAAGAGGCCAAGTGCAGTGGCATGCCTGTAATTTAAACACTTTGGGAGGCTGAGGCAGGGGGATTGCTTGAAGCCAGGAGTTTAACACTGAGCAAAGAGTAAAACCCCACCCCCACCCCTGCAACAAATATAAAAATTAGCTGGGCATGCTTGTACTCCTAGCTACTAGGGAGGCTGAAGCACAAATGTTTGAGCCCAGGAGTTTGAGATTGCAGTGAGCTATGAGTCCACTGCACTCTAGGTTGGGTGACAAGAGACAAAGCAGGACCCTGTGAAAGAAAGGAAGGAAAGGAGGGAGGGACGAGCATACTTAATATTTGCATATTCAGAAGTCACAGTCAAAATGTCTTTAAGATTAAACCTGAAATACCTCTCTGGGCCAACAGTTAACCTACAGTCTACCTGGTATTCCTTACAAGTGTTGTATTTCAATTCTAATTGCATGATCAAACCAACAAATTGAGCCGAAGAGACAAATGAAAAGAGTACCTAGCTGAAAAAAAAAAAAAAAAAAAACAAAAAAAAAAACCAGAGGTTGCAAGAAAATGCTTTTCAAAGTACAAGTAATGCAAGAAACAAGTGAAGTGAAGGAGATATTTCAAAGCTTGAAAGACAGTCATCAATACTGACAGATTACTGTAATTCTGGCTGCTAGCATGATCGATTTGGGTAGCATATGACAATCAATATTGTCCTCATTCAGTGAACAACATTAGCTTCATAGTTACAGAAGATATTCCTAGAATAAAATTTAAACAGTATTTAATGATCATAAATAGCACAATTTATGCTGTGGAATCTTAGTGGGTACTTTTATTGGGCATAAAATAACTGACCTGTTCCAGAATGCTTGATTTTCTTCTTACTGAGAACTTAACTAATCTGGATATGTCAAAAACGTACATTTTAAAATTTAATATATATTTCTGAAATAAGTATTTATTTAAAAGTAAAACAGATATACATATATTTTTTCAGTATCTTAAAATGTCTAGTTGTAATTTATTATATAAACTTTCATTTGGCTGGTCCAATGCTTGCGCCTGTAATTCTGGCACTCTGGGAAACTGAGGTAGGAGGATTGCTTGAACTCAAGAGTTCAAGACCAGCCTGAGCAAGTGTGAGACCCCCATCTCTACTAAAAATAGAAAAATTAGCTGGGCACCATGGGGGTGTACCTATAGTCCCAGCTACTTGAGAAGCTGAGACAAAAGGATCACTTGAGACCAGGAGTTTCAAGTTGCAGTGAGCTATGATGATGCCACAGTACTCTGGACAGGGCAACAGAGTAAGCCTCTGTTGCCA
Source organism: Nycticebus coucang (assembly GCF_027406575.1). Taxonomy (NCBI): domain Eukaryota; kingdom Metazoa; phylum Chordata; class Mammalia; order Primates; family Lorisidae; genus Nycticebus; species Nycticebus coucang. The sequence continues at coordinate 19,317,027 of NC_069785.1, read as the reverse complement.
GAAACAAACAAAAAACTTTCATTTAAAAATCAAATGACCTACATCATGAAGTAATTTCCCCCCAACATTTATAATTAACACAGAACTTTGTGAACATGATTTATATGTTCTTCAGATTAGTAAAGACTAGGAGTATCCCTACTATAACTTTAAAGTATGCAAAAACAATTTTCTATAATTTCTAAATTCAAGATTCTAAGTCAAGAAAAATTTGTTTGGTTTATCTGATTTAATGCTTTTACTCTGTGTTCCAAAAGTAATTTTGCTGGTAGAAACTGTTCAGATATGCTGTTTAAATTAAGTGTTCATGTTCACTATTTTCTTTTTCTTCTTCTTTTTTGAGACAGTGTCTCACTCTGTTACCCCAGGCTAGAGTGCCATGGCACCAGCCTAGCTCACAGCAACCTCAAACTCCTGAGTTCAAGTGATCCTCCTGCCTCAGCCTCCTAAATACCTTGGACTACAGGTGACTACCACAACGTCCCGCTGATTTTTCTATTTTTTAAATAGACCTGGGAGTTTTGCTCTTGCTCAGGCTGGTCTCGAATTCTTGAGCTCAATAGTTCCTCCCACATCAGCCTCCAGAGTGCTAGGATTACAGGTGTGAACCACTATGCCTGACCTAGAAGGCTAATCCTAATCTTATTCATCTGATTAACTCTTATCCGTTCTTCACAATTGGTTCAACACTTAAGATTTCTCAGAAGTGTTTCCTGACACTGCCACCCCTTCTAGCTGAGTGAAAGGCCCTTTGTTATTATACTTTTGGGATACCCATATATATATCTATCTGTATGTTTCACGAAGGAGATATTCCAGGGGAAAGGTTCACATTTTTAGCAGATGTTTTTGAGAACATATAAAATTCTTAGCAGATGGAGGAACTGAAACTAAGAAAAAATAAACAAAACCTTGCTGATTTCAAATTAAGACTGTGGCAAAGAAGCAGAAGTTATCATCAACTATTGTATTTGTGGAGACATATATTACTACCTGCTGGAAATGCTTGATCTGATGTTTGAAAATGCATTGGTGGGTGATGGGCTTTTCATTCTTTTTTTAATTTTTTTTGTAGAGACAGAGTTTCACTCTATTGCCCTCAGTAGAGTGCCGTGGCGTCACACAGCTCACAGCAACCTCCAACTCCTGGGCTTAGGCGATTCTCCTGCCTCAGCCTCCCGAGTAGCTGGGACTACAGGTGCCCGCCACAACGCCCGGCTATTTTTTGGTTGCAGTTTGGCCGGGGCTGGGTTTGAACCAGCCACCCTCCGTATATGGGGCCGACGCCCTGCTCACTGAGCCACAGGCGCCGCCCACGTTTTTCATTCTTTAGAGATTTCATTTGAAAAGTTAAGAGCCTATAAAATATTTATAAATTAAAATAAAAAACTTACTACAGAACCTAAAGCACTTATTATCTATTATCTGCTATATTTACAGAAAATAGTGTGTTTCTCCAACTAGACTGAGTTTTTTGCAATAAGTATTTGATTATTTCTGCACTTCAAGAGTAGCAGAGTGCCTGCAAATAATGGGACTCTAATTAACCAAAAGATTAGTACTTATTAAAACTATATAAAATACACCATTCAAATATCATAACTGCCACAACATTGAGGAGCAACTCTACTACCTATACATAAACAAATAAAAAATAAAGTTCTTAACCATACATACAACATATTTACCTTGGAAAGTAGATATACATTAGAGTAGAAATCATACTGTCAAAAAAAAGGATACAAGTTTTGATACAACGGAATCAGTGATTTCAGAGCACGACTTGCATTTATAGCTGTTGCTCTAACCATGAGGGGTAGAACCTTTCCATTCACAATTGCACCATCAAAAAGTGGACCAAAGAAGGGAACCTAATTGAGAAATTAGAACATAATTTTATATTCAAATTATAGAAAGACTGTAAATAAAAGCAATCAAGACACTTTGCATATGAAAGTGTTTATGCTTCCTCTTCAGTTCTTCCTTCAGTAAAAATACTATTGGAATTCAATTATTTTTCACAATGGGTCACTCACAATAGGACAATAAAATTATCATGTCTACAGGTGTCCATTGAAAAGAACTATGTGCTTCAAATAATTAACTATATAATTTACAAATCCTGCCAATTTTTAAATTTTGGTAGTTTTAATTATAAATAAAAATCTAACAACACTGGAAATAAATTTCTTTTTCTCGATTGAGTAATCACAGGAAAGATACATATTATTATAGACAGGAAGTTAAGTTTTTCATTATCTTGGTGTGATGTCAACCTTACTACAGAACCTAAAAGACTTATTATCTGTTTTGATAATTAAATGTCATTTTTGTGGTGACTGACAGTTTCAAAACAGCTACTCTATTTCACAATGGTTAGCACAAATGACAGGTAAAGGCAAGGACATGAGCTGTGGATAACATGGTAAACCTTTTAGATTTTGTGTTTTTGTGGTGACATACTGTCTCTGTTGTATATTCTTCAATTTAAAAAAAAAGAAAAACCCTTTAAAATTAAAAAAATTACTAGCTTGTGGGGTGTATAAAACTAGGCTATGGGTTATATAACTTCTGGTTTAGATGAACCCTAAAAAAACCCCTCCTATAAGCAAAATTCACTTTGGGAAACTTAATTCAAGGAGTTCTGAAGATGCATGATCAATTGTCAAAAGCAGATTTTCTATAAACTAAAATAATCTAGTTTAAAAAAAAAAAGAAGGAAACATACCAAAATATTACCTGAAAGAAAATACTTCTGCAATAGTGTTTAAACCCTATAGCATATATAAGACATTCAACTATAGCACAGGTAACAGAATCACTTGGCTGGTTTTATATATTAGGAGAATTCTTATTTATTAAGTGACATGACTAAGATGTGTCAACTAAAAATGTAAGAATCATACATTCCTATTCTAAAGGGAATAATTCTTACTATGTTTCTATGAAAATGTAATCATTCTCTTAATAAAAGATAAATTCTTTTGCGAGCCTGGTACAAAGAAACTTTTGCTCTGGTACTACCTAGAAACCTCCCACTGAACATACTTTCTTGCTATATACTCTTTTTAGCTCCTATTGAACCAGGCTTAGATAATCCACATAGTTACCAGAGTCTGTGCTGCATTTCCCCTCATTCTCACTATGTAATGAGGATGCCTAGTCCAAGTTTTCTTCTCTAACATGGAAAGAAACTCACAAATTCCTACAAAATGCAAAATAAATTACTAAAATGGAAGATAAGGTGTTCTTACCTCTGGTTTTTTCATTATCTGGATACTGAACATGTGATTTTTCATTGGATATATTACAATAAGGACATCACCAAATTCTGTAGGAATAATTCCTCTCCTGTAGTCTCTAGTATGCTCTGACCAAACAATGTGCACTTCATCATTTCCTAAATGTCTCAACTGGAAAACCAAGAAAATAATTTACAGTGTTTCATAAAAGTTTGTGAGGACAGTCATATAGCTATTGACAATGTACTATAAAAAGGAAAAACATAAAGAAAAAAATTGTTAAATTACATTTCATCATTTCACATGTGAAACATAAACACTCAAATACATTAGGAGACACTGCAGAAGACCAATTTCAACTGTCCATAATCACTCTTTTTTTTTTTGGCCGGGGCTGGGTTTGAACCCACCACCTCCAGCATATGGGACCGGCGCCCTACTCCTTGAGCCACAGGCACTGCCCACAACTGTCCATAATCAATGGGAAACAGAGAACTTAGATAAAAGATTCATATACAGCCCAAATACTCCCCTTAACTAGCAACTACACCAATTCTCTATTACCAAACCCTTAAAAGATGATTTAAAAGAGCGTCTTAAAAGAGTGACTGAGTTGAGATTCTGAAATTATTTTATCCTGACTACTCTCCAGAAGTGCCACTGAGCAATGAAGTGGTCTGAAGAAAGCAACAGGACAAAAAATAAAAGAAATGGGTAATGGATAAATTGGGTAATCACCTAATGAGATAAAGTTGATTTTGTTTGATTTAACAAATTTATTTCTAAGTTTTCTTTGCCCATGAAACTTAAAAATTCTTCAGATTTGTTAGACTCTCAAGATGTTACTTGGTTGTGGTGCTCACAAAGGTGTTTCTGGAAATTAAGAAACGCGATAATTAAAATAGCAAGAAAAGAAAAGCATTTAGGCCAGACACGGTGAGTCATGCTTAGGAGGCTGAGGTGGGTGGACTGCCTGAGCTCATGAGTTCGAGACGAGCCTAAGCCAGAATGAGACCTCCGCTCTAAAAATTGCTGGGTGTTGTGGCGTGTGCCTGTGGTCCCAGCTACTTGGGAGGCTGAGGCAAGAGGATCACTTGAGCTCTAGAATTTGAGGTTGCTGTGAGCTGTGATGCCATAGCACTCTATTGGGCAACAAAGTGAGACTCTCAAAAAAAAAAAAAAAAAAAAGCAAAGCATTCAAAAGTTGGTTTCAAATAAGTTAATGGAAAATTAAATCAATGCCCATTAGCCCTGAGTTTTCTTCATAAAGACCACTATATAATCATGAATTTTATTATAAAATTTCACGATCCTAGTGTTATCTACTGATCCTTTCACTGCAAACACCTGAGTCCACTCCTGATGCATATCTTACATGGGCTTTTCCATTACTTTCAGATAACTGGATATACTGCAGGTGGGAACGTTTGAAAGAGAAAACTAGATATAAGCGTCAACACCATCTACACCATAAATTAACACATGGGCAATTTCTGCTTTTGAAATATGTCATTTATTTTGGCTTAAAGACCATAAGGCAGGGAAAAATTCATGTGTGAGTAAAACAAAGAAAGGAATTAAGTTTAATTAGTGAAGAGCTCTCTTCTGTCATTCCTTAACCCCAAAATAACTCTTTATGCCTAGGTGTATATACACATACACATACAACTTGAATGATACAAATGTGGGACTTGGGCTTCCTGACATTTTTAAAAAGCAAAAAAGATTATACAACTCAGAAAAGCCATGGCTCTATAATTTCATTTTTTAATCAAAATACTTTAAAAATATCCTTCCTATACAGCATGCCCATGTGTCAGCTTCCCTAATAGGTTTATGTTAACTGAATACAAAAGAAATGTGAAATAAATTTAACCAGGAGGGATGATCCAATCTAATTTTGATACATTAATGTCATATGCTGTACATGTTACAATAGCAGCTAGATCTAATACTAAGCTCCAGGCTATACTGAGATTTCCAAATGGCAGATTGTTCTAAGTGATATCAAGTATAATTGAAGTAATAAACGATAGTAAAAGCTGAGCACACTGTCAGGAAGAATTTAAGTATTTACTTTTTAAAATTAAATGAGTTAAGTTAGGAAAGACAAGACAACTGAAATAATGCAGGTCTCAATTTACAGAAAATTCCTTTTATTTATCTGCTACATTAACCCTTGAACTCTTGCCAAAACTATCTATAATTTCTAGTGCCCACTTATCTAAAGAAATAAGAGAAAGGGGCGACTATAGTTTTATCTTATAACCAAACCTTGTATTCAGATGTCTTCCATACAATATTAAAAGTCTGTTAAAGCTGTTTAATGGAAAAGAACAACATATGTTTGCCAAGATGTTGTAATGAAGATTTCTGGCACAGAATCACACATATAATGAAGTCATTCTAAACATGTTCAAACATTTTAAGGGAAAGCTTCATGAAAATCTCCTACCATTTATATTCAAATGCTAAAAGTTAATTATTTTAGGCTATCATGATGAGGCATGTTTTTATATCTTTAAAACCTGTAATACAGTAATTAAACACAAATCGAGAAACTGCTATCACTGCTATGCGTCCTGGATATTTTTAAAAGACTACTGAAAGAATGAATTTTTTTTTTTTTCTCTCTCTCTCTTTTTTTTTTTTTTGTGGAGACAGAGTCTCACTCTGTTCTCTGGGCTACAGTGATTCTCGTGCCTTTGCCTCTCAAAGTGCTAGGATTACAGGCACGAACCACCACTCCTGGTCAAGAATGAATTTTTAATGGTTAGCAGAAATTTCAGGTGTACTGTATCTGACATACTTTATACGCTGTTTTATTTATTCCTTATTTCTTAGGGGCTTACAGGACTGTGTGCTATGAATACCCAGCAAGTTTTCCTATGCTCTGAAAACTCTCAAAGGAGTCCCTTCCCGTATTTTTTTTTTTTGGACCCAGATGGTAATTCATCTATTTGAGAGTACAAGACTTCTGTACACGGGATAGGTCTATTTATAATAAAATGACTTGCAGGTGGCACCTGTGGCTCAGTGAGTAGGGCGCCGGCCCCATATACCAAGCGTTGTGGGTTCAAATCCGGCCTCGGCCAAACTGCAACAACAACAAAAAATAGCAGGGCATTGAGGAGGGCACCTGTAGTCCCAGCTACTAGGGAGGTTGAGCCAAGAGAATCACCTAAGCCCAAGAACTGGAGGTTGCTGTGAGCTGTGATGCTACAGCACTCTACCAAGGGCAACGAAGTGAGACTCTGTCTCTAAAAAAAAAAAAAAAGAAAGGGAAAAAAAAATAAAAAGACTTGCAACCATACTACTCTTCAAAGTTTACTTCAATTGCTGCTGAAGTCATTTTGGTATATGACATAGGCTATAGATTATCACCACTAATATATGAAGACAAAACAGTTAAATTAAGTTTCACATGTATACAACTAAAGTCCTTAATACCCTGTATAATGTTTATACTGGCAGAGACCTTAAAGTTCTAATTTCCCAGCTGAGAAACATATATCCTGCTTCTGCTGGAATACTTGTAAGATTGGACAGTTTGCTAATTCACAAATCAGTCTGTTTCAAAGAGCAACAAATCTCTGAAACATTTTTTCTACTATACTACCTGCTTTCTTGAATCTAGTTCTTATTCCTTTTCTTTCTTTCTTTCTTTTTTTTTTTCCAGATAGTCTCGCTTTGTTGCCCCCATTAGAGTGCTATGGCATCACAGCTACCTCAAACTCTTGGGCTCAAGCAATCCTCTTGCCTCAGCCTCCCAAGTAGCTGGGACTTCAGGCGCCTGCCACAATGCCTAGCTATTTTTTTTTAGAGACAGGCTCTCACTCTTGCTCAGGCTGGTCTTGAGCTCCTGAGCTCCAGCAATTCACCCTCCTCAGCCTCTCAAAGTGCTAGGATTGTAGGTGTGAGCCACTGCGTATGGCCTGAATGTAGATCTTCTTAAATGAGCCTTACCAAATATCCAATCTGTATTCTATGTATTACGTTTTCAAATATTTGAAGACCAGTCTAATATATTTCTTTTCCCCATTAAAAGTGTTATTAGTTCCTTTTCTTATGCTTTCAAGCATATTCATTATCCTGGATTATTATTCTAGTTTACTGACTTTTCTATTATACTGTATGGAATATAATATCATAATATCAATATATGATCTAATACAGTAACCCATAGTGGGACTGTTTCTTACTTTGTCTTGTTCACTAAATTATTTTCTGCATTTTTACAATGTTAGAGTCAATTCAAATCCCTAAGTCCTTTTCTTACAAAGTTCTTTTAAGCACTGCTAAAACTAAAGAGAAGACTTCACATTGATTCTTATTAATTTTCCCATGCCAGGTTCAAATTATCTTTAAGTTTATAAAGGTCTACTGTTAGCCCAATTCTGCTAGTCATTGTACTAGCTCTCCCTTTCCCAGATTTGAGTTATCCTTAAATTCAAATTCTTGTGTGTTCATTTAGGTTTTGGACAAAAATGTCAAATGGGATAGGTTTGGGGTAAAAGCCTTAACGTAAGTCATTACAGACTTTCCTCCTGGTTAAAAAAAAAAAATACCCTAAATTTATAAAGGGTATTTATTTATTAAGTGCTTACTATTTATGATTATTCAAGTTTTACAACAATGCTACAAGGTACACTAAGTATAATTATTACTACCATTATTTTTACAGATGAGGAATTGAGGCTGAAAAGGGTGAAGTAACTTGCCTCAGGTCAGATAACCAGTAAGTGGCAGAGCCACGATACCAAGCTTAGGGAACTTGGCTCTAGAGCCATACTTTATCCATCTCCCTACATTGCTTCTTGTCAAATAACTATACGTATTCTGAATATGATTATATAATTAGTCATAAACGTACTTATCATGCTATTATTAAGACCACATTTCTTCAACTGGTCTGTAACAAACAACTTCGTTAAATGCTTTATACATTCTGGCTGGACGCCTATAGCTCAGTGGCTAGGACGTTAGCCACATACACCAGAGCTGGTGGGTTCGAGTCCAGCATGGGCCTGCTAAACAACAATGACAACTACAACCAAAAAATAGCCAGGCATTGTGGTCAGTGCCTGTCCCCAGCTCCTTGGGAGGCTGAGGCCAGAGAATCGCTTAAGCCCAAGAGTTTGAGGTTGCTGTGAGCTGTGACACCACAGAACTCTACCAAGGGCAACATAGTGAGACGCTGTCTCAAAAAAAAAAAAAAAATGCTTTATACATTCTATGGTCTTCCCTGACCTAGTAATCATACTAATATAAATTAAATTATTTTGATGTTATGGTAAACTCATGATGGCTCCTGATGATCACTACTTCCTTATCTAAGTGCTCAAAGCCCTTTTGTTTTGCCTGTTTTGTCAGACACAGACATGGAGCTCATGAATGTTGGTAATTTCAACAGTCTGTGGCCTGCTCTATGTCCTTTTGTGAAAATCAGATGTTTGTCCATTGCTATAGACTGAATGTTTGTGTCCTCCCAAAAGTCTCATATTGAAATCCTAACTCCCAATGTGATGGTATTGGAAGGTAGGGACTTTGGGTAGTGATTATGTCATGAGGGCTCCTTTATAAGGGATTAGTGCCCTTATAAAAGAGACCCCATCTTCTACGCCGTAAGCTCCCGGCTGGTGAATAAAGCCCTTCCTCTTATAAAAAAATAAAAGAGACTCCAGAGATTTTGCTTGCCCAGTCTGCCACCTAAGGTTACAGCAAGAAGATGGTCAACTGTGAACTAGGAAGTAGTCCTTCACCAGACACTTAATCTGCTAAGCACATTGATCTTGGACTTCCCAGCCACCATACTGAGAAATAAATTGCTGTGATTTATAAGCCACTAAGTCTACAATATTTTTTGTGATAGCAACACAGACAGACTAAGATACCTATCTATGACAGTGCTCTAATTCTCCATGATTATTAGCATGGATTCCAGAGTTAATTCTAGATTTCCTCTGTGAATTAAAATGTAATGATATTCATCTGGGGCTGGCGACTAGAATTCATGTAAATTAACTAGATTATCTCTTCCACAAAATCAGCTTACTCTCCTGATTTCCCTATTTCTGTAAAAAAAGCACCTAGCAACTAATTATAATTACTTGGAATCAAAACCTGCTAGTCTTTTTTGATTTCTGTTTTCCTTACTATGTCTCTAACAAGCTCATTTTTTTTTTTTTTTTTTTTTGTAGAGACAGAGTCTCACTGTACCATCCTCGGGTAGAGTGCCATGACTTCACACGGCTCACAGCAACCTCTAACTCTTGGGCTTACGCGATTCTCTTGCCTCAGCCTCCCAAGCAGCTGGGACAAGCTCATTTTTTAAGACAAAAAGTATTATATTCCTTTTTCATATTTTTACTTCCTATTTCTTCCCTTGTTGTCTAGATCAGACGGGACATCCTACATACCTAGCCTAGTTCAAGAGTTAATAAAAGGCCTTCTCTGTACTCTCCTTCCTTCCTATCCACTTTTGCAAATACAATGATGGTAAAACATATGTGGTGGTCTCTGCTCTCAAAATTTTGAGTCTAGTGAAAGAGACAGCGTTAACCATACAATAAATGAACAATAAAAATACAAACTGTGCCCTACATACACTTCTCTTAATGTACATAACAAAGAACATGGATCTATAACAGCACTTGAACTGAGAGGTAAAGAACACATAGAAGTCAATTAGGTTAGGCAGTTAACTTTAGAAGATAGTGAGAAACATGAATAAATTGAAATGTAGTGTTCTCACTGCCCTAAGTCCTGTTCCTTCCCCCACCTTCTACACACTAGGTGAAACATACACTATCATATGCCTCTCAATTATGTGTGAAAAACATACTTGCATATACCTTGAGGTATACATATTTTAATACATCTATTTGCTGTCTGGATCATTCATTTTTAGTAATTAAGAAAAGTTTCTTTACTTTGGGAGGCTGAGCTGGGAAAAATCACCTGAAGTTAGGAATTCGAGACCAGGTTGAGGAATATAGCAAGACCTCATCTCTACAAAAATAAAAAAAAAATTAACCAGATGTGGTGGTGCACACACCTGTAGTCCCAGCCACTTGGGAGGGTGAGGCAGGAGGATCACTTGAGCCCAAGAGCTTGAGATTGCTGTGAGCTTTGATGATGCCTCTGTATTCCAGCCCAAGCAATGGATCGAGACCCCCCATCTCACAAGAAAAAATCCAAAAAGGTCAAGAGAAAAAAAAGTCCTTAAGCATCTAGTACCGTTTCTTAGCAGAGATGGCATGTGATAAACACTGCTTGCTATTAAAAAGATAATATAACATTTATCTTGGCAAACATTTTCCATCATCACATAGTGTACAACTCAAAAATAGTATTATCTGCAATTGTGGCATTTGTTTATTTATTTATGAATGACAGAGTCTCACTCTGTTGGCCTGGGTGGAGTGCTGTGGCATCAGAGCTCATAGCAATCTCAAATTCTTGGGCTTGAGCAATGCTCTTGTCTCAGCCTCCCAAGTAGCTAGCACTACGGCGCCCACCCAGCTAATTTCTCTATTTTTAGTAGAGATGGGGTCTCACTCTTGCTCAGGCTGGCCTCAAATTCCTGAGCTCAAGCAATCCATTGCCTCTGCCTCCCAGAGGGTTAGGATTTCAGGCGTGAGCCAACTTGCCTGACTGTTGCATTGTTCAAATATGTCACTTTGATAATGACAAAGGTATCTATAGATTTTTTCATTTCTGACTATGGTAGCTATGGTAATTCATTCAATAAACACTTATTAAACACCAATAGGCCTGGTTCTAGGTGTTGGGGATGTAGCAGTAAGCAAAACAGAGACACACGGTCCTTGTCCCCATGACACTGATATTCTAGTGGAGGAGTCAGGTAAACATACGTAAAAATAAACAGGATAGCTTTACGTGGTAGTAAGTGCCATAAAGAAAATAACCTAGAGTAATGTGACAAAGTTCCATAATCGAAGGGGGCTGCTTTGACTGGTTGAGAAAGGTCTAAGAAACTGTCATGTGACTTTGAGAGTAGAATAATGAGAATGAGGAAGCCTAGTGATGTGGAGAAAAACATTTCAAACAGGGACTATTAAGTGTATATAACCTCTGAGAAGTGAATGAACTTGACATGTTGGAGTGTTAGAATGACAGCCAGGCAAGGCAGGTGGCCAAATCATGCAGGGCTGAAGGCCATAGTTAAGAATTACAATTTTCTTCTACATGCAAGGAGAAGTCACTGCATCCCATTCAACTTACACCACTTACAACGGTGAGATAAATTTGTGCTGAGCCATTTATATTTTCTGGTTTCTCTGTCCTCTATTCTTTTTATCAGGAGTATATTTGTAAGAATTGAGGTTAAAGGCATAGTCTATAGCAAAAAAGAATTATCTTTTATAAGGTTGATTGTTGTATTTGGGACTGAAACCGTGAGTACAATTTTATAGCATTTATGAACTTCACAAAATTTTATTATTCCTTTTTTAGATTCCAGACTACATTTAACATATAGTTTTTTGGACAGTATCTTATATTTCACTTCTATATAAAATAAAGTGGATTTAAAATTAAAATCAGACAAGGCAAGTCCACTAAAAGGTTTATCTATTTGTGATACCACTTTGACCAAATTTCAAGACAGAAAATAAAATGCTGTCTGTAACACTAAATAGTATTTCAGAGGAAACTGACTTAAATAAAGTGCTTCTTTCTCCTCTTTTGGGGGGTCCAGGAAATGAAAGGTAGGCTAGAGAGTCCAACTAAGTACATTACAATTATCTCAACTGGATCTTTATCAAACTTCTAAAAGGACAATTCAGCTACCTATGAAGCAAAGTATCAGCAAGTGGCTAGAACAAGGAGACAGAGGAAATGAGAGAGGCTCCTGTGAACACTTTATACCAATGCCTGCAGCACTTTTGATTTTTAGGGGTGAATACACTCAGTTAAGTGGAAATTATTTTTAACCATTTTCCATCTATCTTCCTCAGATAGAGATAATTTATAGAACAGATGGCTTGATCTGGGGTTACATCAAGATTTCTGATATGGTGGTATAATATTTCTAAGAGAAACTTTGCTAGACTGAGTATTTGGTTAATTTGTTCAAAAGGTATAGTCTAAGTTATAAAAATTCTCCTGCTACTGTCTTGAGCCTTGAAAAGGGTTTCTCTTCACAAGAAATAAAAATGCTACACTTCAATAGGTCCAAGGACATTTACTTCCCATTCTGAGAAAATAAAATGTTTAAAAATAATTTACAAATCGCCAAATGATATTTTAAATAAAAAGTCAGAACTAAAATTGGTTTCTATAAAAGGGATATAAATGATTTTCTCCTACCAAGTTTGAAACAAAGAACCAGAGTCATAAATAATTCTAGCTTGCCAGAGGCATGGCTATTTCTTTATACTGACTGTCGACTACCTAATTTAATTAGAGGTATTAAACTTCATGCCGAGGTCAACAAGCCTTACTTCCTCCAATATTACACTTCAACCAATGCTCATTAATGTGTCTACTGAATGGATTAACACACCTAAAGATATATATACAAAGGACGGGGGGACAACCTAATGATATCCAATTGTTCATTTGTAATAGGACACATGTTCTAGGCTTCAACTTATTACCACTAATGTGGAATTTATTAAATTCAGGAGAAAAAATACCAATACAGAAAGTGATTTTTTTTATTAAGGAGAACTGCTATGAGACAACTGGCTTCTATGATTAAGCTTAAACATTTAACCTATTAAAAATAAAGTGATACTATAATAGAACTAAGCTGTAAGCCTGTGATTTAGAAAAATCTTACACAGTAGGACTATGGAGATGATCAAAACCAAGAGTTAGAGGAGAACAGGGAAAAGAGAAAATCAGTATATAAAGAAATCAACATTTATAAGTTTTTAAAAAAATTTCTATGAAAAGAAGGTTATACTGAATTGAGATCTTCAGGTGTGTTAACCCATTCAGTAGAGACACATTAATGAACACTGACTGAAGTGTAATATTGGAGGAAGAAAGGCTTGTCAACCTCGACGTGAAACTTAATACCTCTAATTAAATTATGTAGTTGACAGTCCCTTTTTGCTTGTCATTTCTTTAAGGGGAATGGTAGTATTAGGAGATATTTCATAACTACATTATTCATTTATATATAATTAATTGAAACATGCTTTCTATGTAGTCTAACATTGATAGAACAGACTTTACTTAACACTTCAGAAAATAAGACATTTCTACAAAGAAATACACAAATGACCAGTAAGTACATGTAAGGATGATCAACAACATTAATCAGTAAGAAAGTACAAATCAAAACTACAACAAAATGTCATTTCACACATACTAGGATGACTATAATTTTCTTTAAAAATGGAAAACAGTAAGTGTAAGGAGGAAGAACAATTGGAATCCTCCTTATACATTGTTGGTAGGAGTGTTAAAGGTGCATCTACTGTGGAAAACAGTTTGTTAGTTCTTCAGAAAGCTAAATATGCAATTTTAGGTATATTTGGGGTATACACATAGAAGTAGAATCAATAGATATACTCAAAATAATTTGAAAATAGTGGTTCAAACAGATACTTGTACACGAATGTTCACTGCAGTATTATTCACAACAGCCAAATGATAGAAACAACCCAGGGTCCTTCAATAAATGAATGGATAGACAAAATGTGATACACACACAAATATTATCAGTCAAAAAAGTACTGCCATGATGAAATGCATGAAAAAAAGAAAAAGAAAAAAGTAATGAAATTCTGACACATGCTACAACATGAATAAATTTTGAAAACGTTATGCCAAGTAAAATAATAGAGGCACAGAAATACGAACATATATTTCCACTTATATGAGGTTCTTAGAATTGGCAAATTTATAAAGAAAGTAGAATAAAAGGTTGCCAGAGGTTAAGTGTAGGGAAGAATGTGGAGCTACTGTTTAATCGGTACAGAGTTTCTATTTGGAAAAATAAAAAAATTCTGGATCTTTTAGTTTCTAGTGCAGCATATAAAAGCTTTACTTGGTCCTAATACAAGTAAAAGCCAGACAAACTGAAAAATCAACAATTATTCCACCCATCAGAGGAAATGACATCACAGAAAAAAATTGCTCTCCCTGGCCCCCATGAGGCGGGGAGAGACAGAATCAGCTCACTGGAGCAGAAACCTTCATAGGATCCAATGCCAGCGCAGGAAAACCTGAACTGTAATTGAATTGCTGGAGGCTCAATGTAGACAAGTAACTAGTCATAGGGGACTGACTCAACTTTTGTTAGTTTTGTTTCCAGGAGCTCTACCAGGTCTTCACAGTGAATACTGAAGAAAAATTCCCTCATGCTTCAGGGTGGGGGAGAGGAAAAGCAATTACTAGCAATACATCAAAGGACCTTTTTAAAAGGCCTGCTATCATGAAAAACTGTTTTACTAGAGCCTAACCTACCTGAGAAAATAAAAACACACAACTCCCAGAGCTTATCTTGTCCCACCTAAGAGGTGGGGAGGAACTGAAAAACAGTGGTGAATTACAGGACAACACAATACTTCTCTTCCCCTCATACCTTACCCCTACACCACTAAAATCCCATCTACCAACACAGTTTCTTTCACCCAATTTGTCATTTCTGAATTTCAGTAAAAAATTACAAGGCAAACTAAAAGGCAAAAAACATAGTTTGAAGAGACAGAACAAGCATCAAAACCAGAGTCAGATGTGGCAGAGATTAGCAGACCGGAAATTTAAAAAAACTATGGTTAAAAAGCTAAGAGCTCCAGTGGAAAAGTAGACAATACGGAAGGGCAGATAGATAATGTAAGCAGAGATGAAAATATTAGGGAAGAATTAAAAAGATAAGCTAGGGATAAAAAGCACTAGAACATAAGTGAAAGATGCCTTTAATGGCCCATCAGTAGACTGAACATAGAGGAGGACTCTCTGAGCTGGAGATTATCTCAATAAAAACCTCTTAAACTGAAAAGCAAAGAGAAAAAAGACTGATAAAAGGAGAAAAGAATATGTAAGAATTGTGGGAACATTATAAAATATGTAAATACACAAAATAAGAATACCAGAAAGAGAAGAGAGAAAGGAACAGATTCACTACTTGAAGCAATGACTGAGAATTTCCCCAAATTAATGTCTGACATCAAATCCAGATTCAGAAAGCTCAGAAAAGAATCAAACAAAATAAATGCCAAAAAACTACAACTAGGCATTCAAACTTCAAAAAATAAAAGATAAATTCTGGAAAGAAACCTGAGGAACAAAACATCTTATCTATAGAGAGGCAAAGACAAAAATAAGAGTAGAATGAAATATTTATTGTTGAGAGAACTATCCCACCGACCTAGAATTCTGTATCCTCTGAAGTTATTCTTCAAAAGTGAAAGAAAAATACTTTCTCAGACAAACAAAAATTGAGGAAATTAGTTGCTAGTAGACCTTCTTTCCAAGAAATGTTAAAACAAGTTTTTCAGAAAGAAGGAAAAATGATATAGGTCATAAACTTGGATCTAGGTAATAAAAGGAAGAATATCAGAGAATGAATAAAGTGAAGGTAAATAAAAATTTTTATTTTCCTTAGTCTTGATTGATTTAACAGACAACAGTTTGTTCATAATAATAATAGCAGCAATGTATTTGAATGTGTATGCTCCTATTCATCTTACGTATAAGTGAAATCAATGACAGCAATGATACGAGGAATGAGAGGGAAGAATTAGGAATACCATGTTATTATAAGTAGTTATTATATAAGCAGCATAGTGTTATTTGAAAATGGACTTGTATTAGTTATAAAGGTATAATGAAAACTCTATAGCAATCACTTAAAAAAGAAAAAAAAAAACACCACAATTGATATGCTAAAAAAGGAGAGAAAAATTCATTGTATGAAATGTTCAATTAAACCAGAAAAGGGGGTGCATGCAGTGGCTGCTTTTAATCCTAGCACTCTGGAAGGCCAAGGCAGAAGCATGGCTTGAGCTCAGGAGTTAAGAGAAGCCTGAGCAAGAGAGAGACCCTCGGGCGGCGCCTGTGGCTCAGTCGGTAAGGCGCCGGCCCCATATACCGAGGGTGGCGGGTTCAAACCCGGCCCTGGCCAAACTGCAACCAAAAAATAGCCGGGCGTTGTGGCGGGCGCCTGTAGTCCCAGCTACTTGGGAGGCTGAGGCAAGAGAATCCCTTAAGCCCAGGAGTTGGAGGTTGCTGTGAGCTGTGTGAGGCCACGGCACTCTACCGAGAGCCATAAAGTGAGACTCTGTCTCTACAAAAAAAAAAAAAAAAAGAGAGAGACCCTCATCTCTGCTAAAAATAGAAAAATTAGCTGGGCATTGTGGCAGGCACCTGTAGTCCCAACTACCTGTGAGGCTGAGTCCCAGAGTTTGAAGTTGCAGTGACCTACAATGATGCCACTGTATTCTACCTGGGGCAACAAAGCAAAACTCTGTCTCACATAAAAAACAAAAAACCTACCCAGAAACAGAAAAGGCAGAAAAAGCAAGAAAAACAAAAAGTGGAAGAAAGAGCTGGGTGCGCAGTGGCTCATGCCTGTAATCCCAGAACTCTAGGAGGCCAAGGTGGGTGGATTGTTTAAGCTCAGGAGCTTGAGACCAGCTTGAGCAAGAGTGAGACCCCATCTCAACTAAAAATAGAAAAACTAGAGCGGCGCCTGTGGCTCAAAGGGGTAGGACGCTGGTCCCATATGCCGGAGGTGGTGGGTTCAAACCCAGCCCTGGCCAAAAAAAAAAAAAAAAAATAATAAATAGAAAAACTAGCTAGGTGTTATGGTGGGCACCTGTAGACCCAGCTATTGGGGAGGCTGAGGCACGAAGATTGCTTGAGCTAAGAGTTTGAGGTTGCTATGAGTTATAATACTACGGCACTCTACCAAGGGCAGCAAAGTGAGATACTCACAAAAAATTAATCTTAGACTCTCTCTGGGGTTTAAAAGAGTTGTAGTCAGAGTCATGAAATGACAGTAATGCTAAAATATGAATCACTGCCAAATTCTCAATGACTATAATTACTTCTTTTTTATATTACAACTGTCTGTAATTTGCATATGGCTTATTTTCATAGAGATTTAAAATGAGTTGATGGAAGAAAGAGTTTAACAGAAGCTAATTTTGTTGTTGTTTTCTTTTTTGAGACAAGTCTCACTCTGCCACTCTCTGTAGAGTTCTGTACTGTCACAGCTCACAGCAAACTCAAACTCTTAGGCTTAGGGGATTCTCTTGCCTCAGCCTCCCAAGTAGCTGGGACTACAGGTGCCCACCACAACGCCTGGATATATATATATTTTTAATTGCAACTGTCATTGTGGTTTTGGTGGCCCAGGCCGGATTCGAACGCGCCAGCCTCGGTATATGTGGCTGGCATCCTAACCACTGAGCTACGGGCACTGCCTGCTATTTTTTTTTGTAGTTGTCATTGTTTAGCAGGCCCAGGCCACTTTGAACCCGCTAGCCCTGGTGTATGTGGCTGGCACCTTAAACACTGAGCAATAGGCACTGAACCAACAGAAGTTTAATGAAGCTTTACTCTAATCCTATCATCATCATCTACTTGTCAGTACTCATGGTTCATCTTGTACTTCTAAAAAGTATATGGCAAGAAATTCCATGGCAAATTTGTTGTTGAATATACTTTCCTACGATTATCCACTCCCACTACTCATTCTAATCTAATTAGCACTCATTAATTTTCCCAGTCATTATCTATTTACTGGCAATTTCCAACAATATCATAAAATGTAAACAAATATATAAATATTTGAGAGGAGTTCTAAAGTTCCTTTTTAAAAGGGTATGAGAATAACACTGTTTCATAGCTTATTAATGAAGTATGAAGAGCTTTGCTATTTAGCAAAAGAATACTATGTAAAATGCCTGATGGGTGGTTATATTTAGCAATAGTTTTGAATAAACTGAGGAGAAGAAATAGGAGGAGAAGATAAAGTAAAGAAATGTTGGACAAGGTTTTCCTTTTTAAAATGTTTTTTTTGGCTTGGCACCCGTAGCACAGTGGTTACGGTGCCAGCCACATATACCGAAATTGGTGGGTTTGAATCTCGGCCTGGGCCAGCTAACCAACAATAACAAGTGCAACAAAAAATAGCCGGGCGTTGTAGCAGGTGCCTGTAGTCCCAGCTACTTGGGAGGCTGAGGCAAGAGAATCGCTTGAGCCCAAGAGTTTGAGGTTGCTGTGAGCTATGATGCCAAAGCACTCTACTGAGGGCAACATAGTGAGACTCTGTCTCAAAAAAAAAGTTTTTCCCTAACAAAACCAAATATGAATTGAATATATACAACTAATACTTTGAGGTATCTCTGTAGACACTACAATGATTTTTAAATGCCTCTGTGTGCTATAGCAACATGGTGGTGTAAGTTTTAATAGCTGTGGACCATCAATTGATATATTCTACCATATCCTTTATAAATTCTAAGGTAGCAATATATATTTAATAATGCATCTTTTATCTGCTATTATTCGTTTTAGTTCAAATTTATGATACAGCATGTTATTTTTTCAGTGTTGTTAGTGCTTTTAATTTACATTTTAAGTTCTTCTCAATCAGTATAATCATTATACAACCTTCAGTCAACATAAACATAATAAAATTTTATTTTTCCCCTCTCCTTCAAACAATATATATGTTTTATCTTAGTCCATGTGGTAAGGCAGTGGTTCACAACTGTCCTAATGCTGTGGCCCTTTAATACAGTTCCTGTGGGTCGTGACCCACAGTTTGAGAACCGCTGTGCTAAGGGATCTGAAATACAGTTTTACAAATTAAAACATACACAGAAATTTTTCAATTTGTTATATACCCATTTTCTTGAAAGCGAATTGCCTTAAGACTATAACCAATCAGGAATGAAAATGGAAATATTTCAATCAACACCTCAGCAATAAAAAGGGTCACAAGGGACTACTATGAACGATTGTATGCCAACAATTTGAATAACCTAGAGGAAATGAATAAATCCCTAGAAAAAGACAGCCTACCAAGACAACCAAGGAAGAAATAGAAAACCTGAACAAACTAATAATAAGTAAAGACACTGAAGAAGCAATTAAAAATCTTCAAACAAAGAAAAGCCCAGAACCAGAGGGCTTCATGGACGAATTCTACCAAATACTCAAAGAAGAATTATAATCAATACTCAATACTCTTCCAAGAAACAGAGCTGGAGGGGATACTTCCAAATACATTGTACAATGCTAGCAGCATCAACTTGATACCTAAGTCAGATAGTGAGATCACAAGAAAAGAAAACTACAGGTCAATCTCTCTGATCAACACTTACACAATCTGAATCCAATAACATATCTAAAAGATTACACATCACGATCAAATGGGATTTGTCCCCAGCATGCAAGGCTTGTTTAACATATGCAAACAAGTCAATGTGATACTATATCACATTAACAGTATAAAAGATAAAAACCATATAATCAATCATCACAATTGATGTAGAAAAAAAGCAGTTGACAAAGTCCAGCATCCATTCTTGATAAAACTCTTGACAGCTTAGGTTTAGAAGAAAAGTGCCTGATCATAATAAAGGTCACTTAAAATGAAAGCTTTTTCACTGACACAAGGGAAGCATACCCACCCTTGACACTTTATTCAACATAGCACTAAAAGTACTAGTAAGAGCAATCAGACCAGAAGAAGAAATAAAATGTACCCCGATTGGAAAGAAGTATTAATATTTCCAGATGACATGATCCTATATATAGAAAACCCCAAAGATTCTGCAAAAATAGTGTTTGAACTAATAAATACAATCAGTAAAGGTGCAAGAGGTAAAATCAACATACAAAAATCACTAATATTTCTATACACAAGTAATGACCTAGCTGAAAAAGAAATCAAGAAAACAGTCCTATTTACAATAACATAAAAAAGTTACTTAGGAATAAATTTAACCAAGGAGGTGAAAGATTTGTACACTGAAAGCTGTAGAACATTGATGAAAGAAATTGAAGACACAAACAGAAAGATATCTTGTGTTCATGGATCAGAACAATTAATAATCTTCATACTACCCCAAGCAATATAGAGATATAATATAATCTCTACCAAAAATTACAATGCCAATCTTAAGAGAAATAGAAAAAACATGCCCAGAATTCGTAAGAAACCACAAAAACCTGAATAGCCAAAGCAATACTGTGAATAAGAAAAACAGAGTCCTGGGGCAGTGCCTGTGGCTCAGTCAGTAGGGCGCCGGCCCCATATGCCGAGGGTGGCAGGTTCAAGCCCGGCCCCAGCTGAACTGCAACCAAAAAATAGCTGGGTGTTGTGGCGGGCGCCTGTAGTCCCAGCTACTCGGGAGGCTGAGGCAAGAGAATCGCTTAAGCCCAGGAGCTGGAGGTTGCTGTGAGCTGTGTGATGCCATGGCACTCTACCGAGGGCCATAAAGTGAGACTCTACAAAAAAAAAAAATAAATAAATAAGAAAAAGAAAAACTGAGTCCTATTATGGCACCAGTTTTTAAAAAGAAAAAAAAAAAAACAATAATAGAGTTGGAGGCATCATGCTCCCTAATTTAAAGTTATATTACAAAGCTATAGTAATCAAAACAGGATGGTACTGAAATAAATCAGAAACACAGACCAATGCAACAGAATAAAGAGCCCAGAAATGAGTCCAAACATAATAAGGTCAAATAATTTTTGACAAGGGCACCAAGAAGACCAATGGGAAAGGACAGTCCCTTCGAGAAATAGTCCTGGGAAAAGTTAATGTCCACACACAAAAGAATGAAACTGGACCCTTGTCTTACACCATACACAAATATCAATTTGAAATGGACAAAAGACCTAAATACAGGACACAAAACCATAAGCCTAGAAGAGAACACAGGGAAAAAGCTACTTGACATTGTCTTTGGCAATGATATTTTGAATATTATACCGAAAGTCCTGGCTACAAATGCAAAAATAAATGGGATTACATCAAACTAAAAGGCTTCTGTACAGCAAATGAAACAATCAATAAAATGAAAAGGCAATGTATAGACTGGGCAAAAAAATTGCAAACCGCCTACTGATAAGGGACTAATATCTAAAGCTTATCAACAGTCTTACAACTCAATAGCAGAAAAACAACCAATTAAAAGATGGGCTAAGGACCCAAACAGATATTTCCTCAAAGAAGACATAAAAATGACCAACTGGTATACGAAAAGATGTCCAACATCACATTAATCATCACACAAATGAAAATTAAAATCAAGTATGAGATATCAGTTCACACCTGTTAGGATGCTAATACTAAAAAGCCAATAAATAAAAAAATGATGGTGAAGGTGTTAAGAAAAGGAAACCCTGAAACACTGTTGGTGGGAATGTAGCCTGGTACAGTATTAATAGAGAAAAGTGTGGAGGTTCTGAAAGAAATTAAAAATAGAACTACCAATTGACCCAGCAATCCTTCCTCCGGAGATATGCCTAAAGTGGGTGAAATTACCACCTCCTAAGGATACCTACAACTCCTATGTTCATGGTTGCATTATTCACAATAGCCAAGACATAGAAATAACCTGAGTGCCCACTGTTGGACAAATAGATAGGAAAATATGTAATATATACCAAAAGGAATATTATTCAACCTTAAAAAGGGAGATTCTGCCATTTGCCACAACGTGGATGACCTGGAACACATTATGCTAAGTGAAATAAGCCAGACACAGAAAGAAAAATATTGTATGATATCCCTTATATGCAGAATCATTTAAAAAAGACCAAATATACAGAGGTAAGACAATAAAACAGTGATTATCATCAGTAGAGTAAGGAGGGAGAGGGAGGAAGTAAGGACTAATAGGTTAAAGTGTAGATGACAAGTCTAGAGATCTAATATACAACATGAGGACTAAACTTCATAAAATTGTATAGTATTTGAAAATTTTGTTAAGTAAGCAGATTTTAGCTGTTTACGTCATACGAAAAAAGTCACTCTGTAAAAGGACAGATACATAATTTTTCTTCACTATCATAACCATATATTGTGTTATACCATAACATTGTGTGTAAACTTCAAATATACACAATAAAATTTATTAAAAATAAAGACTGTAATGTTCAGTCACATCATTGTTCTTTAAGACAAACATAGTTTGTCGTATAGCAATCCTGTTTAGAAAGACAGTATCAGGGGAAGAGTAGAGCACTACAACCAGAAATAGTGCTTGATCAATTAATTACTTACATATTTATGTATAAGTGGTGTTAATTACTAAGATTTTAACTCTAAACTACTTTATTCCTCAGAACTTACTTTTTTGGTCAAAGAATCATCAGAATCAGAAGGCATTCTTGTTGATACATGAAATATTACTTCTACTGTAGAGGTAGCAAAATATGGAGTGGTCAATCCAGTACTTTTGTTTTTTTGTAATCCTCCCATAAAACCACAATGGTTTGTAAGATTTATCTAGAAGCAATGAAGAACCACATAAAATTAGTCAACTAAACAAAACTCAAAAATGTTATTGAAAAGATTCAAATTTTCCTCTTTCCAAAAACACTGAAAACAAAGTCTTTGCATGTTATTAACCAATAGTTAAACTAGAATTATTCATTAGTGTCGATCTGTTCCCACTTATATTTTTTTCTAAAGTATTTGAAGATCTCTAATTAGCAGGAGATAATTAGGAAACAAATCAACTGCTGTGTAAGATGCATCTTTTGTTAGGCTACTAGGTGTTAATGGTATATTATAAAGGGTGTCAGGGGACCCCCAAGCCAGAGACCAAACATCAAATCTGGAAATGATTTGGAGAAAAGTTAAAATAATAATGTTAATTTAATAAAATGATTAAGTTAGATGTGTTACATTTACTCATAAAACTGGCTTCCTGGTTTGTATATATCATAACTCAGAACCAAAAGAAAACATGCATAACTTAAGTATAATTGCATTTAAAAAACAACAAATTAATTTGTACAAGGATTTTAAAAAATTTATTTCCTGACTATAAATATAATATACATTTACTATCAGGGTCATTGCATTTCACTATATTCCCTTGACTGGCATGATGCACAGAAGCCAAGAATTTGTGTTCACTATAGAAAATGAGGGCTCTATAGAAGAAAAAAGAAAAATCGAAAATTATCTGTATCTCTCCACTTAGAGAAAACCATTTATGCCAATGTTTTACTGCAACAAAATCTGAATGTTTGATAAAATTGAGAATTACAAAACAAAATCCCTGCCCCTGTTAATTCAACATGTCTCAAATATCAGTATCAATTCCTAATGAATGAACATATGATTGACAGATTAGTTTTTATACTATTATTATAAAATTGCCTCAAGAACTTAAATTTTTTTTTTGAAAATGTCTAGAGGACATAATTACTTTACTCATAATTACTCAAATCTGGAAACAGCACAAATGTCTGAAGAACTTAAAGTTTTTAAGTTTATTTTTTGACCCACTAATACACTTAATTAGAAATTCAAAAGTATAAAAAGGTATATTTAAATTCTTCCTTTTGTATTTCTCACCTCCAACTACTCAGTTACCCTTACAGAAAGCAATTCAAGTATTTCTCCAAAGGTTTTCTCTGCATATAATTCTTCTCTTTTCTTTTTAAGTCTTGCTCTGTCATCCAGGCTGGAGCTCAGTGGCATGATCAAGCTCACTCTAGCCTCTTAATTCCTGGACTCAAGTGATAATCCTGCCTTAGCTTCCCAAATAGCTAGCACTACAAATGCATGCCACTATGCCTGATTATTTTTGGTTAGAGATGAGGATCTTGCTATGTTGCCCAGGCTGCGTTCAAACTCCTGGCCTCAAGTGTTCCTCCTGCCTCAGCCTTCAGAGTAGTTGAGATCAGTTATGAGCCACTATGCTCAGTTTTACAATTAAATTCTTACATGTCTGTATGCGTGCATGCACAAACATGTACTTCTGCACACACACAGTGCACGCATATACAGTATTCTGCCCTTTCCTTTTTGTAATTAATAAATCTTGAAAAATACTCAATAACAAGCCTCTTCATTTTTTTGTTTTCATGGCTTCTTCACAGAAGATTATTTTATTGATGTACAATAATTTAATTAGTTCCTTACTTGAAGGATATTTAGGGTCTTCTCAATCTTTTGCTATTACAGTCAGTGCTGCAGTGAATAATGTTGAACATACCACGTTGCACTTGTGAAAGTCGATCTATAGACAATAGCTAAAAGTGAAATTTTCAGGCAAAGGGCATGTGCACTTCTGATCTTGAAATACACTACTAAATTGCTGTCCATAGTCAGTACCAATGTTGTATGAGAATGCCTGTTTTCCTCATGCCCTTCCAAATATTATTATCAAACTTTATGATCTTTGCTAATCTGGCAGGTGACAAATGGATTCTTACAGTAAAATTTTTGTTTTATTTTGTTTTAGTAATAAATTGATTTACTTTCAAGTCAATTCTCTTTTGTCTCTGATTATGTAAAGGAGTCTCAATTTAGTATGACTTTGCTGTTAACGTTTTTGATCTCTACTCTTTAAAATTTCTTTGTTCATCTCTACTTCTTAAAAATTAAGTATCTGGAGAGTCACATGAAGAAATGAAATAATAATTTTAAAAATCTCATGTATCCTTTACTCAGAGTCCCCCAGTGCAAAACTGTGCCTGTTGGTATTTCGAGGTTGCTAGCTTCTTCAGCTCCAAGTCTGGGATATATGAGGCAAAAAGAAAATCCAGAAAACTCACCAATCTGTCATTCCTCAGCCCTAAAGTATGTGTCATCACTTCATTCCTTTTTATGGCTGAATAATACTCTACTGTATGGAAATACCACATTTTGTGTATCTACTCATCCACTGGGCTATTTCAACCATTTTGCTATTATTAATAATGCTGCTATAAACATTCACGTATAGATTTTTGTGTGGACATACAGTTTCATTTCTCTTAGGTATATACCGAGGAGTAGAACTGTCTGGTCATATGGCAACTCCTATGTTTAACTGTCTGACAAACTGCCAGTTTTCCACCGTGATCGTATCATTTTACATTCCCACTAGCGGTGCACGTGGGTTCAGATTGCTCTAAATCCTAGCTTATAGTTGTTTATTTTTTGACTTTTTGATTCTAGCCATCTTACTGGGTGTGAAGTGTTATTTGATTATAGTTTTGATTTGCATTTCCCTGATAATGCTGCAATTTTTTTCATGTGCTTATAGGCCATTTATATACCATTTTCTGTAGCATTGTCTATTTGGGTTCTCTTTTAAAAATTAGGTGTCTTCTGATTATCTGAAAATCCTTTGCAATATCCAAGATCACAAAAATCTACCCCTATATCCTCTTCTAAGGTTTTGTAATTTTAGGTCTTACATTCAGGTCTTTGATCCACTTGAGTTAATTTTTGTAGATGGTATGAGATAAGGGTCTGACTCATTCTTTTGCACATGGCCATCTAGTTGACCCAGCACCATTTGTCGAAAAAACTGTTCTTTCTTCACTGGATAGTCTTGGCACCCTTGTCAAAAAACAGTTGACTGTAGATATGTGGGTTTATCTCTGGACTCTTGATTCTATTCCACTGATTTTATAAATCTATTCTTAGGTCAGCATGACTACATTATCTCAACTGCTTTGCTCTCTAGTAAATTCGAAATTAGGGAAGGGTGAGTCACCTCCATTTCTTCTTCTTTTTCATGTCTCCCTCACTTATTACTAACACTTTTATAATCTTTTTAACAGAAAGTCTATTGACAATTTTTTAATACTTAAAAAAAGCATTTCCACTAAGTGTGTCTGGGTGACTATGGAAAGCTTTAGTTAGCCCTTGTATCTTAGTTTCAAGAACACCAGTTTGGGAGGCTGAGGCAAGAAGATCGCTTGAGCCCAAGTGTTTGAGGTTGCTGTGAGTTACGATGATGCCACGGCACTGTACCCAGGGCAACAGAGTGAGACTCAGTCTAAAAACAAAAAAAGAACACCAGTGTGATGGTCACAGCTATAAGGAACATCTATATCTTCTAAACATATGAATTTAGTATTTTTTCACAATATGTTGTCTCCATGACAATAAACATCTTTCCTTTCAAAGTCCCAACCGCTGCTATATTTGTAGATTACATGTAAGGCAGAAATATTAACAAATCCATTTTTAAGTTGTTGTATCTCCTAAAAATAACCCTCTGCTTCCAAATACAAATAAAATATTTCATACAATTTAAAAACAATACCTCCCAACCAAGACCAGCGACAAAATCCTCATAAGCTTGACTTCCTCCTGTATTGGTAAGAATGGAGTGTTTGTCCTCTTGTCCTTCAGCAACATAAAATACTGCAATCTTGTGCGTCTCTCGGCTATAAAACAAAAGAATATACCATTCATTTAATCATAATTTATACATTCATTCATCCAAAAATTAAGTTTTAGGTACAAACTATGTGGCAATAAAAAGATGAAAAGTCTTAGATCTTACAGTCTACAGAAGGTGACAAATAAATACAAGTAAAAAATTATAAAAGTTACAAAATCGCCCTTGCAACAGAAGAAAGGCATGATTACTTCTGACTGTAGAAACAAAGAAATCTAAAGAATAAGAAGTATTGAGTTAGGAGATAGATAAGAAAGATTTGATAAATGAAGAGAAAGAGTATGAAGGAGGACAGACACATAGGTGTGAGCATATTTGAAGAATTGTCTGTCGCATGATGTTTGTGAATCCCAGGTTCAATAAGTAGATGAGTGAGAAATGATCTGTTCCTTTACAGTACTTACAATACAGAAAAAGAAACATACACAGCCAGTCATGTTCTGCTTAACTACAGGGGTTGTTCTGAAAAATGTGTTGTTAGGAATCTAGTTATTGTGTGAACATTTTAGAATGCACTTATACAAACCTAGACAGTATTGCCTACCAAGGATATATATTTGGAATAGCCTATTTATTGCTCCTATACAAACCTGTACAGCTTGTTACTATGCTGGTTACTATAGGCAACTGTAACAAATGGTAAGTATTTGTGTATCTGAACACAGAAAAGTATGGTATAAATATGGTATTATAATTTTATCAGAGGACCACCATAT
This sequence comes from Nycticebus coucang, assembly GCF_027406575.1. NCBI lineage: Eukaryota > Metazoa > Chordata > Mammalia > Primates > Lorisidae > Nycticebus > Nycticebus coucang. Next base: position 19,289,709 of record NC_069785.1, on the reverse strand, counting down.
ATGTGATGCATTGCTGACAGAAACATCAGTATGTAGCAAATGACTATATACAAACATAAAATTGTACAGAGTAATTGCCATGTTCTTAGACATTTTATTTTTAGTTTTTTCTAAATTTGAAAGTGTTCAGAAAAGCAAATTTCTGGTTTGAAATTTGGCTCTCCAAGTTAACCAGGCTATACCATATTTTTAAGGTATCATTCATACCCAGATATTGTCCTAAAGTCATATAGCAAATGGGAAAACATTCATTTAAGAAAATTTACTAAATTTATGAACAGAAGTAAAGTTTTCACTGCTGTACCATGCAGAATTAAAAAAACAAACTACAACCAATAACAAGGAAATAAGAATTAAAGTAAATTTAGTCTGACAACCATGTTTTCCAGTTCGTCTTAAAGAAGTTGCCAAATCATGATTATGGATTTCAATATTAACAACAAGGGTGGTTTTAGCTGTTTTCAATAATGGGAATATTTCACTTTAGGTGGTAAACACATAAACTTTCAGCATGCCCAATGTGTGATTATTAGAATAATCTAGTGCAAGCAGTAAAATATAATTTGAAGGTGAGGGAGATTTGCAGAATTGCAGAATAAGTATCTATGTGGCCTGTCTCCCAAGCAAAACATGACTTAACTGTTGAAAATTATTTTTTAATATATCATTAATCTCCAGATATACTGTCCTAAAGTCATACAGCAAATGGGAAAACATTGATTCAAGAAAATTTACTACATCTTGGTAAGAACACAGATTTGCAACATGTGAGTTACAGAAAGTCCCTTTACCCTACACACAGCTCTTTGTTGCCAAAGATCTGCCCTGGGCAATTTACTAAGGCCTAGAAGACAGAGGCTCCCTTTCTCTCCAGCAACTCATCTGGGGCTATGGTTTCACCTGTAAGAGACAGATTACTGAAGATATTTGTGATCCTTCCCTGGCTCCATATTACAGAAGCTCTATTCTAGATAAGTGTGGCTGAAAAGAGCAGGTCTCCCTTCCCTCATTCAGCCCCCTCCCTTATGGAAGAAGCTCCAAGTGCGAAAGGCTGAGGGTCCCAACCTTTCCTATTCCAACGTGCTCATAGTATAGAGCTTCCAGTAGAAAAAGCAAGCAGAGAAGACCAGGGACTACTATTGGATGTATCTCCCAGGTGTCCACTTACAGAGTGAGGAGTCACTCCAGAAATAGCTGGTCTCAGACCCCAGCTCAGAAAGAGTGACAAACAGGTTCTTCCCAGGGTGAAGGATAAGTCATAAGGACAAAGAAATCAGCGTCAGCTCTACCAGAGGGGACTGACTTTATGTAGAACAGAGCTTAGAGGTAAGCAACTAGGAGAAGCTGACACAAACAAAAGAGCAAAGCAGCAGAAGTTTAACGGAAAAAAATCAGGAAAAGAGACAGCTATGAAAAGCCCTTCTGGGAGTCAGAGTCAATTGTGGAAGTTGAGCAGCCTGTGGATATGCACTAGGCTACACCCATTCAGGAACAATTAGAGTAAGATGTAGAGTAAGAAAGCATTCCCAAAGCCACATACAGACCTATCACACCTAACACAGGTAAAATGTCACTGCCACTGAATAAAAACCTATTTGAATTCAGAGTTAACTCCTAGGAACCCAAGACTTAAAACATCTAGTCATTCCTGTTAGTATGAAAGACTGTTCATACCTAAGACTGTATCCTTTTTGTGGTAGTCAGACAGAGGACCTTCAAACTATTCATCTCTAGGTGAATGTGGGATAAAAAAACCATAAACAAACACTCTGAACTCTAAAAGGCATTCACATCCAACAGTAAACAATAAAAATCTAATGAACTAAGGCGAATAAAGCATAAACTTTGGTCAGTAAGCAGATGTCAAAATAGAGAAGAACCCTAAATAACCAGGGTTCTTCTAACCAATTTTTTAAAAATCTGAGCAGGGAAATTAAAGGCTACATACTGTGGGGAAGATAAGTTGCTAGAAAATAAAACAAATGACTAAGCCTATAACAATTACTAAAAAAGTCAATCTATTTTTGATTCAAAGACACAAAGTAGAAAGTCAAAGGAATGGAAAAAATAAAGTAAGAGAGCTAGAGTAGTATTAGACTTTAAAACAAAAAATGTTACAGATACAGAGAGACAATTTATGATAAAAGGCCAATCTAACAGAAAGACATACAAATTACAAACATATATTCATCTAAGAGCAAGCCCCAAAATACATGATATAAAACCAAGACAGAATTGAAGGCACAAATAGACATTTCCACAATAATAGCTGGAGACTCTAATATCCCATTTTCAATAATGGACAGAAAATCTAGAAAATATCAAAGGAAATAGAAGACTTGAATACCAGTATAGCCCAGCTAGACCTAAAAGATATCTTTGGAACACTGTACCTATGGTAGCAGGAAAGATATTCTCTTCAAGCATACATAAAATATCTTCCAGGAAAACTACCCTGTTTCCCCGAAAATAAGACCTAGCGCATCTTTGGGAGCACACCTTAAAATAAGACAGGGGAAACAGGGTATATAGGAGGCTATAAAATAACCTTTAAAAAATTAAAAGGACTGAAATCATGCAAGGTATACTTTCTATCCACAATGGAGTGAAAGCAGAAATTAAGAAGAGAAAATTTGGAAAATTTACAAATGTGTGGAAATAAAACAACACACTCCCCAAGTAACCAATGGGTTAAAGAATAAATCACAAACATTAGAAAATATACAGAGACAAATCAAAATAAAAATACAACATACCAAAATTGATGGCATGCAGTAAAGTAGTACTCATTGGAAAATTCATAAATCTAAATGCCTGTATTAAGAAAGAAAGTTTTTGGGCGCTACCTGTGGCTCAGTGGGTTAGGGCCCTGGCCCCATATACCGAGGATGGCAGGTTCGAATGTGGCCCAAGCCAAACTACAACAAAAAACAGCTGGGCACTGTGGTGGGCGCCTGTAGTCCCAGTCCCAGCTACTTGGGAGGCTGAGGCAAGATAATCACCTAAGCCCAGGAGCTGCAGGTTGCTGTGAGCTGTGACCCCATGGCCCTCTACTGAGGTTGGTAGAGTGAGACTCTGCCTCTTAAAAAAAAAAAAAAGAAAGAAAGAAAGAAAGAAAAGCTTTCATACCAATAACTAAAGCTTCTACCTTAAGAAAATAGATAAGGAAGAGCAACTAAACTCAGAGCCAGCAAAAGAAGCCCAATATGGTGGTTCATGCCTGCAATCACAGCTACTTGGGAGACTGAGGCAAGAGAATTGCTGAAGCCTAGGAATTTGAGGCTACAGTAAGCTATGACTGTTCCCCTCTGCATTCCAGCATGGGCACAGAATGAGACCCTCATCTCTTAAAAAAAAAAAAAAATAGGCAGGACAAAAGAAAAAAAAAGGCAAGAGAAGAAAGGAAATAATAAAGACTAGAGTGGAAATAAATGAAGTAGAAAGTACAGAAAAATCAATGAAACCAGAAATTGCTTCTTTAAGATTAAGATAATGAACAAAATTGACAACCTTTAGCCAGACTGAGCGAGAAAAAGACTTAAATTAGTAAAACCAGGAATAAAAGAAGGGACATCATACATACCTCACAGAAATATAAAGTGTTAAGAAAATGTTACGAACAATCATATGCCAAAAAATTAGATAAATTCCGATTAAATGGACAAATTCCTAGAAAGACACAAATTTTGAAAAATAACCTTAAGAACAAGTAGAATATCTGAATATATCTATAAGAAGTTAAGACTCTGAATGAGTAATCTGATTGGAGAAGAAGAAGTAAAAATGTCCCACGTATACATGAGATGATTTTATATATAGAAAATCCTAAGGAATACAGTAAAAAGCTATTGGATCTAATACGCAAGTTCAACAAGGTTATTATTCAGCAGGTTATTATTCAGCAGGACATAAGATCAACATACAAAAATCAATTGTATTTCTATACACTAGTAATATAAACATTCCAAAAACAAAATGTTAAAAAAAATTCCTTTTATAATAGCAACAAAAATAATAATTCTTGGGTATAAATTTACCAATAAGTGTAAAACTTACATCTAAAAATGACAAAACATCATTGAAAGAAATTAAAGCCTAAATTAAAAAAAAAAAACTCACGTTCATGGACTGAAAAGATAATAGTGTTCCCTAAATTGATCTACAGATTTAATAAAATCTTTATCAAAAAGTCCGCTGCATTATTGTAGAAAGAAACTGACAAGCTGATCCTAAAATTTACAGGAAAATGCAACAGATTCAAAATGACCAAAACTATCCTGGAAAAAAAAAAAAAAAAAGAACAGAGTTAAAAGAAGATTCATACTTCATTTCAGAACTTACTATACAAAAGTAATCAAGGCACTGTAGTACTAGGATAAGAACAGATATATAGGTCAGTAAAACAGATCATGTATCCAGAAATAAACTCTTATGTTTATGGTCAACTGCTTTTTGATAACAGCACCAAGACAATTCAGTAGAGGAAAAGAAGAATCTCTACAACAAATGGGACAACTAGATAGCTACATGCAAAAGAAGCCTGGACTCATACCATATTCAGAAATTAAATAAAAACAGATCATAAATCTAAAATATAAGCATTAAAAGTATAAAAGTCTTAGAAAAAAACCAAGACCTTGAATTAGGAAAGGTCTTTTAAAATATAACACAAAAAGCCTAAGTGATGAAATAGAAAAATAGGCAAAAATAAAAAATTTTTGTGCTATAGATAATACTGTTAAGAAAATGAGTCTACAAAAGAAGTGTTGGCAAATCATACATCTGCAAAGTTTTGTATCCTTAATGCCTACAGAACTTACAACTCAATAGCAAAAAGATAACACAATTTTTAAAATAGGCAAAGAATTCTGCATTACCTTTCTAGGGTTTCTGTAACAAAGTACACAAACTAGGTGGCTTTCAACAATAGAAATCTATTCTGTCATGGTTCTAGATGCTAAAGTTAGAAATCAAGGTGTTGACAGGGCCATGGTTCCTCCAAAGGCTCTAGGAGAGAATCCCTCCCTCATCTCTTCTTAGTTGTAGTGGTTGCCAACAATCTTAGGCATTCCTGGCTTATAGCCCTATCACTATAATTTCTGCCTCCATCTTCACAAGGCCATCTTCTCTCTCTGTGTGCATATGTCTGTATGCAATGCATAATGGCTTTTCTTAACACCGACCATCAGCTTTAGAGTTGAATCTAATCTAGTATGACCTCATCTCAACTAATTCTATCTGCAAACCCATTTCAAAGCTACATTCTGAGGTTCTAGGTGGACATAAAATTTTGAGGGGATACTATTCAACCAGTACAAGATCTAACAAATATTTTTCTGAAGAAGATATACAAATGGCCTATTAGCAATGAAATATACTCATCATCGTAAGTCATTAGGAAATACAAATCAAAATCACAACAATATACCACTCACATCCACCAAGAGGAATATAATAAAAAAACCCAACGATAACAAGCTTAGGCTAGCATGTGGAGGATTTGGAACATTCAGGCATTGTTGGAGGGGATGTAAAATGGTGGGGCTACTGTATAAAATAGTATGGCAGTTCCTCCAAATTTTAAACAGAGAGTTATCATATCATTCCACAATTCTACTTCTAGGTATATATTCAGGGAACTGAAAACATGTCCACACAAAAAGCTGTACGTGAGTGTTCACAGCAGCATTATTCATAATAGCCAGAAAGTGAAACCAACCCAAATGTCCGTCCACTGATGAATGGATAAACAAAATGCAGTATAGCCATAAAATGGAATATTATTTGGTAATAAAAGAAATGAAGTAAAGACATGCTGCAGCATGAATGAACCTGAATCTACGCTAAGTGAAAGAAGCCTCCACAAAAGAGTACACATTGTTTGATTCCATTTATATAAAATGTGTACAATAGGAAAAGCTACAGAGACAGAAAGTAGATTAGTATTATCTAGGGCTGGGGGATAGGGAGTGGGATGTTGGAGAAATGGGAAGTAACTGGTAATGAATACTAGGTTTCCTTTTAGAATGACTAAAGTACTCTTAGATTATAGTGATAGTTGCACAATCTTGTGAATTTACTAAAAATATGTACACTTTAATGTGAATTGTATTTTATACGATTTATGTCTCAGTCAGAAAGCTATTAAAAATTTAATTTGTAAGCATACGCTATTATAATGTATAAATTCTAATCTTGGAGAAGGGGAGCCTCTCAGTGTTCTCACTTTTCTAGGTCAATGGCTATCAATCAGAACTTACGAATCACAATTTATAAAATTGGAAAAAGTTGCATAGAAATGTTCATCTGACACTATGTAAATCCAAAAGTTGAGAGAAATATATGTGCCATGTAGGAAAAGAATAGAACATAAATCTTTAAAATGTAAAAAAGAAAAGCAGACTTTAGTTGCCTTTTATGCCAAATTTTAACCTTTCACCATTCCTTTTTTTTCCTATTGACTATAGTTGCTAAAAGGTTTGTTACATTGCTATTTGATTAATATGCATGCACCAGAGAGTGAATAATGAGGCAAATCTATGAGAAAAAGTAATTAAAATTAGTGAACTCGCAACTACAAATATGCTATATGTACAGTACTAGCAAAATATCATTAGCTTACTACTGGAAATTCACAGTGATATCTGGCAAGTTATAAGCACTTCTGAACCCCCATATATATACTCTGCAATAAAATAATAAATGTCTTTTTGAGATTCGAAATTTAAAAATCTGGTGGTTCAACCATGAAGAAAAGGGATCTATTAGTCTAGTCAAAGAAAAAAAGGATCTATTAAGTTGTCTAATGAGTTAAGTCTGTAAACAAGGTAATCTTTCATTTTTTTTTCCTCCCTGTCTTCCAGACAAGTAATTAGGTTTGTTTCCAGGTTTTCTGACTTAAGAAAGCAGCTCAAAAGTTGTCTTATTGACATGTAATTAGAATAAATTTTTATTTGAGCCCATTAAGAAAAAAAGTATATTGTTTTGTTTAAAATTAATTCTTCAACTTGGAGGCTGAGGCAAGAGAATCACTTTAGTCCAAGAGTTTGAGGTTGCTGTGAGCTGTGACGCTGCAGCACTCTACCAAGGGCAACACATTGAGACTCTGTCTCCAAAAAAAAAAAGAGTTGATGTGGGTAACTTTAGTGTCATACAAGTTGGAGAAGCAAAATATTTTACAGAGAGAATAAACAGTAGTATCAAACTTTTAGGGGATTTAATACACAGAGGATTTTTAGGGCAGTGAAACTATTCTATATGATACTATTAATGATGGATACATGTTATTACACGTTTGTCGTAACCCATGGAATATATAACATGAAGAGTGAGCCCTAATGTAAACTATAATCTTTAGTGAATAATAATATATTAATATTGGTTCATCAGTTTTAAAAAATATACTATACTAATACAAGATATAAATAATAGGGGAAACAATGACTAGAAGGAATGGGTTATACAGAAACTCTCCGTACTTCCCAATTAGTTTTTTTATAAACTTAAAACTGCTCTAATTTTAAAACATGGCTATTGAATTAAATTTAAATTAAGTTTAATTAATCAGACAAATTAATGAAGCTGGTGAGAACCAAGTTAAAGTTATGGTAAAAACCATAACTTTAGACTTGACAGTCAGAATACTAACCTTCTGAAAAACAGCTTTAGTTGAGTAGCAGACGTACAGCTAGCAGGTTGAGGTGAGCAAGACAGAGATATGATTCCTGTCCCCAAGAACTTGACTACTTAGTACCAAACATAAATTATTTGGGAGAAGTGTCAGAATTGAGAACCCACAGATTACTTAGGGAGTTCTTTTAACTATCTTGGAAAAAAGTAATGGAGTACCTAGACAATAACGATAATTATAATAATGCTGTGTGATAAATGCAACAACAGGGAAGTGTTAACAGGGTTCTAGGAAGGCACATGGAAGGAGATCCAAACATAATCTGGGAAGGAAGGTAAAAGGTAGGAGTAATCCAGGGAAAGGCTTTCCAGAAAAAGTGATATTTAAGTTAAGACATAAAAGGATGAATAGGAAAAAAGAGAGAGAAAAACTGGGCAGTGCCTGTGGCTCAAAGGAGTGGGGCGCTGGCCCCATATGCTGGAGGTGGCGAGTTCAAACCCAGCCCTGGTCAAAAACTGCAAAAAAAAAAAAAAAAAGAGAGAGAGAGAAATTTACAGCCTAAGATTATCTCGTTGTTAAGTAATAAAGAATGAAACTAAGACAAAAATAATTTAATTCTAGGCATAAGGAAACAAAGCTTATGAAGAAGGAAGTAACAAAAACAGAAATTAATCAGTTAGAAACAGAACATCATAGAATATAATTAAAAACTGTTTCTTTGAAGAGACCAAGTAGATTATCTGCATTAAGAAAAATTTAAAAAACACACAAAACTAAAATGAGAAAGGGGATATATGACACCATGCATAAATTTCTTCTCTCCCAACTTCTATGACTCTATTTGAAAACCTAAATGAAATGGATTTTTATAAAATAAAAACCAAGAAACAATGATACTGACTTAAAGCTAAAGGAAAACAAGACAAAACTAATAAAGATGGAAAAATGAAATTAACAATTTTACTGATTTTTCCAAAATTTCAAAAAATAGATAAAACTCATTTTATGAGGCTGGATATAACCTTATCTCTAAAAACATAACAAAAACAGAAAAAAAAAAACCTACTACAGAACCTGCTAATAGGTGGACTATTCCCTAATTCAAAATGAAATTCTATTAAATCTAACACATTAGGAAGTCAAAAGACCAGGCAGGGCTTGCCACCAAAACACAAAGATTATTTAATATTAGCAACTTTAAATGTAATAAATGACAATTAGTTAAGAAATCAAAACCATAAAAATTCAAACAGATGCTGAAAAGAATTTTGATATCATTTGATATCCTTTCTTTACAAAATTAGAAAACAGCATGATAAAAATTTATCAGCATGATAAAAATTATCTATTTTAAATCAATAAATGATACATTCTGTAATGATGAAACAGAAGATTTTTTTCCATTAAAATCAGGAAACAGGATATCTGTTTCCATATTATTTAACACTATCCTTCAAGTTCTAGTCAATACAGTAAGACCTAACAAAAACAAGGATAACCAAGGGAAAGGTGATTATCTGCAGATGATTATATATCAGCAAATCCTAAGAAAGAGAAAATAAATGTTTAAAATCAAGAATTCACTAAAGTGTTTAGATACAAGATAAATATTAAACAGAAAAACCCAGAAAATATCATCATAGGGGAAAAAATCCCATTCAGGATAGCAACAAAACAATTCCATTCTGGGTCTCAGAATAAATGAAAAGTAGGCTGGGCATAGTGGCTCATGCCTGTAATATCAGTGCCAGGGAGGCTGAAAACAGGAGGATTGCTTGGGGCTACTGTTTCAAGACCAACCTGGGCAAAATAGTGAGACCCTGTCTCTACAAAAAATTAAAAAAATAGCTGGGCATAATAGTACACACCTATAGGTCCTCCCTGCTTGGAAGGCTGAAACAGAAGGATCATTTGAGCCCTTGGAGTTTGAGATTACACTGAGCTACCACTGAACCACAGCACTCCAGCCTGGGCAACAGAGTAAGACTTTGCCTCTTAGAAAAAAAAAAAAGAATAAATGAAAAGATACTATGATTATGAATGAGAAGAGTGATGATTATAATGATGCCTATTCTTTCTATATGACAGCTGCACTGAAAAATCCAATTAAAATACCAATGGGAACTTTTTCTTGAAATAGCAAGAGCATAAATAGGTAAGACTATTGAAGGAAATAATAATGTGGTAGGCAGGGTGAGGAAGAATAGGCTTATCAGATATTAAAATATATTTTAATGCTATTATGAAATAGGGCAACATCTGCACAAAAATTATAGACAAATCAATAGAAATAAACAGCTTTGAAGCAGTTTAACATTTGATAACAGAAACCTCAAATCAATGGGAAAATATGGTTTATTCAATAAATTACAGAAAAAGACTTTTCAAACATTCAAATTAGTTTCAGTTATCATTCTATAAATCAAAAGGTATTCTAGAATAAAGAATTAAATGTAAAATAATTTACACTTCAACAAAATAAAGATCTAGAAGGAAATATAGTAAAATGTTTAATTTCAACATTGAATTCTCTAAGCACAACAAACTGAGGAAATTCAAAGAAAAATAGTAAGAGATATGGCTACATAAAAATGAAAACCCTAGGTGGCGCCTGTTGTTCAGTGGGTAGGGCGCCAGCCCCATATACTGAGGGTGGCAGGTTCAAACTCAGCCCCAGCCGAAAAAATAGCCAGGCACTGTGGCGTGTGCCTGTAGTCCCAGGTACTTGGGAGGCTGAGGCAAGAGAATCGCCTAAGCCCAGGAGTTGGAGGTTGCTGTGAGCTGTGTGACGCTCACAAAAAAAAAAAAAAGAAAGAAAACCCTATATGCTAAAGAATCTAAAGTCATTGAAAACTGAAAGCTAAACAACAACTGGGAAAACTCCCAGAAATAGTACAAAATGTAATCTTTATCCTACAAATAAATATATTGGGAGCATTCTTACAATTAAGAAAAATTCCTAAGCAGAAAAACAGAGAAAGGGCACCAGGAGAATTTGAAACAGATTAAAATTTCATACAAATAGGGCGCGCATGTGGCTCAAGTTGTAGGGCGCCAGTCCCATATGCTGGAGATAGCGGGTTCAAACCTAGCCCCGGTCAAAAACCACAAGAAAAAAAAGAAAGAAAATTTCATACAAATATTTGAAAAATATCAACTTCACTAGTAATAAAAAACGTTAAAGAGATAACCATGATCTGCCTCTTAAAATATAAAGATTAAAAAAGCCTTACATAATGTTGGTGGGACTACAAATTATTACTTAATGGAAAGCAATTTTGCAATATACCTGGCCTAAAATATGCTTTTATGATTTGACCTAATAATTCTATTTGTTAGGAATCTATCCTATGGTTAAAACAAATTAGGTGACTAAAAACCAATGTCCAGCAATCACAAAACTTGGCACCTTTATGGTTATTTTTGCAACAATATCTGATGAAATGCCCACAATATAATGCAAAATTTTTCAAAACTTAGTATGTAACCTATGATTCCAGTTTTACATAAAAAGCATATATATCCAAAAATAAATTATGAAAATAAACAAATGTTACTATTATAAAAACATAAATTAATTTTGTTTTACATTTTCTGTAATGACCAAATAAACATTATTTTTAAAAAGGTCATTCTGAAAAAAGCTAAAAATAACGAATGTGAGAAAAGGCCTGAATCATCTTATTCCTCTGCAGTGCTTTAGAACACTAATGTTATGGTAAGTTGTTTGTTTCAAATTAGCTTCCTAATCCATCAGAATCACTGTATTTAATTTATGAGAGAAGTGACTAATGTCTGCCTGAATATATGAAAAACCAAAGGATATTTTACAGGTTTATTAGTTTCCTAAAATTCAAAAGGTGATTCTGAAATGTATAAAAAACATATAAGCAATTCAATGATTCCAAATTAAAATATGCAGTCCTAAATTTTTCTGAAAAAATTTATTATTTCCGTTTAATTTCTGTAAATGAAACAGCTTCTGTTCATAAAGTTATGGCCAAATAGTACAGTGATACTCACTATTTAGAACATTATTCACATTATTATTCTTTTTTTTTTTTTTTTTTTTTGTAGAGACAGAGTCTCACTTTACTGCCCTTGGTAGAGTGCCGTGGCATCACACAGCTCACAGCAACTTCCAGCTCTTGGTCTTATGTGATTCTCTTGCCTCAGCCTCCCGAGCAGCTGGGACTACAGGCACCCGCCACAAGGCCCGGCTATTTTTTTGTTGCAGTTTGGCTGGGGCTGGGTTTGAACCCACCACCCTCGGTATATGGGGCCGGCGCCCTAGTCACTGAGCCACAGGCGCCGCCCCACATTATTATTCTAAACAGAGAAATAGCTGTGAGTTGCTACTTATGTCTAGATCTTCCAACGACTTACCACTGCCTTGAATCCAAGTTCCTAAGTTCTCTAAGTAGCTTTTCATTTTTCTTCAGGAGATGAAAACTCCTCCTAAATGGAGAGATTTATAAACACTTTCATCACCTTTGCAGTGAATGACATGACAGTTCCGGAAATACTTTCCATTCTACTCATGCAACTTTTAAACTTTTCCTGCCTTTTCACACTTCTAACACAAAGAAGAATAGACCCTAAAAAAAATGTAAAGAATATATGTCATTATTTCTAATAGGCCCGTACATATTTCTGCTAGTGGATCATTATCTATTGACCACTCAATCTTCCCTTGCAGAAGCTGTGTGCTTCCCAAACTCGTATTCAGAAAAATGGATGAAAGTACTTGCAGGTTCCTTCTCAAGAGTTTCATAAAAATATATGAGAAAACTGTACCTCATGAGAAATAAAATATTTACAAAGTCTAAATCATTACCAAGTAAGCAAGTGTAATTCAGATGGAATGTGCTTGCTTTCTTATTTCATATTATATCTGTTTTTTATACTAGAAAGCAATGTATAAATTTTACCAAATCTGTTCTATGGGTGCTAAATAAGTATACATTATTTTGATGAAATAAATGTGGCAAAATATATTTTCTCAACTTAATTTTTCCCAAGAGACAATATATAGATGATTCTATAGCAAAAGAAAATAGAATACATGTTCAAGCCATTCTCTTGCCTCAGCCTCCCAAGTCGGTGTGACTACAGGTGTCCACAACTACACTCAGCTTATTTTTTTCTGTTTTTAGTAGAGATGGGGTCTCACTCTTGTTCAGGCTGGTCTCAGCCTCCTGAGCTCAAATGATCCTCCTGCCTCAGCCTCCCATAGAGCCAGTGTGCCTGGCCTATTTTATAAAGTTTTAATAAGGTTTTATAATATGCGTAAGAAAATAAAATAGTAAAAAAAAAAAAATGATTCTTTTTGACTGATCCTGAATCTTAAGTTAATTTCCCTGCTTCAAACCAGAAATGATCATATTACAGCTGGTCGAAAGTTGTTAAGCTTATGTGAAAGTGGAGAAAATAAGATCTTTTTTTTTTGGAGACAGAGAGCCTCAAGCTGTCGCCTTAGGTAGAGTGCTGTGGCATCACAGCTCACAGCAACCTCCAACTCCTGGGCTTAAGCAATTCTCTTGCCTCAGCCTCCTACGTAGCTGGGACTATAGGTGCCCGCCACAACGCCTGGCTATTTTTTGATTGTACTTGTCATTGTTGTTTGGCAGGCCTGGGCTGGATTTGAACTCACCAACTCTGGTGTATGTGGCTGGCGCCTTAGCCGCTTCAGCCACAGGTGCCAAGCCGATAAGATCTTTTCTTGATCATATGAACTATAATTCCTAAGTCAGACAGCTCTAGTAGTCATTACAGAAATGTTAATAATTTACTAGATTAAATTATTTTATATTCCTTTGAATCCCAACACAACTTAGCAAAATGAAAAGAAAGAATGAGAGAAAGAGAGAGGGAGGAAGGAAAGAATAAAGGGAGGTAGAGAAGGAGGGGAGGGGGAAAGGAGGGGGAGAAATAAATAAATAAATAAATCAGCCTACTAATGGTAGATAAAATTTAGTGAGGAGGCGGGGCATGGTGGCTCAGGCCTAAAGCAGGAGGATTACCTAAGGCTAGGAATTCAAGATCAGCCTGAGAAACAGTAAGACTACAAAAAATAAGATAGATTAGCCAGGTGTGGTGGTGCATACAGGTAATCCCAGCTACTCAGGAGGCTAAAGCAGGAGGACTGCTGGAGCCCAGGATTTGGAGGATGCAATGTGCCACTGCACTCCAGCCTGGGCAAAAGAGCAAGACTCTGTGTCCTCCCCTTCCCCTGCACCCTGAAAATAATTAGTGAGGAAAAAAGCAGAGACTAAAATACTTGATCAAAAGAAGATTAAGACGAAACTTTTAAGAAAAGGAAACATTTCTTTTATGCTTACCGTTTGTCCCAGGAATTCATTCCCAATATACTAAGCAGCAATCTGCAGTAATAAAATGCTGACTGAGGTTTTTGAGGTGTCGGTTCATCTTGTTCCACAGCTTTCATGTTTAAGTCATTAAAGTGCTTCTCAACAAATTCTTTTTCTTCTGTATATTGCTTAAGGATAGCATTAATAACATCATTTTCCTGTTTTTCAGAAATGCATACAGGTTGTGGAGCCGGAATATTAAGGGAGATTCCAGTTCTCTGTAAGCATTCAGGACTAGTAACACCCAAATACTGCAATAGCTCATCAAGAGCATCTTCTTCATCTCTTATTGTATCCCACGTTGGTACGGTTTCTCTAAATCTTTTAAACTGGAGGGCAAGTCCATCTTTTGCTATCATATCTTCTAAGCACTCATTAGATGGTGGAGGCTCTTCTGGCTTCTCTTGGTGAGATAATGAAAGTATGAAAGACGTAGGTTCTGACGAGCCACTTACAGGAGGTGGTCCATACAGTATGGCGGAATCCCACGAATATTTCCCAGAGAGATCACGTACTATGATTCTGACGTTTGAATTGGCTGATGCAAGGCCAGCAGATAAACCTCCTCCAGGCATATTCTCTTCGGATCTGATCTGGATACAGGAAACTAAGGTTGTATTGTTTAACACAAAGAACTGGATATTTGGACTCTCAAAGAGTTCCGGAGAAAGTTCAGTACTTTCACTGTAATGATTGTCATGATTTTCACACACCTGACTTGTTAACATAGCAGGACCACCACTCATTGGATAATGGCCCAAGTGATTTACCAGATGTGTAATAACAGTGCGGGCTGCTATAGAGATTAATCCTTGTTGCATTTGAGTTTTCACTGGAAATAAAAAGTACAAACCAGTGGGAACACTGTTGCCTCCTAGGAAGTCATAAATCAATGAAACATTAGACAAAAAACAAAAAATCATAATCAAACATTTGAGCAAATATTAGTATTTCCAATTTAGATTCTGTATTTTAGGAATGATGGTAAAAGAGAAAAGGGAAGAAAACTATTCTTTGATGAAGTTTTATTTTAGAAGCTATTTTTGAAATTTTTGCTAATGGATCCATAATTTAAACAAAAGTCTTTAAGTGTATATCACTTTCAAAGAATCAAAAGTATTTATAAATTAATCACATGAAATCCATAAACACACAGATTAAAACGCCATAAAATCTATCCAATGGATAAGTTTCTATCTTGTAAATAAGATTCCAGATTCAGAGACGTAGTTTGCAGCATGATTTAAATGTCGTTTAATTCTGGCTTTTACTAATGAATGGGAGTATTTCAGGAAAAAAAGTGACATTCCAACTTAACTTTAGGAATCACTATCAGTTTAAACAGCAAGTCAGTTTGGCCATTACCTATATATACCAAGGAAATTTTATTTTAAAAATATTTGATAAGGCCGTTTATTTATGTTTTTCTAAAATATTCTTTTTTTTTGAGACAAGAGTCTCACTATGTTGCCCTTGGTAGAGTGCCGTTGCATCACGGCTCACAGCAACCTCAAACTCTTGGGCTTAAGCGATTCTCTTGCCTCAGCCTCCCAAGTCGCTGGGACTACAGGTGTCCACCACAACACCCAGCTATTTTTTGTTGCAGTTGTCATTGTTGGTTAGCTGGCCTGGGCCAGGTTCGAACCCGCCAACTTCGGTGTATGTGGCTAGCACCATAACCCCTGTGCTACAGGTGCTGAGCCTCTAAAACATTCTTCAGGGTCAGTGTGATGTAGTCTAGCAGTTAGTTGTATGCAGTTTTTTTTTCCTTCCTTAAGCACATTAGGGAAAGTAAACAGTTAAGAAGCATATCCATATGAGTAACTTAAAAAATCATAAGGAACAGTTAAAAGAGAAAACTAAAGAACACAGTAGTTTAAGAGGCCTAGAAAGACAAGATGCCTAATGTCAGAATCTGAAGAAGGAAAAGGGAGGGAAAGAGAGAAGGATGACAGAGCACACAGAAAGAGTAAAAGGAGGAAGGAAAAGAGACCAATAGCTTGTTAAAGTCAACTATTAATGCCAGAATGTTTCTAAGGAGGACTGATAGGAAAGCTAGCTCTGGACTGAGAAGTAAGGACAAATATTGATAGGTTATCTTGATATTTTTCATGTAAGAGGAATAAGGAACATTGTCATTGGTAAAGAAGCAGTAGTCATTCACATTAGATGAGAATGTTTAGTTGTGTGTGTGAGAGTGTGTCTGTATAGCCACAACATTCTACTTAGTTTTAGATATAATGACACAGTGATTGTTTTTCTGTATTGTTCTACCACAGTCATAGAGTGATCTTTTCTGAGTATTATTTATAGTATCTGAAAATTAATTAGTTAAGAATTTTAGAGCCTAGCTGCCAGAAAAAAATATGGATTTTTAAGAATAAATACAGATTTAAGAATGCCCTGATTTACATATAATAAATTTCCCCAATTTTAAATGTGTAGTTTGATGAATTTTGGTAATGGTAGTACAATTGTGTAACACCAACATAATCAATATAGAAAAATTCCTCCACAAAAAGGATAATTTAGTAAATGTGGAATGTAAATGTCTTAGCACAATAACTAAGAAAATGCCAGGAAGGCTATGTTAACCAGTGTGATGAAAATGTGTCAAACGGTCTATGAAACTAGTGTATGATGCCCCATGATCACATTAATGTACACAGCTATGATTTAATAAAAAAACAAAAAAAACACAATACTTCAATAAATCCAACTTTTTTTTTTTTTTTTTTTTTTTTGTAGAGACAGAGTCTCACTTTATGGCCCTCGGTAGAGTGCCGTGGCCTCACACAGCTCACAGCAACCTCCAACTCCTGGGCTTAAGCGATTCTCTTGCCTCAGCCTCCCGAGCAGCTGGGACCACAGGTACTCGCCACAATTCCCGGCTATTTTTTGGTTGCAGTTTGGCAGGGGCCGGGTTTGAACCCGCCACCCTCGGTATATGGGGCCGGCGCCCTACCGACTGAGCCACAGGCGCCGCCCAATAAATCCAACTTTTTAAAAAGCAGACTAGCTTGTACACCGCTGGCATGACTATTTAAAGAGGTAAGAATGAAGAACAGTGTTGTAGTTTCAAGACTATGGCCCTCAAGATTCAGAACCAATACTACTGGGTACAGGAAAAGAGTAAGTAACCAACCAGCTCCCATGCTGTTAATACCAATAATAGCTTTCCCAACAGTTTTCTTTGAGGTTAGGCTGATATTAAAACATCACTGAGTATCACAATTTTAATCTTCCACAACCAATCAAGTTATAACTACAGACATGTAAATACATGCATATAAACATTTCTTTGTTTACTTAAAAAGTTTCAATTGTATCAACATTTTAAAAATGATGTTTATGGGTCGCTCTGAGAATGAGCCATTCAACACTAGAAATTAACACTAAATGATAAACCTTAACCCACCATTTCCAAGAATGTAAGCAAAGTAAAACGGTGTGTGTCACTTGATAATGAGAAACAAAGAGGGTACTTGAATCTAGTGTCTACTTTCCCTTGTCTAATTACAACTTAGAATATAATGAATGTTCACACTACAAGGGGATAATCCAGTTAGTACTCCTCATTTTGTGTATGAGGATGAATGGGCTCACGAAGTGAAGTGATTTGCCTGCCACAGGAGAACATACACATTAGGACTGGTCTTTCCTGTCCCAGCTCAGTGTTACTTTCCCCTTTACGACAATCCATATTTTTCTCTTTTGTTAAACTGCCTTTTTGTGTCAAATGAAAAGAATGATTTCAAAATTTATTTTTTCTGTGTGTAAGAACCTCAAAAAAGTATTATTTAGCATAAATTACTAATTAAAAAGACAAAGATCAATTGGAAAAGCTCACTTAGATAAGATTAAATCACATTTTAAATGGCAAAGAAAAAAGACAACTAATGATTTTTAAAATCTTGAAGTTGGAAAAAAATTTTTCTGTTCTTTACTCTGCCTTTCTTCCTTTTTAATGATATACTTAAATAGCTGACTTAGTCTAAGTGGTGAATGTTCCTTGCAGAGCAAAGAAGTTTACTTTCTGATGAAGGGAAAAGAAAAATGATTTCTGATGATTAAAGAAAAACAATCACTGGCTTGGTGCCTGTAGCTCAGTGAGTAGGACAGCGGCCACATACACCGTAGCTGGCGGGTTTGAGCCTGGCCAGGGCCTTTAAACAACAATGACAACTGCAAACAAAAAATAGCCAGCATTGTGGCAGGCGCCTGTAGTCCCAGCTACTTGGAGGCTGAGGCAAGAGAATCGCTTAAGCCCAAGAGTTTGAGGTTGCTGTGAGCTGTGACGCCACAGCACTCTACCGAGGGCGACATAGTCAGACTCTGTGTCAAAAAAATAAAAAAGAAAAACAACCACAGAAAAGAAAGGAATCCCTGACTTTGGCTTGCTCTGTGATCACTTAAACATTATATAAAACTCCTTAAAATCCAGTTCTTCTGTCAAGAAAAAAATCTACATTTCTTTCAGTAAGAAAAAATATACTTATTTGTAAAGGTAAATTAAAAAATCATATACAAAGCTGGATATGACAAAGACAATATAGAACATTCACTTTCGAGAGCACTATAAGTCACAGGTCCTCTGAGTTCCTTTTTCAAACTTGGTTATTAATAAACCCCAATACAGAGCCAGCTCTTTCCCTAAAACATAAAAATCCAAGCACTGGTAGTAGTACATCCCATACGTCCTCTTCCCAAAGGGAGAGATCATGGGATTTGATCACAAATATGTCATAATTAACACTGAAAACGTGGAAAGAATAAATTAAGATTTCAGATGTAAGTAAAAACAACTTCTTAACTTATTTTTCTAAATTCAGGGTATATGACAGAAATGGTCCAAATTTTTAGCTGTAAAACATACATCTCTCTCTTCTACTTATCTACTAGCATATAAAGATACAAAATTCTCTAATTTAAAAAATCAAAATGAAATTCTAAAATAACCAGCCGAGTAAGAAAATGCAAAATGAAGATATCGATGCTTCTTAGGTTTTGTGTAACTAGCATTCATTTAAATAAGTCTATTCAGGGTTGTCTTTTCAGATTGTCAGATTAAACAAACCCTACAACATTTGCAGCAAACCCGTAATTACAGATTATTATGTCATACAAAAGCAGCAAGACATAAAAAGCTGCTGCAATTCATTGTACTGTAATAGAGCATGCAGAGAAAGTTAATTTTGGCAAATGCTTTAAATATTAGCTTTGCATAATATGTATATATGAGACTATAATTAGGACAGAATGAATCCTTTGGAGCCTCTTTTCACTCTGACCCAGCAAATGATGACTTTTTGCTAATAAGACTACTGCCATTTGACTAAAAGCCAACTTCACTACCTTGCGTTATTCTTTAGTAAATTTAATAATTACAACTACTCCTGCCAACAGTTCTCAAATCAGACTTGTTGAATCCAATACTGAGCTTATTAGAGACGCTATGTTTAGAATTCTTTGGCCAAAAAAGTACTTGAAGATGATGAAGCATGCCTTAGACAAGGGTACAATGATCATTTTCACCACATTAAAAAACTCCCACAGCACATAGTCACTACAGACCAAAAAATCACCTGCTGTTATCTCATAGCTATTCCTAAAAGGTTTTGCATTCACTAAAAGGTTTTGCATTCACCTGGTCCTTACCATCTTTAAGGCAAGCCAAAGGAAATAAAATACTATATTCAGAGAATAGTATTACTATTGTTCAGTATTTGGTGTCAATATTAAGCTCATCTATTTACATCTTCTCCTTTGCTTCTTTTATAGTGACTGATACTGGTACAGTAAATTTTATATGAAATACAAAATTAAAACTTTCTTTTACATAAGTAAACACTATGTATTACTCTATTCAAGAAATACTATAATATCTTGAATCAAAACTTTATTATATTATACCTCAAACATGCAAAGAGCAACTAATACTTTCATGCAACTGTGTTAAGTAAAATAAGCACTCTATTTTACTATGCCAAATAAGAGATAATTTTAAGTTGTCTATATAAATTATCTAATTTTTTTGACATATTATACTGCTTAGCCTCTTTTATATCTAAGCAACAATTTGAATCTTATATTCCTATTTCACCTATGTATTGGTGTTCTAGATAAACCATTTGTATCTTATGGTCAACCTAAAACTTCAGCCCCACTTTCTTGACCTCTGTCCTATCTTCACTTTCATTGTATGCCATCAATCCATTATCGTGGTCACATCCTAGATGTTTCATTCATTTGTTACTAGTCTTCCTGTAAAAAATGAAACTTTTCCTTAACAGTCTACCCTTTGACCACTTCCTAATGTACAGTGATTTCCCAATCAGAATTTGTAGAGTCCTTGGGAAGGGCCCTTGAACACGAAAGAAGTCTGTAGGATCCCAGGCCTCTACCATGCTGAAACTCTTACCTGTAAGTTTTATAAACAAGGCTTCTTTACAAAATTTCCTGAAAGAGGTTTTGCCACCTAAATTGTTCTAAAAACTATTGTCCTAATATATTGATGCTTTCAGGGGTTCTCAATGGTGGCTACATATTAGTCACAAGCAGAGCTTTTATAAACCCAAATAATCCCAAATGAATATATAAAAATCTCTACAGACAGGATACAGAATCAGTATTCCAATGTCCAGCCAAAGCTGAAAACAATTGCTTTAATTTATTATCAAAAACATCTACTTTCTGACTCTCAGATTACTCTATTTTCTTCCAATTTATTGCTACTTCCTGACCGTACCAAGGTAAGTTCAATCATTACCAAGGTTAGGTTCCACAGCTAAACTAACATTCTGTAATCTATAGTTCCCTTGTATTTCTGCCATACTCATCTTAGTGTTGGTTGGTGCAAACAAAACTTTGTGGTTTCTGTTTTGAACTGAGCCCTCAAGAACTTCTGCCAAATTTCTCAATTACTTAATACCTTGAATCTTCCTCTTCTGATGGTCAAAAAGAAGGGCTAATCTTAGCACCTCTGCTTTCCAGCTCCTCCTCTCTGGGACTTCACTTTACCCCTCTCACTTACTTCCTTCTCAGCTTATAAATAAGTTCAACTCTCTCTATCCTTAAAGCTCCTTATCTTGGAATCCTCCTTTAGCTTACCTGTTATATTGCCTTTTTTCTTTATTTCCTTTTTTTTCTCTTTTAAACACAGTCAAGGGGCTGGGCATGGTGGCTCATACCTATAATTCCTAGCCCTCTGGGAGGCTAAAGCAGGATTGCTTGAGCTCAGGAATTTGAGACCAGCCTGAGCAAGAGTGAGATCCTGTCTCTACTAAAAATAGAAAGATTATCCAGGCATGGTGGCACACACGTGTAGTCCCAGCTACTTGGGAGGCTGAGGCAAGAGGATCTTTAAGACCAAGAGATTGAGGTTGCTGTGAGCTATGATAATGCCACAGCGCTTTACGCAGGGCGACAAGAGTGAGACTTTGTCTTAAAAAACAAAAATGAAAACACAGTCAAGCTTCTTTAAAGAGCACCATCCATTGGACGACTCTACTCCCTATTTTCTGCTTGTTCCTCAACCCACAGCAATCTGCTTCTACCTACTACTTCTCTGCTGAAACTAACACAGACATCTTTGTCAGTCCCTTTATACTTGACCTCTATATCAAACCTGGAAGCTTTTTCCTATCTTGGTTTCTGAGAAATTACATTCTCTCTTGCTTTTCCTTCCTTTTCAACTTTTTCTTTCTCAGAACCAATATATGTAAACACATATTCCTAACAAAGACCTCTTTAAGATCTAAATCTGTATATACAACTAATTACACACTGGATATCTTCACATAAATGTCCAAAAGTCCCCTCAATCTAAACTATTTCCAACTGCCCTACTCATTTTCCATTCAAAATCTGTACTTTCTCTAATATTCTCACTCTTAGTTTGAAGAAAATCTAACCCATCCCCAAGTCGGAATCTAACCAGTGAGAAACCTCCTTTAGATTCTCACCTATTACAAAAGCTTATTGACTTTACTTCCTAAATATTTCTCAACTCTCTTCTTCCTTTCCATTCCTACTACCATTCTTCAGTAACTAACTAAAAAAACTTAGTTTAGGCCTTCAGCAACTCTTGCTTGGCCTACTGCTACAGCCTCAGGATTGGTCTGTGTTAATTGATCAAATCAATCTAATACACAAGGAATCAGTAAGCTTTTTCTGTTAAGGGCCAGATAATAAGTATTTTTGGTTTTGTGGGCCACATGATCTTTACTGCCACTCAAGACTGTATTGTTACACCAAAGCAGCCATAATGATACAATATGGCTAAATCCCAATAAAACTACTAATAAAAATAGTTGGCAGGTATTGGTCATAATTTGCTAGCTCCTATAAAATGCTATTGTCAAAAGTGCTTTTAATACTAATTTAATCATTTATCTACCCTTCGGTAGTTGCTGGGATAGTTGCTGGTAGTTCCTCTGGGATCTCTCTGTATCTTGCGTATACTTCTATTTTTATACTCACAATGTTATTTGCTTGTATCTTTTTCTTGCATCAGGAGAGTAAACTCTGAATGCAAAAACCATGTAGCTTTAAAAAAAGTTATTGTGTTTACTATTACTAAAGACTGCTCAAAGGGCTTTCAATATATTATTTTACTTACTCAAAACAATCCTATGTGAGAACTAGTATCATTATTTGCCTTTTACAAATAATTGCTCAACAATTAAGAGTCAAAATTCAATACCAGGTTTGTCAGATTTCAAAGCTAAATTTCTTATTCTATATAAATCCTATGATGTATAAAATAAAATTATCAAATATCAGTAACTGTGTATATGAAGTTATTTCTCAAGCTAAAAATGAACTTGTGCTACAATATACATGGTTAGATAAACAAAGTAGGACTTATTCCTTTTCTCCATTATTTCCATTCATGCCCTCAAATCATACCTTGAGAGAACCCAAGCAACAATACTGTACTGAAGAGAATTCATTTTACCTTCTGTTACTGGTTGGAGTTTAGAAGATCGTTCTGAATCAGGAGAGTGTAGAGGTTCAGGCTCTTTTAGACTTTCCAAATGCATAAAAGGATCATAATCTACAGAGGCCAAATCAGAAAGGCTTATTGGAAAATACCTTGGGTTGCTAAAACACTGAGCTCCATAAACACACCCATGTAAAACCTGAAAATACAGGAGAAAAGAAAATGCCAAGTTTTACTTTTAAATAAAAATAAGCCAACAAAGCTAAATATCTCAAAGAATTCAAATTAGATCTCCCATTTGATCCTGTAATCTCACTACTAGGCATTACTCAGAAGAAAAAAAAATCATTTTATCATAAGGACATTTGCAGTAGACTATTTATTGCAGTTCAATTTACAATCAACAAAATGTAGAAACAACCTAAATACCCACCTATCCAGGAATAGATGAACAAGCTGTGGTATGTGTATACCATGGAATACTATTCAGCCATTAAAAAAGATGGAGACTTGGCTCTGTGCCTGTAGCTCAACATCTAGGGCACTGGCCACATTTAACCTGGCCCGGGCCTGCCAAACAACAATAACTACAACAACAAAAAAATAGCCGGGCGTTGTGGCAGGTGTCTGTAGTCCCACCTACTTAGAAGGTTGAGGCAAAAGAATCGCTTAAGCCCAAGAATTTGAGGTTGCTGTGAGCTGTGACGCCACAACACTCTACCGAGGGTGTCATGGTGAGACTCCATCTCAAAAAAAAACAAAAAACAAATAAAAAAGATGGAGACTTTATATCTTTTGTATTAACCTGGATAGAGTTGGAATGAATTTTTCTTTATAAAGTATCACAAGAATGGAGAAGCAAGAATCCACTGTAACCTAATTCATTGTACCCTCAATTAACCTGAAACAACAACAACAAAAAGTCAACTGGTAACACAAGGGCAAAATTTTTAAATATTTTAGAACTTAGCTCTTCAATCAAGGTAAAATTTAAGACCTTTAAAAAAGAATACGCAAAATTTCACTAATCATTCTCATATTGAACAAAAATTTGACTCCTCTCAAAATTTAGCAATGAAACCAGTGTCTTGTAGGAAGTGCTTTTAAATTACCTTTAGGTACTCTAAGCTATATCACATTCTTAGAAAATATCTAGCTCTAAAACAATGAAAATATTATACTAAGAAATTGTTAGTTTTTACATCTTAAAGACTCTTGGCTATCAAATAGACAATATAGCAAGGAAATTTACCTTATAGATGCAATTGAGGACAGATTTTTCTGTTTTATCATTTTCTGCTCCTGTAGCATGAACTGGTTGGAGCAGTGTCTTTAGAGGTAAGGCCATGATCCAGTCCAAAAGGCAGAGAAGTAAAGATACCACCAACTGTAAAAACAACAACAAAATCATTACAATGGTAAACTCACAAAATAGGAGCTTTTCAATACATAATAATATACCTTCCTATTCTTGAGTTTGCAAACTTACTTCAAAACCATCAACCCTAAGTTCCACTATTAATATTTACCTAACTGATTTTAAGATGCTGGATATGAACACTAATGTGGGCTTCCCTCGTGTTTCAGGGCAAGCACAATGAAACATTTAAGCATAATAAAAACAGGACTGTTAAAATTATTTTAAATTGGTGGCGCCTGTGGCTCAATGAGTAGGGCGCCGGCCCCATATGCTGAGGGTGGCGGGTTCAAACCCAGCCCCGGCCAAACTGCAACAAAAAAATAGCCGGGCGTTGTGGCGGGCGCCTGTAGTCCCGGCTGCTCGGGAGGCTGAGGCAAGAGAATCGCCTAAGCCCAAGAGTTAGAGGTTGCTGTGAGCCGTGTGATGCCATGGCACTCTATCTGAGGGCGGTACAGTGAGACTCTGTCTCTACAAAAAAAAAAAAAATTATTTTAAATTAATGTGAAAACACCAAGCTTAAAAGACAGCAGATATCAAATAACTATACTTATTTAGTTGCACAAGGAAAAGAACACAAAAGGAAAGTTTTAGTCCATGTGTATTATTATTATTATTATTTTTTTTTTGTAGAGACAGAGTCTCACTTTATGGCCCTCGGTAGAATGCCATGGCATCACACAGCTCACAGCAACCTCCAACTCCTGGGCTTAAGCGATTCTCTTGCCTCAGCCTCCCGAGCAGCTGGGACTACAGGCGCCTGCCACAACGCCCAGCTATTTTTTGGTTGCAGTTCAGCCGGGGCCGGGTTTGAACCCGCCACCCTCGGTATATGGTGCCTGCGCCTTACCGACTGAGCCACAGGTGCCGCCCCCATGTGTATTATTTAACAAGTCTTCACTGACTATCCTACCAGAAAGTACTTTTTGAAACTGTCACTTATTTTACATCTGAAATTTTTTTATCGGACACTTTCAAACTAATGGATGCTACAAACAGAACACTTTTATCCAAAATACAGAGTAAAATAGCAGCATCCATTTTATTAAATAAAGAATTACAATTTATGCCAAAGTGATAACTAAGTAGCAGTAAGAGATCTGCTGATCTTTAGAATTAAGAATAAATTCTCCAACTCAAGGAGCAATTTTGGTCTAAAATTCCTAGCACATCCTCAAAAAAATAAAAATAATTAAAAAACCCAATAAAATCTCACAAAACTCACACTCTTTGTACAACCAGAAGACCAAGAACATCCAATTATCTCTAAGTAGAAAAATACATAAGCAAATCCCAGGAGACTGTTCCCCATCCTCCCATTACAGGCTTTCATGAAGAGTAAGGGAAGTTTGGAAAAAACTGTGAAGGAGAAAAGATGGGAACTAGCTATAACCTAAGATTAATCTAAAACTTAAGCAGAAAGAAAAAGTCCATGCTAAGTGTGAGAATACTAAGTGTTCTAAAAGGCAAGACATAGGAAAGATAATGCTTAGGGGAAAAGAATGTTGAAAGGAAATGAAGATAGATCCTGTGGAAACATGGAGTGAAAAGAAAAAGCAAAACATGAAATGTCGGATCCTGTGAAACTTAAAAAAAATTTTAATTTTTTAAATTTAATTTTTTAAAACCACAATACTTAAATGGCCAGAAGAGGGAGCTCTTGAAATAGGAATCTTGTAAACCACCCCAAGCTACAAAAATACCTAGGCAGTTTTAAACTATACAAAACTACCATAAAAACAAAACAAAGGTCAGTGCAGTGGCTCATGCCTGTAATCCTAGCACTTTGGGAGGCCAGGATGGGAGAATTATTTGGGGCTAGGGAGTTTGAGACAAGCATGAGTAATACAGTGATACCTGGTCTCTTAATAAACAAAAGAAAAATCAGCTGGGCATAGTGGTACATGCCTGTAGTCCGAGTTTTCAGGAGGCTAAGGGAAGCTCTATAGAGACACTATTGTATTCCAGCCTGGGCAACAGAGACTCACTTTCTTACTCTCTGTCTCATTGCAATTGTAAACTCACAAAATAAGAGCTTTTTAATACACAATAGTGCACCTTCTCATTCTTGAGTTTGCAAATTTATTTCAGAAACAATGTAAAAATATATAGGCACAAATTTAGTCACTGCAGCACTGTTTGTAACTGCAAAACTGAAAACACTATATATGTCATACATAGGAGAGTGAATAACTACAGAACTATGGAATACCCACACACTCTCTCTCATTCACTCACACACATGCACACACACACCAACCAGAGAACCTAAGCAATTCAACTTCTGGAAATTTTTTCCCCCCAAAACCAATTGTGAAGCCCAAGAAAAATGTAACACAACATTCTAAATACTCTGAATTAAATATTTTCAAACAAGCATTTAGAGATATTTGGGTGAGGACACCTTAAATCAGAAACTAACAAAAGAAAAAGACCAAGGAAGACAGAATTGATTCAAGCCAGGAAAAAAAAGACAAAATCTTACTAGAAATGAAGACTGAGGCGGCGCCTGTGGCTCAAGGAGTAGGGCGCCAGTCCCATATGCCGGAGGTGGCGGGTTCAAACCCAGCCCCGGCCAAAAAAATCACAAAAAAAAAATAAAGAAATAAAGAAATGAAGACTGAGTTGTAAGATGCTTAAGAAAGAAAAAACTTGGAAAAAAAAAAAAACTTAGCAAGGGTCAATGAAACAATTATGAGAATAAAAATGAGATAAAAAGTTAAAAAGTATCAGAGAGAAAGTGGTTAAAATGAAGGATAGAAAAAGAATACTCACTTTATATATAGTTCTAGTCCCTGAAGATATAACAATTTAACAAAAAAAACCTTAAAGAAATAAAAGATCTGAATCTACATGTTGAAAAGGCCTAATAGATGCCAGGACAAACTGACCTGCACACATCCTGGTAAAATGTCAAAAGTTAAGACTTAAAAGAAATTTTCAGTGCCTCTAAGGAAAAAGATACAATAATTTCCATGGGCAAGAAAATAAGACTGGGGGTGGCACCCATAGTTCAGTGCGTAGGGCACTGGCCACGTACACCAAGGTTGGTGGGTTCAAACCTGGCCCAAACCAGCTAAAACAACAATGGCAACAAAAAATAGCCAGGCGTTGTGGAAGGCCCCTGTCCTCCCAGCTACTTGGGAGTTGAGGAAAGAGAATTGCTAAGCCCAAGAATTTGAGGTTTCTGTGAGCTGTGACACCACAGCACTCTATAGAGGGTGACATAGTGAGAATCTGTCTCAAAAAAAAAAAAAAAAAAAACCTTTTCCATAACGCTCCCTAAAATGAAACAAAAACTACCATAAAAGGCAAACTTTAAAAAGGGAAAAAATACCTACAACATATATCCTAGCTAAGGAGCTAAAATCCCTAACATATAGCCATAGAGAGATAAAAACCACAAACCTAATATAAAATATAAAAAGACATAAAGAAAATTCAAAAAATGTTTTAAAAGTAAAAAACTAGGCCATTACTAAATATGAGATGTTCAACCTCACTTACAAAGGGAGATAAAGAGAAACTACACAGAGATACCACTGTGTGCTTAGCAAATTGCCAAAAATTAAAATATACGACAAGCTGTGTGAAGAGGCTCTGGGGAAACACTCTCACAGTCACTGATAGAAAGCACAGTATTTTACAAAATTATGTTTCTGCTTGCCTTTTAACCCATCATCAATTCCATTTCTAGGAATAGACCCTGAAAGTACACTCCAATGATGTAAAAATTTATAGGCACAAAATTAGTCACTGCTGGCTCGGCGCCTGTAGCTCAATGGTTGAAGCGCCGGCCACATACACCAGGACTGCTGGGTTTGAACCCAGCCCAGGCCTGCTTGACAACAATGACAACTGCAATAAAAAATAGCTGGGCATTGTGGTGAGCACCTGTAGTCCCAGCTACTTGGGGGGCTGAGGCAAGAGAATCGCTTAAGCCCATGAGTTGGAGGTTGCTGTGAGCTGTGACACCACAGAACTCTAACAAAGGTGACACAGTTAAACTCTGTCTCAAAAAAGAAAAAATTAGTCACTGCAGTACTGTTTATAACTGCAAAACTCTGAAAACAACCTATATGCCATACATAGGAGAGTGGCTGAATGAACTATGGAACTATGGAACACCCACACAATGGAGTACTAATACTACCCAGCTAAAAAAATGAAGATTGCAATGAATTTATGTATCATGGAATTCTAGGTCAGATGAAAAATCTATAGTACCAAACACAATCTAGACTAGACTATGTAGAATATGCTTGTGTAACAAATAAGGAGAAAAAGATGTACACACGCACGTATCTGCTTATTTGTGCAAAAATAAACCTAGGATAGGTGAACCATAGCCTAAGAAAATAAACAAACAACAGAGATCTGCTTATTTGTGCAAAATAAAACCTAGGATAGATGAACCATAGCCTAAGAAAATAAACAAACAACAGAGATGGAGAGAAAACCCTAAAACTTCATATAAACAGAAGAAACTGAACTGAATCATATTTCAAATAAATTATATAACCACATTGAAGTAGCAAAGGGGAAGTAACTCAAGTAACTTACAAAAACATTTTTTAAAATTTTATATTTTCTTGGTAAAGATGAAAAGAACTCCAAGCTATACAGAGGCATTAAGTGAATTCTAAAACTTTTTTCCCCTAGAAATGCACAAAGAAGTAAATTCATTTTAGATAAATAATAGATATGGGAGCTACATTTTCCATTGTTGGAGCAAAGAGTTAAAAATAAGAAAAAGGGGGAATGGGGTGGCGCCTGTGGCTCAACGGGTAGGGCGCCGGTCCCATATGCCGGAGGTGGCGGGTTCAAGCCCAGCCCCGGCCAAAAATAAAAAAAAAAAAAAGAAAAAGAAAAAGGGGGAATGATAAACTAAACCTCCTCATAGTGTTGGATTAGAATTGGAGGGGTCGATATAAACTCAAAGTTTTTAACAGATATAGTTAGATATTATGTTTGCTTCAATTGCTATAACAAATACCACACACTGAGTGGCTTAAACAGTAGAAATTTATTTCTCACAGTACTGAAGGCTGGAAAACCCAAGATCAAGGTGCCAGCCAATTCAGTATTTGGTGAGGGCCCATTTTCCAGCATAGACTCCCTGGCTGTAGCTTAATATGGTAGAGAAAGTTCATCTTTCTTCTTATAAAGGTACTAATTTCATTCATGAAGACTCTATCTTCATGACAGAGATCTCATTACCTCTCTAACGCCCCACCTCCAAGTACCACTCTATTGGAGTTAGGACTTCACATACGAACTTTGGGAGGGACACAAACTTGTCATAGTCCACAGCAGATAAAGAAATATGTATGTGTGTGTGGGTACATCCATTATCTATTTCATGATTCTATCTCCTGAAAAGTGTGCATCTAGTTCTTATGTCCTGATTTTTAAATACCATTTACCATTCAATGGAAGAGAAAGAAGTCCTTTCTCCAAGGACTTCTGGACTTCTTACCAGAAGTCCTTGGAGAAAAGGCCAATTCCAGGGCTGGGGTAGGGAAAGTACAAGATGAATTTGAAAAATCTTGTGGCGACAGAAATTCAGAGTATGCCCAAAGAAAATTGTGATTTATCAAAAAAGAAAAGAAGCCACTTTGAAGGGGCTCCCATTGGCTAAATCTAAGACATTTTGAGCATCAAAATAAATATTGGTAACAAAAAGTGAAGGATTACCAACCTTGCATGAAATGAGAATCTTGAGCTCACTGAAATTAGATGAACAGGAAAGAAGGAAAAGCCCTTCCTTACAATGGAAAACTAACTAATACAGAAGGAATGATGGAAATAGGAAAATCAGTATAACAAAAAACAAGAACTGATTCTGTTAGGAGTCATGGGTGGTTAGCAAAACCAGTTAGCAAGAGCTTAAGGAGTATACATATTTATATGGTAGAGCCTCAATATATCTTCCTACAAACACTTATTAATTGAAATGGGCTAAATAGTAGCTTTCCAGTGAAAACATTTGGCAAATACCATCTTAATCAGATGATTAAAGTGAGCACCAATCAGTAAGGAGACAAACTTACATCTGTGCCACCTGATATGATGTACTAACAGGGGCACAAAAGCTTCCAAGGCATTCCTGCCAAATACATAATTTAATCTAATAATTAAAAAATATTACTAATCTTTTTTTTTTTTTTTTTTGAGACAGTCTCACTTTGTTGCCCTTGGTAGAGTGCTATGGCATCACAGCTCACAGCAACCTCAAACTCTTGGGCTTAAGCGATTCTCCTGCTTCAGCCTCCCAAATAGTTGGGATTACAGGTGCCCGCCACAAGGCCCGGCTATTTTTATTTTTTGGTTGTAGTTGTCATTGTTGTTTGACAGGCCTGGGCTAGATTCGAACCCGCTAGCTCCTGTGTATGTGGCTAGCACCCTAGCCGCTGAGCTACAGGCACTGAGCCAAAAACATTGCTAATCTATTCAGAATGAAACACATACCCAAAATGTGACACATTCTATACAATAACAAGCCTGTACATTAAAAAAACATCCAAAGTCAAGAAACATAGAAAGATTAAGGACCCGGTGCCAGATTATAGAAGGCTAGAGAGACATTATGACTGAATGTAACACATGATTTGGAATTGTCTTTTGCCACAGAAGCCACTGCTGAAACAACTGGTGAAATGAATAATATCTACAGATTAGATAACACTAATCTATCAAGGTTAATTTCCTAAGGTTAACTGTACTGTTGCTAATTGCTTGATTTTAGGGAGAACACAATAATGTAGTTAGCAGCATATACTTTTCTCTTTATATATATACAGAGGTATCAAAAACTGTATATACATTTGAGAAATGGAAAAACTATTAAAATTATAATAACCAATATACACTGATAACATCTGTTATCTTGTATATTATACCTTGTAGCTCTTATAATTGTAGAAGTCAAATGTGACTTAGTATTACAAGTTTAATACGGTTATTTGCTTTCTTAAAATATGTGTATTTTTTTGGGTACTCTTTGTATAATTCATATATAGAGAGGAATGAAAGAAATGTGGCAAATAAACAGACCAACATAATTGGGCCAGGCATGGTGGCTAATGCCTGCCATCTGGGAGGCTAACGTGGGAAGATCCCTTGAGCTGAGGAGTTTGAGACCTGCCTGAGCAAGAGGGAGACCTTGACTCTACTAAAAATAGAATAATTAGCCAGGCACAGTGGTCTGAACCTGTAGTCTGAGCTACTCAGGAGCCTGAGGCAGGATGATTGCTTGCCCAAGAGTTTGAGGTTGCTGTGAGCTATAATGATGCCACCATACTCCAGGCTGGCAGTAAAGGCAAGACTATGCCTCAGAAAAATAAAAAAGAATAATTTGTACTAGTCTTAAACTGTCCTATAAACATGAAATTATGTTTTAAAAAACTGGCCTTTTTGTTGGGACAAGAAAGCCTATTGTCTATGACAAACGTATCTTCCTCCATAACCCTACCTTTCTCTTCTGCAATGAACTTTGTTTCATGCTTGCCTTAAAGCTAATACAAAGGGGGAGGTAGGGAAATGGGGGGGAGGGGAGAGGTGAGGAGGGAGGAGATAGGAGGTCACGGTGTATGGCATACCTCTTGGGGGCGGGACACAATTACAAGAGGGACTTTATCTAACAAACTCGATCAGTGCAACCTAATTGTTTGTACCCTCAATGAATCCCAAACAATAAAAAAAAAATTTAAATCCCCAAATAAAACTCATAAAAAACTGATGTTTTTTAATAAAAAGGATATGGACTTTGGAATCTTATCTGCCAAAGACAGGTTGACTCTATTATTAGTAACTAACAATAGTGTGAACTTGGGCAACTTAACCCCTCTGAACCTCAATTCTCTCTGTAAAAGGGGGATTAAAAATATCTACCAATGGGTGGCACCTGTGGCTCAAAGGGATAGGGTGCCAGCCCCATATGCCAGAGGTGGTGGGTTCAAACCCAGCCCTGGCCAAAAACTGCAAAAAAAAAAAAAAAAAAAATCTACCAAAATTGTGAAGCTGTTTTGAATTTGGAATGATGTATATAACGTATATATTGCTGGGACATGTTCTTTTTAAAAAACCACTATATCAATGTTCTTTTTACTTTATTTTCACTCTATCTTAAAAAATTTAGGGCCACATTTACCAAAGATGATAAACCATTTGAGAAATCTAAAAACTACTAGCTCACATGAAGTTTACTCATATTCTTAAAAATCTGAGGTTAAGGAAAGATGTAAGGACCAGCTATATATGTACTATAAGCAGTCTGAAAGTTAAGCATGAGAAATGTCTCATTATATTGTGGCTTGCATGAGTAGATTCTTAGAGAAAGAACAACATAACAATTAAAATAATTCAATATATCTAGTTTTCTCTATGTAATGTGCAACCATCTACTAAGACAAAAGATAATCAAAACCTAATTTAACAGAATAAAAAGTACTGAAATACAACGCAGTACAGAAGGATCAGTGAATTTAAATAATATTCTGATGTTTCTCCTACAGAAAGGGAAGTCATACATTCTAAAGATGCCTAGGATAATAACAAAGCATATTTGAGGAATACAGAGATATCTGCTACTGGCCCAAGGAAGATGAGACATATTGTGCTAAATGATGATTCCCTGTTAAGTGGTATCACAGTTTAAAATGGTAAATTGAATAGTGTATTATTTTTCTCAGGTAAGTATCCAAGATATAACTGAGTCCTTGCATCTGTTCAGACCTGATTTTATTTGTTCCTACTGCTTTGTATAAGAGTGAATGATAAAATTTGAAATCAGAAAAGCATTTTGGAGTCTGTTTATTTTACCTAGTATATGATTACTCTCTCCTGGACCTGGTCTTCCCACCCTTCCTACTAGTAGTCCTTTCAGTCACTTTTAGTAAATCTTCTGCTGCTGCTGCTTCTTTGTTACTCCTTAATGTGCTGGACCTTGCTAACTCTTCCTTCTCTATTGTCTCTCATTAAGGTCTCATCTATTGGCATGATCTTAATACTATCAATGCCAATAATTTTATTTCTAGACTAGAATTTTCTAATCAGTTACACAATCGCTTTGCTGGTGGTATCCTCCTAGTTTTTACTCCTCTATGCAACAAACTAAAACTCATCTTCCTCCAACAATCTTGTTTTTTTCCTGTATTCTTTACTTTGGCTATGGATTCTACTTTGTGAATATCTATCTTTATTCCCTTCACCTTAGTTCAGAATATTAATTTTTTTTTAGAGACAGGGTCTCACTTTGTTATCTAGGTGAGAGTACAGTGGCCTGATAACAGCTCTCTGTAACCTCAAATTCCTGGATTGGGATCCTCCCACCTTAGCCTTCTGAGTAGCTGGGAGTATAGACTGGTGCCACAAAACCCAGCTAATTTCTTTCTTTTCTTTTTTTAGAAGTGGGCCTCACTATGTTGTCTAAGCTGGTCTCAAATTCATGGGCTCAAGCAATCCTCCTGCCTCAGCCTCCCAAAGTGCTGGGATTATAGGCATGAACCACTGTATCTGGCCTTGTAAATTCTTAGATAATTTTAATAACAATCACTATATGCTTCTATTCAAGTAAACTTTCACATTTTCTTAAGTGATTGTCCACAAATATGATATTTCATGTTAAAAATCCTTAAAAAATGACTTTTACTAAAGTCTGAGACTCATAGTGTACATCCTTCCTATTTCTGAAGTCTCATTTTCCCTACTCACCTGTGCACTTCATAGTCTATAATATAGAATTACCAAGAGCTTCCCAACACATCACACTATTTCACATGGCCATGACTTACACATGCTATCCCCTCTACTTAGAATAACTCTCTAACTCTAACATTTGTCTCTACATAGAAAACTCTATTAAATAATCTTTAAGGATGTTTTCTCTTAACAAGCCCTTTCCCCCCTCAATAATAAATTACTTCCTCCTCTATCCTACTCAGTATAATATATATTTTTCCACTTTTCATAGTAAGTACTTATTACACTTTCTTGTCTCTCTTATTTTTAAATTCCATGAGAATAGGAACTATCTTACATATACCTGCTTAACTAGTAGTGTCCAGAATTCACATTTTGCCACGCACTTTTTTAGATCAATAAATGATTAGTAAATTAAGTGTATAAGGAATAAAAACTTGGTAGTATAGATTTTTCACATTAGTAGCTAGACCTTTGGAAGACAGAGATGATATAGAAGCATATGGCTAGAGACCCAGATGTTATTCACAAACTGGATTTGGAATTCTAGACCATAGCCTAAGAACCTAAAATGAAGAACTCTTAGTTAAAAACAGTGTATATGTCTCTTTTGAAGATGAATGTATTTACCTCAAGTTATACACAGCCTGTTCAAAGAGCATTTAAACTGAATACAAAGGGGAAGAATAAAAAATTCTGAGGCAAACTCATAAAGTCAGTCAGAAATCATATGGTAGACAGCAGGAATAATATAAAAGACCAAAAGGATAAAAGATGCAAGCCACACGTGAAAATAACTGGGAATAGGTCCAGAAACATAACTATAGCTTCAGAGATCTATAAATTAATGGGCAGAACATAAACAGTAAATCAAACATACTTGAAATTTTAATACAATGTGATTAAAAGATAATTAACACTGAAACCTAGAGAACAGAACTCAAGATTGGGATGTGACAAAGGAAAGGAAGAGAATAATTTTCAGAGGAAATTAACAGAATCTAGAGCAGCCTTTCCTAATAGAATTTATGCAATAATAAAAAATGGTCTATATTTGTCCATGTAGCTGAGTATTTAAAATGTGCAAATAAGGAATTAAATTTTTAATGTGAACTTTAAATTTAATTATAACTGAAAGCAGTATGTGGTTGGTAGTTAACATACCGGGCAGCACAGGTAGAGTCTCTAGAACGTGTTATGTGTAGTATCTGATACACAATTGAAAAAAGACATACTAACAAACAGGATAATAGAACTCAATAGTAAAGAGGAAAAAGAATTCAACAGAAACAAACTCAATGGATGACTCAGATTTTAGATCTAACAGACAAGGACTAAATTATGTCCAATCAGTTAAAGAACTGATGAGAAGATGTATATAGCTGTGAAAAATGAAGAATTTCAGGTAAGACATGAAAACTATAAAAAAAATTCTAGAACTTGATAAATACAATATCTGGAAAAAGTAAAGGACCCTTATAATGAATTTACTAAGGTAAATGTCACCTTATAACATTTGTAATTATTTGGTGGACAGAGACAGGGAATATCTTCTCCTAAGTATTATATCTCTATGGATTATAAGTGCTATAAATACAGGAAATATTTCTACTTTCTATCAGTATAAGCTAAATAAAACAAATGGTTGCCTTGAGAGGTGATGAATTCCTCCAAATTAATAAACTTCAGGAATGATAAGACCATATTTGGCAGAATATAGTGAAATAATTATAAGTGGAGAGAAGGTTCCCAACATTCCTTAAAATCCTGAGATTCAAGAATTTTATCAAATGGCCATGAAATTTGAAATAACATATAAT
This sequence comes from Nycticebus coucang, assembly GCF_027406575.1. Taxonomy (NCBI): domain Eukaryota; kingdom Metazoa; phylum Chordata; class Mammalia; order Primates; family Lorisidae; genus Nycticebus; species Nycticebus coucang. The sequence goes on along the minus strand of NC_069785.1, from coordinate 19,253,825 downwards.
TTACCTATACTTAAATAACAGAAAGATATGTCTCACATTATGATTTAGTTGATTTAGGATTAGATGAATTCATTTTTACTATGTAAACAAACAAACCTTTGAAAATTTGAAATATAAATGCTTAGTAGAAAACCACGTCTTAAACAAAATTTAAATTACCCTCTTGTCCATTTCATAAGATGACGCTTCTGTACTTGGCAAAAGATGGGTGATAGTGGCTATTAGGATCTGTAGGCAAAAAAAATTAAAAAATAAAACAGCTCAAAATTAATGATAATCCTAAAACAACTCTTAAACACTAAAGTAATATAAAAACCACTGCTACAGATTTATTCTAAATATATTAATAATGTTATGTGAAAGTAATATTTTTACATAAGCTTTTCTTTCTTCTTTTTTTTGAGACAGACTCTCATTTTGTCCTGTTGGTAGAGTGCTGTAGCATCATAGCTCACAGCAACCTCAAACTCTTGGGCTCAAGTGATCTCCTTGCCTCAGCCTCTGGAGTAGCTGGGACTACAGGTGCCTGCCACAATACCTGGCTATTTTTAGAGATAGGGTCTCGCTCTTTCTCTGGCTGGTCTCAAATTCCTGAGCTCAAGCAATCCATCTGCCTCAGCCTCCCAGAGTGCTAGGATTACAGGTGTGAGCCACCATGCCCAAACTAGGTTAGCTTTTCAAGTATACTTAATTATCAATCATTTACCATCTTCATGTAGAGAAGCAAAATCATATACATTAACTATAAATAAATTTCTTCCTAATTCAATTCATAAGGGTAAATAAATATGCATAAATACACAGACAATATATGTTCACTACAGAAAAATTAGAAGATACAGATAAGGGGCAGCACCTGTGGCTCACTCAGTAAGGCGCCAGCCCCATATACCGAGGGTGGCGGGTTCAAACCCGGCCCCTGCCAAACTGCAATAAAAAAATAGCCGGGCGTTGTGGCGAGCGCCTGTAGTCTCAGCTACTCAGGAGGCTGAGGCAGGAAAATCACCTAAGCCCTGAAGATGGAGGTTGCTGTGAGCTGTGTGATGCCACAGCACTCTACCAAGGGCGATAAAGTGAGACTCTGTCTCTACAAAAAAAAAAAAAAAAAAAAAGAAGATACAGATAAGCAAAAAGATTTACATAATCCTTCCACCTGAAGAAATCTACTCTCTTGTCTTTTCAGGTCTTTTTCTGCATGTATACAAATATAATAAGCCTTTTTGTTTAAATATATATGGCTTATTCAATTAATAAATATTATACAATATATTGAGTATTATATGCATAAGAACTAGAATACCACTGAAAAGAAAGATATTATTAAAAGGTAAAATATTAATATATAATGTTATCATTTACCCTGCATATTAATTGGTCTCATTCGATTTTTTAACATGCATGTTAAAAATGGACAAGGGTAAGCTTATTGTATGCCACATTTTTTTTTTTAAGACAGAGTCTCAAGCTGTCACCCTGGGTAGAGTGCCATGGTGTCACAGCTCACAACCACCTCAGATTCTTGGGCTTAAGTGATTCTCTTGCCTCAACCTCCCAAGTAGCTGGGACTATAGGCACCAGCCACAATGCCTGGCTATTTTTTTTGTTGCAGTTGTCATTGTTGTTTTAGCTGACCTGGGCTGGGTTTGAACCCACCAGCCCTGGTGTATGTGGCTGGCGTCCTACCCACTGAGCTACGGGTGCTACCCTATGCCACCACATTTTAAAAATTATTACTTTCATGCATTAAGTAGAAAAATTCCTCTAAATATACCTTATATAGAAAAGAGCTTTACTTGCTAATGTAAACACACTCACTATATTTAATGCTATAATACAGGCTGGCAACATGGTAGAATGGAGAAAGCCTGGACTTTGGAATCTTAAAAACTTCTGTTTGAATCCTGTTTCTGCCTTGTTAGCCTGTGACTTTATGTGGTTATTAAATCCTCAGTTCTCCCATCTTGAATAAAGGGGCATGGGATAGAATAATATCCTATCCAAAAACACTTTTAAGGCTCGGTGCCTGTAGCATAGTGGTTCTGGCGCTAAGTTGGTATGCAGCATTTAATTAACACTACAACTAATAAATTATCTTTTAGCTGGGTACAGAAGCTCACACCTATAATCCTAGCACTTGGCAGGCTGAGACAGGAGGATAGCTTGAGGCCATGAATTTGAGACCAGTGTGAGCAAAACAGTGAGAGCCTTTCTCTAATTAGTTGAGTGCAGCGGCATGTGCCTATGATTAGGGAGCTAGAGGGAGGTTGAGGCATGAGGATTGCTTGAGTCAAAACGTTTGAGGTTACAGTGAGTTATGATGACATCACTGTACTCTAGCCAAGGAAACAGAGCATGCCCCTATCTTAAAAATATATATGTATTTTTTCTAATGCTTTTACTTTGTCCAAAACCAAGAACACAATCTTCTAACATAAAATATAAAGGTATCATCATGAACTTTAATATCACAAAAAAACAATGGGTAGCCATTATTTAGCTATGTAAAAAAATTTTTTTAACTGTTAAGTAATTTTTTATTTCAAAATATCTAAATCTCAGACTGTTTAACAAGGTTATAATTTTTTTAAAAATGAAAAATTACTTACTTGAATAATTTTTAAGGGAGAATCAGGCTGGTAACTCTGAAGTCTAGGTACATAATGAACCAGCATGTGAAGCATGTTACAAGCTACATGAGCGACTGTTTTATTAGTAAACTGCAATAATAACAACAAAAAACCATTGTTATAAAGAAGTGGTAAAGATCACAGAGTAATAAGTTACAAAAATACTAGTTAAAAACACAAATGAAAAATATGTGTTTGCTTTTTTTCGAGACAGAGTCTCACTGTGCAACCCTGGGTAGAGTGCCATGGCATCATAGTTCACAGCAACCTCAAACTCCTGGGCTCAAGTGATCCTTTTACCTCAGCCTCTCAAGTAGCTGGGACTACAGGCGCCTGCCACAACACTCGGCTATTTTTTAGAGACATAGTCTTGCTCTTGCTCAGGCTGGTCTCAAACTCATAAGCTCAAGTGATCTGCCCGCCTCAGCCTCCCAGAGAGCTAGGATTACAGGCGTGAGCCACTGCGCCCGGCCAAAAAATATGTTTTAGATGACTGGTTTCTTTTTTAGGAGTCATCAATATGTATTATAAGGTTAAGACAAATATGCAAAATGTTGAGATAAAATAGGTCATCACAAAGATATCCTAAATTCAGGAGTATGACCATACCTAAGGAAAGAGTCATGATCCAGGAAATATTAAAAATAATAATGACAACATCTATTCAATGTCTTCTTCCATAAGGGCACAAGATATAATTCACATTTGGAGGAAAAAAATGACCATGCTTTCTATACCAAGGTATTTCACTGAACAGTTCCATTTACCTTTAAGGAAACACAAATTACATTCAAAGCTTCCTTAATTTGAGGGTGATGAGATTCATGGACTAGTTCTTCACAAATCCAAATACCTAAACTGCAAAGTGCTACACATCTGCAAAAAAGGCAACCAGCAATAATTAAATAAAATCAAACCACCACAAACAATACCCACAATTCATAGACATAGAATGAATAGCACTACTTAAGTAAATTAAGTAATTTGTTACTCTATGTTATTTGGTGACTAAGGAAGAGAAGTGGGAAGAAGGCACATTATAATTTACTACTAAAATCATAGGCTGAGATAACATATATATTTCAACAAACCCTCATTTAAATCGACCCAAATACCCAATAATTTATGAGTGGATTAATAAAATGTAGTATATGTATGCCATGGAGTACTACTTAGCTATAAAAAGAATGAATTAATGCCCTTTGCAGCAGTTTGCATAGAACTGGAAACTATTATCCTAAATAAAGTACATCAAGAATGCAAAAAGAAGCTCGGTGCCCACAGCACAGTGGTTATGCGGCTGGCCACATACACCGATGCTGGCAGGTTCTAACCCAGCCCAGGGAAGCTGAACAACAATGACAACGGCAACAAAAAAATAGCTGGGTGTTGTGGTGGGCGCCTGTAGTCCCAGCTACTTGGGAGGCTGAGGCAAAAGAATAGCTTAAGGCCATGAGTTTGAGGTTGCTGTGAACTGTGACACCACAGCACTTTACCAAGGGTGACATAGTGAGACTCTGTCTCAAAAAAAGAAAAAGAATGGAAAAACAAACACCACATGTACTCTCTAATAAACTGGAAGTAATCAATAGGTAGCCATGTGCAGAGAAGGAAGTAAAAGTCATTGGAAATCAAGCAGAGAGGAGAGAGAAGGGGAGGGGCAAAACCTACCTGATGGGTACAATGAACAGCATTCAGGTGATGGTTACATTTATAGCCCTGACTCGAGCATTACAAAAGCCATTCATGTAACAAAAATATTTGCACACCCTTATTAATATATTGAGATTAAAAAAAGCTCTAATAGAAATATGAAGTCTGGTAATTAAGTTCATGAACTCATTGTAGGAAAAGTGCTGCATACCTCATTGCTGAATATCACTACAGACAACTTTGAAGTCCTCCCCTTGGCGACCTGGTGACCGCGGTAATTAGCAGTGAGTTATGTAGCACTTTTTCTAGGATGAGTTCACAAAGTTAATTGTCAGACTCCATACAACTTATAGAGTTTTGTTTTTTTCTACACCCTAATCCCTTTGGGGGCTTCATTTCCCTAGAAACATAACCTCATCTAAGTTTCATCTTAAAAAGAATTATTTAATGATTAGAATCTGTAAAAGTTCTATTACTATGTTCATGTTTAGGCTTCTGATAAAGTGTATCATGGTTCCAAAATAAAGACAGTCAACTCTTTCCAGTTTCCTGTTATATGTGGCATTTCCTGATATTGATATTCTTAACTTCAACAGTAGAATGCTGAATTCCAAAACAATTCAAAGTAGAAAGATTTTCTTCCTAATATAGCACATCAGAAGGTCTTAAGTCCTATCTTTCAGCCTAGAGAGTTAAAGCTAAGTTATTTATCAAAACTTCCTGAAAATCTTCTAAATAACCAAGTTTCAGGTTTAGCAAAGGAAACAGTCATAACCCTAAAGCAACAATAAACTCACAAGTAAAGAAAAGCTCTCCATGGATGCAGCTGACTACAGAGTCAGAAACTGAGGGTACAAATGCTCGACAGTTTTTGTTGTATGGAGTTTTCCACATTCCCACCAACATGTCAAAATAATCTAGATTATTCTCATATAGCTCAAATCTGCTTCTGCTCAGATTTGGAGTTACAACCTTCTAAAAATGTGTATATACTAAAATGATACAGGAAAACAAGTTGAGACAATACTTACATCAAACTTCCAGAGTTCTTCCTTACTGTCAATAACACATTTCTATGATAATACCCAGATCTAGGCAGCGCCTGTGGCTCAGTCGGTAAGGCGCCGGCCCCATATACCGAGGGTGGCGGGTTCAAACCCGGCCCCGGCCAAACTGCAACCAAAAAATAGCCGGGCGTTGTGGCGGGCGCCTGTAGTCCCAGCTACTCGGGAGGCTGAGGCAAGAGAATCGCTTAAGCCCAGAAGTTGAAGGTTGCTGTGAGCTGTGTGAGGCCACGGCACTCTACTGAGGGCCATAAAGTAAGACTCTGTCTCTACAAAAAAAAAAAAAAAAAAAATACCCAGATCTATCTCTGGACAGTTATGTTTTGGGCTTCCACATTCCTTCTCTTAAGGGACAACATAGTGTTTTTTTAAAAGGCAGAAGATATACTTTATCTGAGTCATGGCATTAAAAAAAAAAAAAAAAAAGAAACAAAGAAAGAAAAAAAAAGGCAGAAGACCTAGATTCCTAAACTCTAGGTACAAACTTGGTTCTGTCACTTATTACTTATGCATCTAGTAAGACAAACTGCCAGGGTATTAGTCGTGATTCTGTCCTACCTGGGTGATAGAGCAGATAATTAAATTCTCTGGACTCCAGTTTCCTTCTGAATTGAAAGGAGGATAAAAATTGTATCTATCTCATAGAATTATTAAAAACCTCAAGAAGCTAACAAAAGTGTTTAGAACAGCACCTGACACTTAAAAAAAGCTTAATAAAACACACTTTTGGGTCTAACAAATGCTGGCTTTCTAAGGTTCAGTTTCTGGCTAATAAAACTGGAAGAATAGGGTGATTCCATCAATCTCTCAAAACTGTGATGAGAATTAAATGACATAATAATATAGGAAAACCCTTAAAACTTAGATTAGTGTAAAAGAAAAATTTGCTCAAAGAGATTTGTTTATAGTTAACTTGACTACTAAGTAGGAAAAATACAATTAAATTGGAGCTATATTTCATTTAATTAAATAGTTCATTTTATATTACTATTATTTTTTTAAACACTCTCATTAGAATCATACATTATTTTTATTTGCTAGAAAAATAGTTTTAAATTAGAAATAGAATACAAATGGTTAAAACCATGATTTATACAATTTGAAACATGGGTCAGATAATTAAAAAACAGGAAGGTCAACAGAGATTAAGCTTAGAGAAGTAGCAGCATACTACCAGAATTATCAAGAGACATAATATATAATTTAATGATATTTGGGGGAAGAAAGGAGACATGGTGTTAGTAACCTGTTAATTTAAATCTCACCCTTTCCTTTGAAAGGTTTACTAAAACAAAGAAAAACCTCAGTTTTTACTACTTAGGACATTATGAAAAGAAAAAAAGTAAAAACCTTATGTTATTTTTAAAACTCCTCATCAAATATTTATAAATATTAAAATATACTATTTCCTTGACATATCATATCTACAATAGAAATATTCTGTTTTAATTCCATTTAGTAAATATTCATTGGATATCTACTAATGAGCTTCAAAGTATTACAGAAAAGACAATGATAAACATAATCCAAACAAAGCAAAATGTACTTAAATAAAATTAAAACAAATTACTTTAGACAGAAAAAGGTGACCACAATTATTTTTTTAAATGAAGGAAGGTTAATATGTACCTCATGAAAAAAAGCATTTAACCATTTCAATAATTTAAATTTGTAATTCAGAATAGCTTTTGAACCCGCCACCTCCGGCATATGGGACCGGCGCCCTACTCCTTCAGCCACAGGCGCCGCCAGAATAGCTTTTATATGTCTGGAACAATCTGGACTGATATAATAATTCAGTTAACTTCTAAAATAAGATCCTAAACACAGAATAATTAAGTCTAAGAATATGTGACCTACCGTGCAGGACCAGAGGGCTCATCTCTTGCTGAGCTTAATACGGTTTTGATTATAAGTTCCTAAAATAATGGGGAAATAGTTAATAGCAATGATTAAGTTTTCATTCATTCATTCAACAAATGTTTATTAAATGGCTACTAGGGACCATGTGCTACATCAGGTATTAAGAATACAACAGTTAAGTAAAATAGTTTTTGTTCTCATGTACATACTTAGAATAAAGGTATCTAATATTATTCAGAAAAGTAGCTGAAATTTATAGTCAAAAATATCTACTCAGAAAATACCATTTTTCCTGATTAGTACAGTAATTAAAGCAGAATAATAACTCAAAGATATAACCATCTTTTTAAAATTTTGAGAAACACCAATTAAAAGCCAGGACCAAATGACTTCACTGACGAATTCTACCAAACATTTAAAGAAGAATTAATGCTAATTCTTCTCAAACGCTTCTAAAAAATTGAAAAGGAGGGAATACTTAAATTCTCATTTTACAAGGCCAGTACCCAGATATCAAAGTAAGACAAGGGTACTACAAGAAAAAAAAAAATTTACAGGCCAATATTCCTGATGACTGCAGATCCAAAAATCCTCAAAGAAATACTAGCAAACCAAATTCAACAGCACATTAAAAGGATTGTACACCATGACCTATGATGCAAGGATGGTTCAATATATGCAAATCAATAAGAGCAATACATCATGTTAACAGAATAAAGGACTAAAATCATATGATCAACTCAATAGGTGGAGATAAAGCATTTGACAAAATACAATATCCATTCATGATTAAAACTTAACAAATTAGGTATAAGAAGGATGTACCTCAACATGACAAAGGCCATATATAACAAGTCCGTAGCTAACATCTTATACAACAGTGAAAAACTGAAAATGTTTCCTTTTAGACCAGGAACAACACAAGGACGCCCACTTCTGTTCAATATAGTAGTGGAAGTCCTAGCCAGAGTAATCAGGCAAAAAAATGAAAAAGAAAAAAAGCATCTATACTGGAAAGAATTAGAACTCTTTTTGCAGATAACATGCCCTAACACATACAGAAAATCCTAAAGAGTCCACCAAAAACATACATAAGTCTGTTATGGGCTGGGTGCAGTGGCTCACACCTGTAATCCTAGCACAGGGGGAACTTGAGCTCACGAGTTCAAGAGCAGCCTGAACAAAAGCAAGACCCCCTTCCTACTAAAAACAAAAAAACTGAGGCAAGAGGATCACTTGAGTCCAAGAGTTGGAGGTTGTTGTGAGCTATTATGCCACAGCACTCTACCCAGGGCAAAAGCTTGAGACTCTGTCTCAAAAAAAACCTGTTATGTTTCTATATACTAACAATTAACTATCCAAAAAGAAATTAAAAGAACAATTCCATTTAAAAATAGTTTCAAAAACAAAATGATTATGGGGTGGTAGCTGTGGCTCAAAGGAGTAGGGCACCAGCCCCATATGCTGGAGGTGGTGGGTTCAAACCCAGCCCTGGCCAAAAACTGCAACAACAAAAAAAAAAGATTATGAATAAATTTAAACCAAAGAGTTGCAAAGACCTATATACTGAAAAAATAAAAAACACTGATTAAAGAAACTGAAAAGGACAGAAAATAAATGGTATTCTTGAACTGGTAGAATTAATATTGCTAAATATCCATACAACCTGAAGCAATCCCACTTTTGGGTATGTATCTATACCTAAAGGACATGTAATTAACATGTCAAATGTTAACATGACATGCACTGCCATGTCTACTGCAGAATTCTGCAGTAGCCAATTCACAATAGCCAACATATGGAAAAAATCTAAGTGTCCATAGGAGGACTAGTGGATAAAATGTCACACATATATACATACACACACAATGGAATATTATTCAGCCTTTAAAAAGAAGGAAAGCTTGTCATTTGTGACAATATGAATGAAGCTAGATGGCACTCTGATAAGTAAACCAATACAGACAAAGAAAGACAAATACTGTACGATCTCATTTACATGTGGAATGTAAATGAGAAAATGCTGAACTCTCAGAAGCAGACATTAGAATGGCCTTTAATGTCTAAAAATAAAAGAAACTGTACCTACCACATCTCTAAAGAACAAAGGTCACTTTGCATAGTTTTTACTAAATGGCACTATAAATCTGTATCAGCCTGTATTATTTAATGCATAGGTCAAGTTCACTTATTTAACAAATGATTTCTGAGTATAGACCATGTGCCCAGCAGTGGGTTATACTATGATAATATAGCAAAAAAAAAAAAAAAAAAGAGACCTCGTAGTATTTTTCTGTTTAAAAGTAGAAGTCAGACATTGACCAATTTTAAGTATGATAAATGTTACAAAGAGGAACACAGATGCTATATAAAGTATATATAGCACTCTTAACATAAATGTAAATACATCAGAAAAATCAAGTTAAAAAAATTAGCATAGCTCCCAAGGAGTTATAATGTCTCTCTGAATCCTTCATCTAATTCTAGGCACCAATTCAGGTCAAGCAAAGACCATCTGACAATTACTGTGTCAGGCACAAGGTATCAGGACTGTTAAACCCTTGGGAATTTACAAATACCCAGGCATTCAGTTAGAGACAGCTCTTAACTTACTGATGAAATTATTTACTACCAGGCACACTGCTAAGCCCAGAGCACTGACTTCCTTTATCCAAACCAGGAGAAATTTTCACATGACTCCCTCTACCCTGGTCTAAGAATTACTGAGTCCAGAGAACTAGAATGCTAAAGGTGTCACATCTTCCCTTCAAACAGAGGCCAACCTCTGCAGAGGCACATAACAAATTTGAGCCACTTTTCTACACAAAATTTAAAAAAAAAATCATATAAACAATAAAAGACATTTGGGCTTGTCTGCTCTTAAATGGATTCAATTTTTTTGTTTGTTTATGAATTAAAATCTGGGACAGGTTTCATGGGCAACTTTATAGTTGTTCTTAATTTTGCACCTACAATTCAAGCCCTGTAACAAACTTTCCATTACTCTGTCTCCTACACTGGGAAACTGGGAGAGGAACAGTCAGATATGCATGTTTAGTTTGCCATCTCAATCTTAGAAGCCTTACATTAGGACAATAGTATTTAGCTCACAGGATATTTCAATAAAGGTTCAGTGAATGAATGAATAAATCGTAAAAGGTAGACTAGGCTTAATAACAAGAAAAAAGTCCCAAAGAAGGGCAGCGCCTGTGGCTCAAAGGAGTAGGGTGCCAGCCCCATATGCTGGAGGTGGTGGGTTCAAATGCAGCCCTGGCCAAAAACTTCAAAAAAAAAAGTCTCAAAGAAATATTAAACACAAAAAAGTCTATGTTCCTAATAAACATTCCAGCCTTTATGTCTAAATGACATGGCTGGTTAAAGTTCTTTAATTCTTGTATGGATTTCAAAAAGAAAAAGAAATGGCAGCGCCTGTACTCAGTGGGTAAGGAACAGGAGCTCGCCACATACAGCAAGGCTGGCGGGTTCAAACCCAGCCCAGGTCAGCTAAAACAACAATGACAACTGCAACAACAACAACAAATAAATAGCCAGCATTGTGGTGGGTGCCTGTAGTCCCAGCTACTTGGGAGGCTGAGGCAAGAGAATCACTTAAGCCATGGCACTCTACCCAGGGGGACAGCTTGAGACTCTGTCTTAAAAAAAAAGAAAACAAATTTTATTGTTATAAAATCATTTAAATGCTAAAAATTAGCATCTGATTCATTTTCTTTTTTAAAAAATTTAAATAGATTTAAGGGTACAAATGGTTTTTTGTTACATGGTTGTGATTTCTTACCTTAACATCTGTAAACTGAGATACAGTAATGTCAGGAATGTTGGGATGGAGAGAAGGCAGTTCACAATATAAGTTGGGAAAGCAAACCAAAGATCCCAGAAGAACCTGTGCTTCCACTCTCGGTGCCTGTGTGTCGGATTTTAAAAAGCTTTAAAAAGTATTTAATTATGTCATTAAATTATCAGAAAAATTACTTTACTACCCAACTACATCGGACAGAGAAGTAAGAGTATAAAACAAACTTCAAAAAGGAAAAGGGACACAAAAAGATTCAGGTTCCCATCTACACTTTCCACATCAACTACTGTTATTCTTATTAAGTGCAATAAACTGATATCAGAGCTTTCCTCATATCAGCCACACTTAATGAGACTGTAAATCGGAATATAACTTAGTTACCAACATCAATTTGCCCTAATTATAAGGAAAAATATAAATAGTTTAATTATAAAGGTAATGCAACATAGTGACTTATTGGTCTAATAAGCTGATGACTCAATTTCACTACATCATTTATTCATCTTAGAGTAATAAATATAAAGATGAAAATGTTAACTATATGAAAGGTACCAGTCTAGATGGTTTTTATAATATTATGCATGTGAGAAAAACATAGCCTACACTGCTTTCTAAAAACATTAAAATGTACGCCTGGACATTTAAACATTAAAATGTATAGCTGAAGCTAACTTTTTATCTTTTTTTCTTTAGATATATTAAGCTATTTCTGAAGCATCAATACTGCCTTCTTGCATCTACACCAAACATCATCCATATACTAATACACCGTTTCATTTACTAAAACACCTGCAAATTGATTTGTATGTTTAGTAATTATTCACAGTTTCATTATAGTATAAAAAATCCTCATATGCAGTTTGAGAGTTCAGAGTTCTGATCACTGTTTCTTTTAATTTTAAAATACTTAATTGTTAAATAAAGATGAAACATATGTAGTATTTAAGGTGTATAGCGTGATTTAATATATGCATACACATTGTGCAAGGATTACCCATCACTGTTTCTTCCTTCTCTTTTTTGCAACAGCCCATTGCCCCTTCTTTGCTTTTTTCCCCACCCTATTTCCTCGATTTCCTCAACTTTAAATCCTGTTATGCTAATCAGATTCTACTGATGTTAGTGCTAACTAATGTTAGCACTTTCTTACACTTCAGAATTTCGTATTTATATTTTTTAATGCAAGAAAAGCAACCAATTCCAATTAAACTGTAAAATTTCCTGAAAATCTGCTTGTTGTATTTTATCAATGACAGCTCCTCCTTTACAGATTTGTTAGCTGGGTTCTTGCTATCTGAAGTTTGTTATATTATGAAAAATAAGAAATAACTTACATTGAGAAAAGCTGAAGAAGCCACTCTACCAGCTGCTACAATAAAATCCATAATAAGCATTGTGGCTCCAGGCAAACCAAGTGAAAAAAACTGAGGTGAGCAGTGTTTGATGATTGTATTGACGATATCCTTAGAATAAAGAAAAAAGAGGGAAAGATCACATATGAATTCTGGGTATCAGCTAATCAATATCCTTAAAAATAGATCATGAAAATAATTTTAAAAGGCAATTACTGTGCATTGGAAAGGTTAATTGGAAAGGTTAATTTTAATTCTTCCAAATAATCCACATTTAACATTATAGTCTGACAAAGGAAAAGTAAACTTAGAAACACATTTCTTTAACTAATACAAATACCAGCATTTTTTTTTTTTTTTTGTAGAGACAGAGTCTCACTGTACCGCCCTCGGGTAGAGTGCCGTGGCATCACATGGCTCACAGCAACCTCTAACTCTTGGGCTTACGCGATTCTCTTGCCTCAGCCTCCTGAGCAGCTGGGACTACAGGCACCCACCACAACGCCCGGCTATTTTTTTGTTGCAGTTTGGCCGGGGCTGGGTTTGAACCCGCCACCCTCGGCATATGGGGCCAGCGCCCTGTGGCTCAATAGCAGCATTTTTTTGTCACACTAGCAAGGGTCCTCAAACTCCAGCCCGTGGGCCACATGAGGAGGTGTGATTGTATTTGTTCCCGTTTTGCTTTTTTACTTCAAAATAAGATACGTGCAGTGTGCTTAGGAATTTGTTCGTAGTTTTTTTTTTTTTTTTTTTAAACTATAGTCCGGCCCTCCAATGGTCTGAGGGACAGTGAACTGGCCCCCTGTTTAAAAAGTTTGAGGATCTCTGCTAGAGAAAAAAAAGGTTCTTCACTTCAGAGAGTTAAAAACACAAGGGTCACACATTATAAAACTAAATTACAAAGTAGTTTCCCCTGCCACGTAATTGCTTCTATATGGTAACTCTCAGAACCCACGTGATCTGATATGTGGCAATTGGAAAGATTCTCTTTTTTAAATAAGTTGAAGTCCTTTAATAATAGATATGTAGACCTGGACACTTTTAAGGGAATTTTTTATTTTTTTTGCAGTTTTGGGCTTGGGCTGGGTTTGAATCCACCACCTCTGGCAAATGGGGCCAGCACCCTATTCCGTGAGCCACAGAGGTCGCCCTAAGGGAATATTCTTAATTTGGTTATTTAGTTATTTTACTTTGGAATTTACCATGAGAACACAGTGTATTAGATTGTGTTACTCAATCCGCTTATCCTAAACAAAAGCTCTCTTTTTCTAGTAATTAAGAGTAGTGTTTTGAGACATGTTGATCATGTAGAACACTACTCTTATTTTAAAGAAGTATTTGCATTTTTCAGAGAGATGTAATTATCATCTTTTAATATTAATTTAATGCCTCTAAATGACCTGCAAGTGAAATTTAAATGTATTAGGATAAAAATATTTATAATATTTATAAATACTGACTTGCAATTTCCCATACATTTTAGTTTTATGGCCAAGATCAAGATCCCTGAAATAATGTTTTAGAGTTGTATTTGTGACTAAATCAAAATTGTAACTGATACAATTGCCCAATCAATGTAACTGTCACTGTACCAACATAATTGGCAGTAATAAAAATATGTGACATGCTCACTCTTAGAGTGGAAAAAACTTTGACTACCATAGGACTAGATAAGCAAATCCATATGCCTCAAGTATTAATTTCAAAATGCCTAACAATAGGTATACTGGGACATTAAAGGAAGACAATGTGAGCACAAAATGGTTTAATCTCTTCAAAAAGTGAACTGGTTGGTAAAGTTGGAGGAATACTCAAATCAATTACCTAACTACAATAATAGGTTTGTTTTTCAACCATGTTTTAAGAATAAGTAAGGTCAAAAAGAAGAAAACTGTATGTAAGGGAAAGAGTTTTAATTCTAGACCTTAAAAATAAGAATCAAACAGCCTCAAGAATAAAAAATAAACTGATAAAATAACTTCTTAGAAAGTAAAAATAGTTACCTGATCAATATGAAGTAATCCACAATGCATTATATTGTAGAAATGTGTTAGAAAATCTCTATTTGGAGATACATCTTGTCTTCTTTTCATTGTATTACAAATAAGTTTATAAGCATGTAATTTACCTTGTTTATATTTATCAGTCAACATGGTTGCCTGAAATTAAAAGATTAGTTTTAATACTCAAAAAGAAATTATATTTGTCAAATGCTTAAACAGTTGAATATAGCAAGCAATATATTTGTTCTCATTTATTTCTATGTTGACCTAATTTCTTTAATGAACTAAAAATTAGGACTACTGAAACTGTGGGTATGGAGGGAAGGGAACACTTTTACACTGTTCGTGGGACTACAAAATAATATAGCCTCTTTGGAAAGTAGTATGGAAAATCCTCAAAGAAGTCAAAATATACCTTCCATTTGATCCCACAATCCCATTACTAGGCATCTACCCAGAAGAAAAAAAATCATTTTATTGTAAGAACATTTGCACTAGATTGTTTATCACAGCTCAATTTACAATCACCAAGATGTGGAAACAACCTAAATGCCCATCAACCCAGAAATGGATTAAAAAACTGTGATGCACACACACAAATACTATTTACCCATAAAAAAGATGGAGACTTTACATCTTTTGTAATTAAGAGTTGAAACACATTCTTCTAAGTATCACAAGAATGGAAAACCAAGTATTCAATGTACTCAATGCTAATATGAAACTAGTAGGATCTAATACATGCCCACAAGAGAAAAACTCAATTCAATTAAAGTTGGGGTAGGGGGAAGGAGGGAGCGGGGAGAGAGGTGTGCTCCTACCTAACTGGTATGATGTAAGGGTTATGGCACACCGGGGTCCTGGGTGCAGGACACAAGTACAACAGGAACACTACCTAACAAATGCAAACATTGTAACCTAATTGTTTGTACCCTCCCGTGAATCTGAAATTAAAAAAAAAAAAAAATTATAAAAAACAGAAAAAAATTAAAAATAGTGAAATGTGAAATAATAAACCCTGAAAGGAAAAAAAAACCCCAAAATGACACAATGTAGGTATAAATAACCACACACAGTTTCACTTAGGAAACTGTACCAAATATATCAAATAATATTTAAAATTATTAAATCTTCAAAAGTATATAGTGTATTCTGTGACACAACTCAGGGTTTAAATTTCACTTAACTACAATAACGACAGACTTTTCCTATTTTTTTTTTGTTTGTTTGTTTTTGGAGACAGAATCTTACTCTGTCGCCCTGGACAAAGTGCTGTGGCATGATAGCTCACAGTAACTTTGAACTCCTGGGCTCAAACAATCCTCCTGCCTCAGGCTCCCAAGTAGCTGGGATTATAGGTACCCACCACAACGTCCAGCTAGTTTTTCTGTTTTTAGTAGAGATGGGGTCTCGCTCCTGCTCAGGCTGGTCTTGAACTCCTGAGCTCAAGCAATCCACCCACCTTGGCCTCTCAGAGTGCTAGGATTACAGATGTGAGCCACTGCACCTGGCCTAAAGATATACTTTTCTATATTCACTCTGATTTTATTGAATAAAAAACCAAAATGTATTCTGTATAATACTGCCATACTCATTCTCCTCTCTGTATGCCTCATGACTTCCTAAGCATACTAGTTAAAAACTACTCTAGAAGATTATATAATAAGTAAAATTTCATATGTTGAAAATAAATTTACTAAATGAAAATTTAAATTAATATTTTATATTTTAAGCTTACCTTAAAAAGCCAAGGTGTAAGAATTCTCAGTGGAGGAATCAAAACAGGTGGAGAAGGGGAGGTCAGGTTATCAGTTGAAATGCCAAGGTTATCTCTGATCTGTAATTTTCAAATAAAAGGCAATAAACCTATGAAAACTGTTCTCTCTTCCAGTCTGCTTTACCTTAAAAGCTAAAGTTCAAATCCAGTTTCTACCACCGAGTAAATGCTTAATTATGGATAAGAACGTTGCCAGGCCAGCAGGCACCAGTACCTCTATTGTATGAGGGGTGGGGGTAGTTCACAAAATTTTATTTTTCTTCTCCCTTTATATTCTTTATTTTCTTTCTTTCTTTTTTTTTTTTTTTACCTTAGCTAGATTCTGCCAAAGTTCACAGAGGTAATCAAAAACTTGAGCATGTATTTCAGGATCCATAATTGCATTGACATCTCCCAAAATGCCTAGCATTCTTCGCCACATTACAGTAGCAACATCAGCATGCCATCCAGTAAGAGTACCCCCTGCCATCACACTACAACATTCAGATGGAAATTCACTGATTTCTATTAAAAAAAAAAAAAATAATGTCAGTAATTTTTCAGAAAACTGACCACAAAAATCCAAAAGAGCCAAGTTAAGTCAATTATCTTAAATATTTACAGAAGTGAATAAAGTCAATGTGTATTACTGTTATTTTTTTCCTGACAAGGCCAAAAACTCACTAGTTCACAATTTGGTATTGTGACAATAATTATTTATTCAATAATACTTATACCCAGATTTGCTTAAGGAGGAAATAATGCAAATACACTGGGCATATGCCAGACAGAGGAATTTACGTTTGATATCAATATCAAATTTTTAAGTACATAATCTCACTTTAATAGCTACGTTAGGTTAGATCACCGAATTTGTAGAAAAATCTCAGGCCAAAGGCAGCTCTTGTAGGAAGTCTTCACAAGCTTGTTTCTCTATAGTTAAAGCTTCCAAAGAAATATATTTATATATTTCACAATTAAGCCAACGGTATCACAATGAAAAATAGACATTTTTACTAAAATTTAAACGTAATCAAAATTACTTTAAGTATATTTTGCCTATTAATATTGGCAAGATCATAAGTAAAAATATATAAGTTGTTTAATAACCAAAGGCTACATTTCCTCATCTGTAAAACAGACAGTGTAGGTATTGGACAGTGTAGGTATCATTATAGGTCTGCTCTAATAGTTAAAAAACAAACAAACATTATTTTACTAAATTTCCACTATATGTATAATGAAAGACTCTAGAAATTCATTAAAAAGTTAAAGATATCCATGTATCTGAAGAAATTTGGGAACTAAAAGTTTTAGACTGAAAGAATCATAAGCTTATAGTTTTTCACGTTTGGTAATATCCTGATGATTGATAATTAGTAAATTCATTCTTAGTATATACAATCCTCTATTCCTAATACTTATTTTTTCTCTTTGCATATTAAAGTATATAATACATAATAAATGTGCCTTGTGATGCTGAAAAGGTACCAAATAATTAGCCTTTCTCCATAATTGTGTTTAAAGGCTTATGGCATAAAAGCCACTATAAACAAAACAAAACAAAAACATTAACATTTTAACCATTACTGTTAATGCCTCCCTACTCTAGGGCAGTTTCATAATATAGAGATGTATCAACTGCTTTGTTTTTAACTTATACTTTTCAAAGTAAAGCTAACTATTTATTTATTTATTTATTTATTTATTTTGAGACAGAGTTTCACTACGTAGCCCTTGGTAGAGTACGTGGCAACACAGTTCACAGCAACCTAAAAAAAGGGTGGCGCCTGTGGCTCAGTGAGTAGGGTGCCGGCCCCACATACCGAGGGTGGCGGGTTCAAACCCGGCCCTGGCTGAACTGCAACCAAAAAATAGCCGGGCGTTGTGGTAGGCGCCTGTAGTCCCAGCTGATCGGGAGGCTGAGGCAGGAGAATCGCGAAAGCCCAAGAGCTGGAGGTTGCTGTGAGTCCTGTGACATCATTGCATTCTACCAAGGGTGGTAAAGTGAGACTATGTCTCTACAAAAAAAAAAAAAAACAAAACTCTTAGGCTTAAGTGATTCTCATCTCAGCCTCCCAAGTAGCTGAAACTACAGATGCCAGCCACAACACCTGGCTTTTTTTGTTTTTGTTGCAGTTGTCATTGTTGTTTAGCTGGCCAGCGCTGGGTTCGAACCAGCCTGCCTTGGTGTATGTGGCCGGTGCCCTACCCACTGAGCTATGGGTGCCGCCAAGCTAACAATTTTAAGATTAAAAAGCAAGCAAAGATGTGTGGTCTTTGATTAAATTCTGGATTGGGTTGGTGATGTGTTGGAGATGGTATAGGGTAGCAGCTATCAAGGACTTTACTGGGACAACTGAAGACATCTGGGACTACGGACTAAGAGCAATGTATCTGTTAAATATCCTAAATATGGCCATTATATTGTGGTTATACAGGAAACATACTCTTTTTTTTTTTAGGACACACCCACTAGTTTAGCTCTGAAGAATCTGGTATTTGCAATTCCCTTTTATATAGCTTAGCAAAAAAAGGGAAGGGGGAAAGGTTTTTTGTCCAAATAGGTGCATGTGAGTAAATAAAAGACAAAGTAGTAAAATATTAGCACCTGCTGAATTTACATGAAAGTTACAGGTGCTCACTTTACTAGCCTTGCAACTTTTCTGTAAGTTTGAAACTTTTTTCCAAATGTTGGGGGAAAACTATAAACAAAAAATTGCAAACCAAAAGGAGAAAACGAAGAGGTCAGAAATAACTCATTAACTAGAAAATTAGGACTACATAACTACACGAGCCCCTTAAATATTAAGTGCAGAAGCTAGACAACTTTAAATTTCTATCTTTGCCAAGGGAGTAAACAAGCTGCCTTACCACTGAAACTGACCTTTTATTTTATTCGCTGTAAAATATATCTCATCAACTATGTCTTCGATTGAAATCTCGACCTATTTGCAAAATGCCTATTATATTACACAGGCTTTAGCAAGTCACTTTTAATCTGCAGTTTCTGAGGCTTCTCAAGTCACTTTTTAACATTTATTTAAAAATACTTCATTTGGAACATATGCTTTTTTAATTAAGTTTCATGGATATGTTTGCAGAATCAAAGTTAATAAAAATACTATTTATTTGATAAACCATTTAACTGAAAGATTCATAAATGATGATGTTACTAGTTTTCTTCTGTGAGTCAGCAGGTACCTTAGGTAAAATATTTAAGAAAAATGATGCCAAATTATGTATGTTCTAGGAAACATAATATCAATAAATAACATAAAAAAACCTAAAACAATGCAATCACTAATTCTAAGACTATAAAATGAACAAAAATAAAACTATAAATCTTTAAAAGTAAAAAGACATATTAAGAAGAGCCAAAAGATTCATATAATCATAGATAACCAAGTTTAAGATGCTTTATTTATGATCTGACAGTTAACACCCTGAAAAATAAAATAGCAAATATCTAATTTCTAAATATTGCCTAGATCATCTGGTGTCTGAAGAACAGAGTGGTGAAGCTTCTCATCAAGCTGTAGATCCTTCTGTTCCATATGATCTATGTTCAGTGTAGAAGGTGAAGGTGTCTGTGACCTGGATCCCAGAGGTGAGTGGACTGTGGAAGCACTTTCTGAACCTGTAAATATAGTTTCATAAAATTACCATAAAGAATACATTCACTGCCATATTCCCTTGCTTTAATGCCTAGGGCCTAGCACAGTGCCTGTTAGATGGTTCCTTTTTTGCCAGGCGATTCAATCTCAATCAACTAACAAGAATATCGGAAACCCTGGGCACGCCAACTGAGGAACAGTGGCCTGACATGTACAGTCTTCTAGGTTATGTGACATTTAAGAGTTTCCCTGGAATCCCATTGCAACACATCTTCATTGTGGCAGGAGTCAACTTGCTAGATTTCATACAAGGCTTATTTTTATTAAATCCATGTACTCGCACTACTGCCACACAGGCATTGAAAACTAAGCATGTCAGTAATCGACCAGGGCCAACACCTGGGTATCAACTGCCAAGACCAAATTGTCCCATGGAAATCTTAAAGGAGCAGTCACATCCAGCTCTGGCAACAAAATGGAAAAGAATAGAGGCCTCTGAACAAGGAGGATTGCCCAAGAAGCTAATATTTTAGTTAAAGAGAACCCTGGACAATATTTTACTACTAAACGAAATACTATAAAATGCAAATTATAAAAAACATAATAAGCATTATGTAAAGGCTATGGAAGGAATTTATAAATATCCTACATATGTAAACTATATAAAGCTGTGGGTTACTTTTATTAAATGTGGGTTACTTTTATTAAATTTATTTTAAGATTAAAAAAAAAAGAATATATATTCAGTACCCTAAGATGTAATTTTTAAAACCCCAATAAAATACAAAAAATAAAATATAACTCACGAAAGATTATAAAACTAATTATAAATTGGCCAAAGAGGTCAAAACAATCATAATATTGTACAAGCTTCTGTATTTAGGAGGCTCAAATCATATCTTCCATGCAATTAGTATGGAATCAGATCTGGAGGGATCAGGTAACAGGAGCCATCACTAGAGCAAGAATATATTCCTCCATTTTTGGCCTAGCTAAAGAAACTCTAGTACCCACTGCCACTGTATTTCACTTAGACTTGGGACAATTCAACAGTTGTGGTACTTGCTCAATACTGCTCTATATGACTATCACTGCTAGCCTTGTATGCACTGGCCTCAGCCTTCAGTCTCACCCACATCCCTACTCCACTTTCTGTAAAGCAGCAAAAAGATCTAAATGTCTAATCTGACCACGTCACTCCCTCATGTAAAACCCTTCCGTGACTTCTCATTGACTTTAGCATAAGCTCAAGCTTCTTAGTATGGTTCTCAAGTCTCTGCAACATTCCTATCTCTCTACAACCCACCTAGAAATTTTATGTTCCAGGAGAAAGTAAACTATATTTATTAAAATGCCTCAGACCTCTGGCTTTTTCCACTTTTTCCTTTGCCTGGAAAAATAATCTTATTTCAGGCCTACTCAACAGGTCATACTAAAGGACATTCCTACTAACAGTATGTAAGTGTTCTCTTTTCACTGCATCTGTACTATTATCTATTTTTAGACTTTTTAGTAATGGCCATTCTGACACAGGTATGTCATTGTGGTTTTAATCTGCATTTCCCTGATGATTAGGAATGTTGAAAAATTTTTCATATGTTTGTGGGACATCTGTGTATCTTGTTTTGAAAAATGTTCATGTGCCTTGCTCTCTTCTTAAATGGGGTTATTTGGGATTTTTCTTGACAATTTACTCTTATTTCCCTGGCTGTGCAGAAGTTTTTCAATGTAATGAAGTCCCATTTATTTATTTTTGCTGTTGCTATATTTGCCTTAGGGATCTAAGTGATAAATTCTTTGCTTAGGCCAATGTCCCAAAAAGTTTTTCCTGTTTTCTTCTAGAATTTTGATGATTTCAGGTTTTATATTTAAGTCCTTAATACTTCTTAAGTTAATTTTTGTGTATGGGTGAGAGGTAGGAATCCAGTTTCATTTTTCTCCAAGTGGCTATCCAATTTTTCCAGCTCCATTTATTGAACAGGGAATCCTTTCTCCCAAGTGTATGTTTCTGGTCTGCTTTATTGCAAATCAGTTAGTTGTAGCAGTTAGTTTATCCACAAAGTTTCTCAATAGTAGAAGGATCATCTCTGAGATCAATTTGGGTCCCAACAAGCAAGAAAGGAGTCTTTGGACAATGGTGAGTTATCTCAGGCACCCACTTTTCTTTCACATTTTCAAATGAGGATGGAGAGACCACTGAAAAGCAGACTAGAAATACATCTGTTTGTGGATAACTCAGCGGTCGTAATCTGTCATAATCCTCTTGCCCTGCAGTATCAAAAAGTCCAAGAGTATACGGCTCTCCACTGATCATAACTGTGACTGCATAGTTGTCAAAAACAGTCGGAACATATTCAGATGGAAATTTGTTTGTTGTGTAGGATATCAGGAGACATGTTTTACCAACAGCACCATCGCCTACCACAACGCATTTAATTGTCTGCATTGCTGAAATAGTTTTATATCCACTTTAAATATTTCAAACCCGATGTTGACCTCAGCGTCTCCACCGGGGCGTTGGCAGCACTGCACGGGGCCGTTTTTTTTTTTTTTTTTAATGTAAATTGCATTGGATCTATAAATTACTTTGCGCAGTACTGAGATTTCAATGGTGTTGATTCTTCTGATCCATAAGCATGAGATATTTCTATCATCTGATTTCTTTCATCAGTGTTTTGTAGTTCTCCTTGTAGAGACCCTTCACTTTCTCTGTTAAATATGAAAATATTCCTAGGTATATTTTCTTTGTAGCTATTGTAAATGGTATTGCTTGCTTTGATTTTCATCTTGACTATTATTAGTGGATAGAAATGCTACTAATTTGTATTCACTAACTTTGTAACCTGAGATTTTACTAAATTTATTTTTCAATTGTAGAAGCATTTTGCAGTAGTATTTAGGATTTTCTAGATATGAGATCATATTGTCACCAAAAAGGACAGCTTGCCCTCTTCTTTCCCTATTTAGATGCCCTTTCTTTCTCTTGCTTAACTGCTCTGGCTAGAACTTCCAGTACTATGTTGTATATTAGCGGTAACGGTAGTCATCTCTGTCTTATTCCAGATTAGGGGGGAATGCTTTCAACTTTAGACCATTCAGTATGATGTTGGCTGTGACCTTTATTATTTTGAGGAATGTTCTTTCTATTCCTAGTTTGCTGAGGGTTTTTATCATACAGGGGTGCTGGATTTAACTGAACGATTTTTCTGCATCTATTGACATGATCACATGCTTTTTGTTTTTAATTGTTTATTCACTCACCAGTCCATGAACATTTGGTTTGTTTTCAATTTTTAGCTATTGTGACTAAAGCTATAAACTTTTGCATACAACTATCCAAGGAAAATACCTTAAAATGGTCAAATAATAAATGCATGTTTAACTATAAAAGATACTGCCAGTTTTTTCAGAGTGGTTCTACCACTCTGCATTCCCACTAGCAATGTATGAGATTTCCAGTCCTTCATACCCAATTCAACATCTTCGGACTGTCAATGTTAACTTGAGCTGTTTTACTATGTGTATAGTG